>NC_046325.1:45546292-45858091 GCF_009819535.1 Lacerta agilis | reverse complement strand
CAACACACGCAAGGGCAGCACCTACATTTACTAAGAATCCCTTCACACAGGAATGTTAGGTTGACAGTTGCAGACAAATTAGAACCAGCTCTGTTAAGCATCAAGTCACACTGTTTCGGATGGTGAGAGAACAATACCTGAAGGTGTAATTGCCCTTACATTTTTATGGATCCTTTTAAGATCAACGCTATCAATTACAATACGTGAAGACATTTCAACAATTAAGCCAGCTCATCAAGCAAAGTCAAGCAAAAAGGGACCTGAAAGTGCTTCAACTTGGAAGGTGAGGGAGGGACTCTTTAGACATTTTGTTGTTGTTCAGTCGTTCAGTCGTATCCAACTCTTCGTGACCCCATGGACCAGAGCACGCCAGGCACTCCTGTCTTCCACTGCCTCCCGCAGTTTGGTCAGACTCATCTTGGTAGCTTTGAGAACACTGTCCAACCATCTCGTCCTCTGTCATCCCCTTGTGCCCTCCATCTTTCCCAACATCAGGGTCTTTTCTAGGGAGTCTTCTCTTCTCATGAGGTGGCCAAAGTACTGGAGCCTCAACTTCAGGATCTGTCCTTCCAGTGAGCACTCAGGGCTGATTTCTTTAAGGATGGTTTGATCTTCTTGCAGTCCATGGGACTCTCAAGAGTCTCCTCCAGCACCATAATTCAAAAGCATCAATTCTACGGCGATCAGCCTTCTTTATGGTCCAGCTCTCACTTCCATACATTACTTTACCCTTTACAGGTGGGTAGCCGTGTTGGTCTGCCATAGTCAAAACAAAATCGAAAATTCTTTCTAGTAGCACCTTAGAGACCAACTGAGTTTGTTCCTGGTATGAGCTTTCGTGTGCATGCACACTTCTTCAGATACACTGAAACAGAAGTCACCAGATCCTTAAATATAGTGGGGGAGTGGGGAGGGGTATTACTCAGAAGGGTGGTGGGAATGGGTGATAGGCTGATAAGTGTGGAAAACCTGTTGACGACTCTAAACGGCTGCAATTAGTCTTGCAGGGAAAGGCAAGGGGTGAGATGGTTAAAGATGGCTTTGTTATGTATAATGAGATAAGAATCCAATGTCTTTGTTCAAACCAGGTTTCTCCGTGGTTTTAAGTTTGGTGATAAGTTGCAATTCAGCCACTTCTCTTTCCAGTCTATTTCTGAAATTTCTTTGTATTAAGACAGCTACTTTGAGATCTTTTATAGAATGTCCTGGGAGATTGAAGTGTTCTCCTACTGGTTTCTCTGTCCTGTGATTCCTGATATCAGATTTATGTCCATTTATCCTTTGGCGTAGGGTTTGGCCTGTTTGTCCAATATAGAGAGCTGAAGGGCACTGTTGGCATTTGATTGCATACACAATGTTGGAAGATGAGCAATTAAATAGTCCTGAGATGGTGTGTTTGATGTTGTTGGGACCAGTAATGGTGTTATCCGGGTTTATGTGGCAGCAAAGTTGGCATCTGGGTTTATTGCAGGCTCTGGTACCAGTGTCCATGTTGAGTCCTGTTTTTGTCTGGCTCTGTCGATCTGTTGTTTAACTTCATCAGGTGGATATTTTAGTTCTAAAAAGGTTTGCTGTAGATCTCTTAGGTGAGAGTCTCTGTCTGTAGAGTTGGAACAGATGCGGCTGTAACGTAGGGCCTGGCTATATACAATGGATTGTTTGGTATGTTTGGGATGGTAGCCAAACAATCCACCTAAGAGATCTACAGCAAACCTTTTTAGAACTAAAATATCCACCTGATGAAGTTAAACAACAGATCGACAGAGCCAGACTGATACCCAGAGAGAACTTGCTGCAAGACAGACCCAAAAAAGAAAATAACAGAACACCACTAGTCATCACATACAGCTCCCAAGTTAAAACAGTACAACGCATCATCAGAGATCTACAACCTCTCCTAGACAATGACAGTTCTCTTTCTCAAGCTCTGGGAGGAAGACCCTTCATCGCATACAAACAGCCACCCAATCTCAAACAGCTCCTCACCCACAATAATACAAAAACAGGACTCAACATGGACACTGGTACCAGAGCCTGCAATAAACCCAGATGCCAACTTTGCTGCCACATAAACCCGGATAACACCATTACTGGTCCCAACAACATCAAACACACCATCTCAGGACTATTTAATTGCTCATCTTCCAACATTGTGTATGCAATCAAATGCCAACAGTGCCCTTCAGCTCTCTATATTGGACAAACAGGCCAAACCCTACGCCAAAGGATAAATGGACATAAATCTGATATCAGGAATCACAAGACAGAGAAACCAGTAGGAGAACACTTCAATCTCCCAGGACATTCTATAAAAGATCTCAAAGTAGCTGTCTTAATACAAAGAAATTTCAGAAATAGACTGGAAAGAGAAGTGGCTGAATTGCAACTTATCACCAAACTTAAAACCATGGAGAAACCTGGTTTGAACAAAGACATTGGATTCTTATCTCATTATACATAACAAAGCCATCTTTAACCATCTCACCCCTTGCCTTTCCCTGCAAGACTAATTGCAGCCGTTTAGAGTCGTCAACAGGTTTTCCACACTTATCAGCCTATCACCCATTCCCACCACCCTTCTGAGTAATACCCCTCCCCACTCCCCCACTATATTTAAGGATCTGGTGACTTCTGTTTCAGTGTATCTGAAGAAGTGTGCATGCACACGAAAGCTCATACCAGGAACAAACTCAGTTGGTCTCTAAGGTGCTACTAGAAAGAATTTTCGATTTTGTTTTTACCCTTTACCTTTACCATATATATATGGTAAAGGTGAAGGGACCCCTGACCATTAGGTCCAGTCACGGCTTTATTGGCTGAGGGAGCCGGCGTACAGCTTCCGGGTCATGTGGCCAGCATGACTAAACCGCTTCTGGTGAACCAGAGCAGCGCATGGAAATGCCGTTTACCTTCCCGCCGGAGTGGTACCTATTTATATACTTGCACTTTGATGTGCTTTTGAACTTCTGGGTTGGCAGGAGCAGGGACCGAGCAACGGGAGCTCACCCCGTCGCAGGGATTCAAACCTCCAACCTTCTGATTGGCAAACCCTAGGCTCAGTGGTTTATACCACAGTGCCACCCGCGTCCCTTCATATATATATCTTAAAACTTCTTTTCCCCCAAGATGCCACTTACAGATCTATATATGACTGGAACATAAAGCAATGGCTTGTATGTGTGAAAAAGCCAATGCAAATCAAATATCACAACAGATGGAACTTCAATAGCAGCACACACCACTTCAGCTGCACAGTGCTATTCAAGGTAGTTAATTCACATACTCAGCAGCCAGTTACCAAAGCCTGGTTCATTGTGAGATTGACAAGGGAGGATTAGTTGGGCCAAGAGTAGTTGATTCTGCTTGCCAGGCCTGGCTACACATTCCTTTTGTGCAGGGACGGCATGTCCTGCTTTGCTTTGCACACCTCCTCTGCCAAAGCAGGCTATGATGCCGTGGTACGAAGCAATGGTGGCAACAGCAGGTTCTACCGAGATCCCATGCACTCTGTGAGAGTTTGGTGACATCTCATGGGGATTTCGGTGAGATCTCATCAGAGTTTTTGTTGAGATCTCAACTTTCATCCACAAAACACAGCACCCTGCACAGAGCTAGAACACAATTTACCTTCCATTAATGGATTTGATGGAATCTGGAATCCATGTATCAGGCGTTTATTCTAAATCCTTTTTTAGAATTTTATGCTAAATCCTTGTACGTGTGCTTTTTGGAAAGTTAAATGATTTACATAATTTTTTCTTGTGCCATATGACATTGTTTACAGTTGGTTACGGTCCTTCCACTTTAAGATATGCAACTTTAAAAAAGACATTTGAATAGGAATAACCAGCACAACAAGATCCGCTCCTTTTAAGTGGAACATGTTAATCACAAGGTAAAGGTAAATGTACCCCTGACTGTTAGGTCCAGTGGCGGATGACTCTGGGGTTGCGGCGCTCATCTCGCTCTATTGGCCGAGGGAGCCGTCGTTTGTCCGCAGACAGCTTTCGGGTCATGTGTCCAGCATGACAAAGCCGCTTCTGGTGAACCAGAGCAGCGCGTGGAAACACCGTTTACCTTCCCACTGGAGTGGTACCTATTTATCTACTTGCACTTTGATGTGCTTTCGAACTGCTAGGTGGGCAGGAGCTGGGACCGAACAACGGGAGCTCACCCCATCGCGGGGATTCAAACCTCCAACCTTCTGATTGGCAAGCCCTAGGCTCTGTGGTTTAGACCACAGCGCCACCCACATCCCTTGTTATCACAAGCTTGCTCCCTATTTTGCCACTGCACAGCATTTATGTCTGCACCCAAAGATTAACATTGCTGGTTCAGTTCCCATTTGCCGTATCCTTACAAGTGGTGAGAGATTCCCAGGCAGCATGAGGAAAGCAAAGTTCCTAATGAGGCTTGCTGCTATACATTTGCATTTCAACTTATATTTGAGATGTACTCAACTGCGAATGATTGAGAAGAACTTAGGTATTGGGCAGCTGCAAATGTAAAGGACATGCAATTATGCTGAGGCCCAGGTGTCTCCGCAACTTATACAGCAATAAATCCACATTGTAAATGTGATAAATCTCCTGAAGATCTAATGAACATCAGCTGCAAACCAGACTGTAGTGAGAAGCTCTTAAATGTTGGCTCTTGGTGCATGGAAAATGTCTGCTTTCAGTGGTTTTAATTTCATTGGATATTTATTTCAGAGCATTTATTTTTTTTGGAATTAAAACAATATTTTTATTATGGGCTTCTCTTTACTTACTTAGCAAAAAAAAATATTTTTTTAAATATTATTTTATACTATACTACACCAAGAAAATCAAACATACATTCACATACATTTTCCAGTTTTGGCTAACATAGCCGTGACTTCCCTCAGACCTTCCACATGGCTTTCAGAATTATATCTTAGTATTATACTTCTTTAATCAACCATTGCTTACATTATCATAAATCTCATGCATACTCTAACTACCATACTTACAATAATATTTCTGCACATTAACTACAAAACTTCCTGAAGTCCTATTAGCGTATTCAATTGCAATTTGTCTTTCAAATAATTCGTAAACTTTAACCAGTCTTTGATGAATTTCTGGTCCCGCTGTTCCCGGATTCTTCCCGTCATTTTATCCAGTTCTGCATATTCCATCAGTTTCACTGTCCATTCTTCTTTCGTCGGTAATTCTTCTTGTTTCCACCTTTGTGCTAGCAAAATCCTAGCTGCAGTCACTGCGTATTGGAAAAGCTTAATATCCTTTTTTTTCAATGTCTGTACCTACAAAACCTAGTAAAAAGGCTTCAGGTTTCTTAACAAAATTATATTTCAACATTTTTCTTAACTCATGATATATCATATCCCAATATACTCTCACCTTCTTGCACTCCCACCACATATGATAAAAGGTACATTTCAGAGCATTTCTTTTCACTCAGGAACTATCAGGTGTTTTTCTTTTTCTTTTTAAAAATATATGTTTACTTAACAGCTCTTTCTTTTTAGAACAGTTGGCTACCTCTGAGAGCAGCCACTTCTCCCTCACATATCTCTTGGTAAGGAGTTAACTAAGAGCAACCTCTGTTCTTATGTCATATTTCTCCACCTATGCCCTTCAGCTGTTTCTGATACTCCAGCAAAAATCCTTCCTGACAGAATGCAAGACAAAAATTATCTGTTCGTTGACAATAGGGGTGTAAAATCACAGTGACACGACGTACCCTCATTACATTCCTTTCACCTGGCTCCCAAGCAGTGGGCAAGTGTATTCTTCTTTGTACAAATGAGAAAGGGGGGGGGGACTCAGCTAAAGGAGTTTAAAGAGTGGATGTTAGCTGCAGGGTTATGGCTAGTTGTAGTCAGATATGCCAATCCCAGTTTCTCTCAGTTTCTCCAATATTTTAAATTTGGCTCTCCACATTTCCACATGACTGTGCATTTAAAAGAAGCAGTTGTTTTCCTGAAGATTCAGTTGTGAATTTCTACTGGGATATGCTTTAAAAATATATTTACTTACTTGTTTCATGCAATTTGTACATCGCTTCACTGTAAAAAGAATCCCTCAGAGTGGCTTACCAAAGCTAAAAGAAATAAAATCAAGGAAAAATTACAATCCTACAACACACAAAAGTTAAAATACTGAAACAGATTAAAATTGCTTTCTATTATTAATTAATTAATAAAAATACAAAATGAGAACTCAAAATACAGAATAAAATAAAAAAACAGCCCAATATCCCCGTTCCCACAGGCACATTTAAATTTTAGGCCAGGACTCACAGCCAAGATGCCATTGTGCACTTATAATTTCCAGACATCAGTCAGAGTGGTGTATGCCGATGTTTTACATCGTGATATATGAGTTGTGTGTATGTTTGCTTGGTCTTATGTATCCTGCCAGGGGTACATGAGGCAAGGTGGGGTGACTGCCTCAGGCTGCAGGATTCACAGGGGCAGCAGATACTGATGAGGATACTTATTCCCGCTTTGTTCCTGTTGTATATCTTCACTCATCTCTTCCAGTGTTCCAGTGTGGTGTAGTGGTTAAGAGCGGAAGACTCGTAATCTGGGGAACCGGGTTCGCGTCTCCGCTCCTCCACATGCAGCTGCTGGGTGACCTTGGGCTGGTCACCCTTCTCTGAAGTCTCTCAGCCCCACTCACCTCACAGAGTGTTTGTTGTGGGGAGGAAGGGAAAGGAGAATGTTAGCCGCTTTGAGACTCCTTCGGGTAGTGATAAAGCGGGATATCAAATCCAAACTCTTCTTCTTCCCAGGTGGGGAGGGGGCACCATTTTGTGGTTTGCCTCAGATGCCAAAATGTCTTGGGCCAGCAAGAATTAGTGAAACAAACATGAAGGAAGGGAAGGCAGGGACAGGTTTTTTGGGGGGTGTTTTTTTTGGGGGGGGGAGCTTTCTACATGTGGATGTACATGTTGCGCTATCCGTGTGGAACCAGTTCCTGAACAAACACAATATTCAGGTTAACTTCCTGTTCCTGACCCAGTTTTCCAGCTGGCATTGTAAGAGCTATGCCACCGTTGGCTTCTGCAATGTTTCTGCAGCTGTGGGGCATTGTGCTCTAGCGCAAGAGGACTCTGCTGGCATAAACTGAGGATAGGATCCTAAAGAACATTGCTCACAGTTGCCATTGAAGGGACAAGTAAAATGTCCATGGATTTTGGAGGAAAGCAAAAAAGAATTTCAATCATTTCCCCGTGTTGGGAGAATTTCTCCTAAAATGAAATGTTGATGTATTTGCTTGGGAAAGAAACATAATTTCAAAAGAAGACAGCATAATTGTGTTGGATTAGTGCTGTTTTATGAAGTGAGGGGCTGGTTCGAATGCCCACCTCAAAATGCCAAAATCTTCTGCTAACCCCAATCCTAAAGCCTGAGCTAAGCATGAGAATGAAGCAATTGTGTATAATGTCCCGGAACAAATTATTTGTTTGGGGAGGATAATCTTATCCTTTTGAGACTGCATAAAAGAATAACACAAGATGCATGGAAGAAATATTCAAGTCCATGTGGGCAATCAGTTGATAAGATTCCCCGGGGATCTTCGAAGGCACACAGCAAAGGGCAATAATTTTTGCCGAAAGGATTCTCTCTTTGGCAGACATGAATTAAGCTCTTCTGGGGATAATGTAAAAGCTGGAGATCTTTATCCTGATAGCCCAAACAATAGGAAACCACTAATTAGTGGTCTGTAAGCCTACTGAAGCAAAACATATTATCTAGGTTTCCGCTGTGAGAAGTGATCCGCTGAAAAGAGCAAGCTAGTCCTATACGGCACTTACACCTTGATTTGGTAGCTACGCCTACAAAATGCTCCCGTTTCTGCACAGTTTGGGTCTTGAGCAACACAATAATTAGTACTGAACAAAGAACATGTTTTTGGGAGGCAGGGGTGCCCCAGTCCATTGGCATGCCTGACATCCATACACTGGCAGTTATATTTGCATAGAAACTACATGCATGGATAGAGTTATGTTTTTTTGGCTACCTCATGGCTTTCCTTCACCCATCCAATGACGGAGGTGGGGTAGGAAGCTAGTTGCCACTGGGAACAAGTATGAGGTTTTTTTTTATTCCCCTACCCAGGTTGGCCAAGACTATGGGGAATTTTGGGATTTGTCCTGCACTCTTTGGTGGTAGCAAGTTCCCTTGTTCTTGATTAGGTTGCAGTTGTAGGTTCAATGAGGAGAAGGTGGAAGAGGCAAAACTCAAGTGAATCGGTTAGTATCCTGAGTGGTGACGGATAGATTGCCAAACTCACCCTTGAAGGTGAACCAGGGTGAGGAGATGTGAGGAGGTAAGTTACCCTTGGCCTTTGAGAGTACCAACCACAAGTGCCAACACTCAGGGCCTAGATGCTGCTGCTTGTGCAAAATAAGTTGCAGGAACTGTGTACCTGACTCTTACCTTGGCAGCAGGTGCAAACGTAGTGGTAACAGACAGTTAAAGGGAAAGGGAAAAGGTAAAGGACCCCTGACAGTTAAGTCCAGTCACAGATGACTCTGGGGTTGTGGCGCTCATCTCGCTTTAGAAGCCGAGGGAGCTGGCGTTTGTCCGCAAACAATTTTTCCAGGTCATGTGGCCAGCATGACTAAGCTGCTTCTGGTGCGACGGAACACCGAAACCAGAGCAGCGCATGGAAACGCCGCTTAACTTCCTGCCGGAGCGGTACCTATTTATCTACTTGCACTTTTGGGCGTGCTTTCAAACTGCTAGATTGGCAGGAGCTGGGACCGAGCAATGGGAACTCACCCCGTCGCGGGGATTCGAACCGCTGACCTTCTGATCGGCAAGCCCAAGGGGCTCAGTGGTTTAGATCACAGCGCCACCCGCATCCCTAATAGACTGTGTTCATCAGACTGCTAATAAATAAAACCAGACTGCCAAAGTTTCCATTCAGAGGGAAGCCATCATGATCAGAATCTCTCCTGTCACACATAGAATTTTAACAATGGAATAGGACTTAGATTTTCCTCTTTCAAAACTGCAGTGAGCAGAAGGAGCTAATTAATATTAAGCCTTCACAACATCTCTCTGAATGAGTCTGTGTCCTTCACCAGGAGATAAAGTAGACCATAATGCACTGCTTTAATTGCTAAAAATGGCCATGAAAGTACTAACAGTTATGATGAATTATTTGCAGTAATAAACTGCTCCCGGTAACTAATTAACACCACTGGCAAGTAATATAATTTCTCTGATGAGGGAAAAATCGAATAGACAAAGAGAAAGTAAGATTTTTATCAAATTCTTTTACAGGATGGAAAATCCTACATAGCACTTTTTAATATGATTATGACACGTCACTCAGAATTTAAACATCTTCTGGCATTTAATTCATTCCGCTATCTAAAGATGTCTAGCGGATGAAAGTGGTAATTTTGCATTGACTGAATTTCAAGAAATGAATACTAGGTCATTTTAAACTTGGTTACTACTTAGAATGAAGGCAATTATGTTATTTCTTGGTGGGCTGATTCTCCTGCTACATTAGACTACACTAAGGTATGAACTCATTTTGGAGAAGAAATACATTTGCCAACACAAAAATGGCTATGCCAAATGAGTTCACAAGTCAATTACATTTTCTCCCACCCCCTTTGAAGTATCAAGGTGTGGGGGGTGGAATAATGCATTATAAAATATTCTCTCTCCTCACCCCTCCCCCAGCACATGGACCTGAATCAATGAAAATGCATGATGGGAATTGACCTTGAGTTGCTGTTTTGAATGATGCACAGATCAGGGACAGTCCTTATCCTTTAAATGCACAGATCAGGGTGGAACCTTGGCTCATGGCAAAATGGATCCTTTGAGCCGTTGCTCTCATTGAGCTGTATTAATTCCGGGAAAATATTGCGATTTCTGAGATTTCCAAAGCGGAGCAGAGAAGCACAGCAAAATGGATTGCTGGCACTGCAACCCCTATTATATATGTTTACTCCAGAAGTGAGTGGGAGGGACTCACTGAGGTGTCAGGATGCTGTCACTGGCTCCCGGCTGGTTGCCCAGGAAAGTATAAAGACAAGGAAACGTTTCTCACAGTCCTTTTTATTTCAATCTTTACAGAGAGAAGCTATAGAACCTGGAAGGGGTTAATTAGCTAACCTATATATTTACCTGAATGTATTGTTAGTCCAGTGACTGTATTAAGTATAAAAGAACTTTTTAAGCTTTTCTGTATGAAACTGCTCTGTAAAGCTGTGAACTTTGATCTGAATTGCACTTCTCTCTGGCAAGCTTTGCCTTACTAAGTGTCTGGAGATAACAGTAGAACTGTCCTTGCAGAGAGGAACTGTTGCCTAGGTCAAGAGATAGGGTGGCCTTGGTGGAGTGCGCATGAACCAACTCAGGGCTAAATGTCTTTTTGCCTTATATGTACAACAGGAAATGTTCCTTATATGGACAAGAGGAAGTTTTCTGGGGTGGGAAGAGAGCCAGAGAACTGTCTATAAGAACTGTCTGAAATTTGACTAGTTTTGTACTTGCTTAGCTGTCTGAACACAGCAAGTACCTCTGCATGCAGAATAATAAATCTTTCTCTCTCTGAAGCCAGAAGCCTCAGGTGTTTTCTGCTTCCATGTTTTCTCACCGGGCGCAACAATGGGAACCCGTAGGGGCAAATAAGGCTCCATTTTGTGGTGCATTGGCCGGGAACCCTTCGCTGTTCCCCGGGATTGAGAAACCCAGCCTCTTGGATAATGGTGTTGTCCCGAGTGAATCTCCACCCCCGTCTCTCCAACCTCCTCATTCATCATTCTCATCACCTCCTCCATGGGTGCCGCTAACAGCCCTCTGTCTTTGAGCTCTTTGCTCTCCTACTTTTAAGGCTCGCCGGGTTCTGGGAGATGGAGGGTCTGGAATTCTTTCTAATGACATGTCAGCTAGCTGTTCTGGCTCTCTCATGATTTCCCAACTTTCCCCCTCATCTGCCTCTGAGCTGTGACCTCCCTCAAACCCCTGTTGTAAATCTATACTGTCTTCATCTTCCTCCTCCCTGGAAGGGCCAGGATGGGGAGGCGGTCTCCACCATTCCTCCTCTGCCAAGTCCCTGACATGTGGTGGGAAGAAATGTCTACTTCCACCAAGTGTTGTCACAAAGTCTAAGGCAGAGGAAGAATAGTCAGTACATCTTACTACAGCATAAAGTTTAGCAGAGCAATTGGGGCAGCTGCGAAAAGGAAGGGAACATTCTGCTAATTTGCCTGTCTTCTGGAAAGGGCAGTTTTTCCTCCCCTGCTTATTCCCAGGAGAGAAGGAACTTGGTCACAAGACACTGTCAGATAGGTTTTTTTGTAATATAAGTCTTTAGGTAATCTACTGTATATTTTTGAATGTTGTTTCTTCAGTATGCATTTGGACACTTCTTAAGATAACAAATTAATTTTTTGACTTGCTACTTATGCTCCAGTCGTTGGAAGCATTCCAGACAATTAAGCGCAGATTGCTAGAGATTGTATTTCAAAATCTCCATAGTGCAGCCAACAAATCTTGCTCACCACTGGGGTTAGAAATCCTACCTTTGCTTGGCAAGGCCATTCCATATCTACACCACCTATCCAAACTTCTCTAACGTAGAGCTTTTTCCCTTGCAAGATTTAGTGTTATGCCATCTGCAATTCTGCAGGGTAAGTTCTCAAAGTTTCCATATTCAGAGAGATAATGCCTCAAGGCAATTGCACATGTCTTGTCTACTGTCCATTTTATGCAGTAATTTGCGACAAATATTTGAGGTCCATGCTGAAGGAGTGGTTAAAGTCTTCTGACTCCGACAGGGTTTCCTTTTTACTGAATAGCTGTGGACGTGATAGTATGGAAAAAGTAGCAGAATATCTGATCAATGCCATGAAGCTATGTCATCATAAGACCTGAGTGGTACTTTTTATAGTTTTATCTCAAAACATCTCCTGTGAACAGATGCCCATTTTATGTTTTGATTCATATATTCCTGTATTCTTTGTATGCCAACAAAGGTTGGTGGGTGGATGGATGGATAACAAATTTTGCACGATGGCTCCTGCAATCAAGCATGAGGTTTTGGTTTATGTTTGGATACAATGGGATACTATTTTGAATCAATATGGTGGACTGAACCTTTCAAAACTGCTTTCTTAGAATTCTCAAGCGATGGCAAATCTAACAATGCTATTAATTCCTTATTTTAGGACTGGGATAGACATAAAGGATAAACCCTTAAGAATCTCGGTCTTCTAAGGCTCTAATCTGATTCTCAACATATTTACTTGGTAGTAAGTTTCACTATGCTCAGTGAGGGAATTGAGGTGAAGGAGGTTAAAAACCAGTGTTCTGGAATGGTGCAGTAAACACACCGCACAGATTTCAGGAATTAGTATTGTGCTGAAAGGCTAACAAATGCCTGAGACAGCTTCTGTCCCTTTGGGAGATAATATTCAAGAGCAGAGGTCAGTCAGGATTGTAGAGAACATCCAGCAGATGTAAAATGTTAAGCAATGAAGTCCCAGATTTAACCATTTCCACAGAAGCCATAAAGAAACTTGAAAAATTCTGTGGTATTTAACAATCACTGATGTTTGGAGAGAAGTTGGATTTTTAATGAAAACTATTCAGCATTTTAACTTATATGCAGAATTCATCATGCGAAAGGCTGGGCTGGATGAAGCCCAAACCAGAATTAAGATTGCCGGAAAAAATATCAACAACCTCAGATATGCTGATGATACAACCTTGATGGCAGAAAGTGAGGAGGAATTAAAGAACCTTTTAATGAGGGTGAAAGAGGAGCGTGCAAAATATGGTCTGAAGTTCAACATCAAAAAAACTAAGATCAAACCTATCCATTCTTAAAGAAATCAGCCCTGAGTGCTCACTAGAAGGACAGATCCTGAAGTTGAGGCTCCAGTACTTTGGCCACCTCATGAGAAGACAAGACTTCCTAGAAAAGACCCTGATGTTGGGAAAGATGGAGGGCACAAGGAGAAGGGGACGACAGAGGATGAGATGGTTGGACAGTGTTCTCGAAGCTACTAACATGAGTTTGGCCAAACTGCGAGAGGCAGTGGAGGATAGGCGTGCCTGGCGTGCTCTGGTCAATGGGGTCATGAAGAGTCGGACACAACTTAACGACTGAAGAACAACAACAACAAAATTCAGCATTTTAGTGCAAATTTATCCTGATAAACACATATTTGTATACAGTTTTACCTAATGTACACATTTTTGCAATCAATCTCCCCTAATATAAAGCACTTTTGAACATTAATTTCATGATTATTTTCATTTTTATTCAGCTTTGCCTCTCATATACACATTTTTGTGCATTGCAAACTGAATTGAATTTCTCTCCCCCCACATCCTGAATCCATAGAGGAAACACACAGCAAAATTGGGCACACCAGTGGTCCAATTGGACTTGTGTTGCACGTCTTAGCTCACTGACACAGCCTCCTACATTATTCCAGCTCCACTCCTGACATATACATTAGAATGTGGACCTGCCTCCATGCTGGCTGTTTCCTTAATGCTGTATGTCTGATATCTGAAGAAGTGTGCATGCACACGAAAGCTCATACCAAGAACAAACTTAGTTGTTCTCGAAGGTGCTACTGGACTTTTTAATCTATCTATCTATATATAATCCTTCAAGCTTCATGTTTGTTTGTTTTTGCCTTTCTCTGTAACCGCTTGACCGATTGGCTTCAAATTTGGACACAACATGCCTTGGCCATATGGGAAGGATCTTAGCTACCTAGCTTGTAAAAATATCACACCTTTCCCAGGTAAATCCATGAATTTGTGCAAAAAGCACCCTCCAGTGGACGTTAAATAGCACAGCACACAACACCCGTTGCCGATCCCGCCTCCCCCCCCCCGACGTCACTGCCACCATCCAATGAACAGGCACTCCACCCACAAAAGGCAGCCCGCACGCAAAGACGGAGTTTGGCCTTTGTGGCTTTTAGATGCTGCCTGCAGCAGCTATAGAGAGAAGCCGCGCCATAGCCACGCCGCCTGGAAACGTCCCATCGGCCTTTTGGGAGGGCGGACGGATTGGTAGGAAAGCTAAGCCGCCCGCTAACACCGAGATAGCCTGCTGATAGAAGCGGCAGAGAAACAGCGAAGCAACGGCATAGTCAGGCCGGCTGCAAACGTCCCGTCCGACATTTCCGGGTTCGGGCGGCCTAACCTGATACTGTACAAACAAATATACTGCCCTCCAATACACATCAACAACATCAAACCAAGACATACAAACAATTCAAAAAAAGGAATCAGAAAATACAACAATACTAATAACGAGTTATATACACGAAAACAATAACGAGCAAGAAAAAGAAAACCAAAACAACCTCACCTTCAACGCAAAGACCGATGGTAAGACATCACTTTCTCTTTTATACTGCATCTTCCAGAGATGCAGTGTGGTGTAGTGGTTAAGAGTGGTGGACTCGTAATCTGGGGAACCGGGTTCGCGTCTCCGCTCCTCCACATGCAGCTGCTGGGTGACCTTGGGCTAGTCACACTTCTCTGAAGTCTCTCAGCCCCACTCACCTCACAGAGTGTTTGTTGTGTGGGAGGAAGGGAAAGGAGAATGTTAGCCGCTTTGAGACTCCTTTGGGTAGTGAAAAGCGGGATATCAAATCCAAACTCATCTTCTTCCTTTCCCATTACACTAAAGCAGCCACACCAACGCATGGCCGGGTCAGCTAGTTATCTGTATATATATTTCTACTGTGTCAGACCAACACGGCTACCTACCTGAAGCTGTATGTCTGCACACTGCAGAGGACTTCCTTGCTGCAACATCTCCATTGGCTGCCCATCTTGTTTCCAGGCACAATTCAGAGTTATGGACTATAAAACAGCTTACTCAAAGACCATATTTCCTCATATGCCTGGGGACATGGGAGAAGACCGCCTTGGTGCTTGCTCCCAGATTCTGGAACTCCCCAGGGAAGTCAGATTGGCTGCCTCCTTGCTGTCCTTCCGCCAGCAGGTGAATGCCTTCTTGTTCTAACAGGCCTTCGGGAACTGACTGCTTCTAAAGAGCTAGCGCCATGCTGTTTTCATTGTAATTATTTTTATGTTTTAAACAGATTTTATATTCTACCTATGTTTAATTGATTTAAATGACCCCCACCCCCGTTTTTAACAATCCTTGTTTTAACTGTAAGTTGCCTTGAGTCCCTTCTGGGAAAAAGGTCAGCTAATAATAATAATAATAATAATAATAATAATAATAATAATAATAATAATATTTGCATGTCCTACCTCCAACTGGGACCAGATGAAATGCAATCCCCCTACCACCCTTTCTAGGGATTGGGGGCGAAGGAGTGGGATTTCTACCACTTTTTACCATATCAGGAAGGGAAAAAAATGTCACTTCCTAAAATTTCTCTGCACTGAGCTGTTGTTAAGCCCGTAGTAGCAAGACCTGGGGGGAAAGTTGGTAACTATCATCATTGCTTTCCAATACTGTATTTTTGCTGCTGGCTGGTAAAGTTGTTCTTGAGATGTGTTGTTGTTGATGTTCTTCTGTCCTTTCCAGAAAGTTCACCTGATAAATGGGAGCATATCAGACCACCCCGGTCAAACCATCTGTGTGCCTTTGGTTTTTTATTTCCATGTAAACCTCTGCAATCCGAAACTGCAGCAAAGCCAATTCATGCAGTTTCTACCAAGCAGTTTAAAACTAAGAGCTGCACTGACCTTTAAGGAGAAGGAAGAGATGCTACATCTTGTGCACGTTTTCTCGCTCTCTGTCTCTCTCCCCTCCCACCTCCATAAATACATTTTGTTCATAAAGCTGTGAATGTCAGGCATTCTCAGGAGAGCTGACAAATGCCATTTCAGGCGCAGTAGTAGCTTTTGTGGTTATGGAAACCCAACAGGAACCGGCAAGGTCTTGTTTCCCTTGTAAAAAATAATAATCTAAAGTTCTTGTTCTCTCTGGAAGGAGGAGGTGACTGCAGCATGAGGTTTTACACTCCGGTTTACGAATGCTCGTCGAGGCAGACATTTCCAAAGGAAGCGGAACACAGAGATTGTGTACAACTGAGCAAGATGGAGTTAAGTCATGGCAGATCAATTTCCAGTGGACTGCTCGTTTTTCGGGGTCCCTGACAAAGAACAGCGAATGAGGTAGACCTTGGTCTGATCCAGGAAGTCTCTTCTGATCTGCTTAAGCAAGATTGCATGTTCAGGATCAGTTTTCACAGGTTAGTTAACTATGAAGACCTCCTGAATATGCACTCTGACTTGGCAAATTTCAAATACCTCTGGGGAGCACAAAGGTGCTAATTTTTTTAAAAAAATATTTCTGATGTAACTACAAGCAGGTCCCACTACCAGAATGCTTGCTATCTGCAAATTCAGTCACCTGAACATAAATAACTATTCCTTCCAGTAGCACCTTAGAGACCATGCACATGAAAGCTCATACCAAGAACAAACTTAGTTGGTCTCTAAGGTGCTACTGGAAGGAATTTTTTTATTTTATTTTGTTTTGACTATGGGAGACCAACCTGGCTACCTACCTGTAACCATAAATAACTATTCTCAAACCTTGCTGCACGAATAGCTGACTCAGATACCTGAACAATCAGAGTTTGCCCACTTCCTTACTTGTTTTTGCTTTGCAGCATCCATTTGGGGGCAGAAACCATGCAAGGAGGGAGGGAGGGAGGGAGGGAGGGAGGGAGACTGGACAAATCAGGGAGCAGGATGTTGGGTATATTCTGTGTCTATGTGCAACGGAAGCTTCAGTCAAGCAGTAAAGCTCACAACATGGAACTCTATAGACCAGGGGTAGTCAACCTTTTTATACCTACCGCCCACTAATGCATCTTTCTTGATGGTAAAATTTCCTTACCACCCACCAGTGCTCGATGGAAGGAGGATTCAGCTTGTGCTGTAGAACCAACTACTGCCCACCTAGAATCCTGAAACGCCCACTAGTGGGTGGTAGGGACCAGGTTGACAACCCCTGCTATAGACATTTGTTACATGTAGGTGTCTGTCTCTAATCTCAGAGAGGGTACTTTGCTTAAGAGTTCTTGCTGCCCAAAGTCCACAGCAATTTCCAACATCAGTTGCTTTCAAATGTCCCGCAGCTCTTTGCAACGTGTTCAGTTTTCTTCCACAGTTCTGAAGTTTCCCAACACTGAACGCTCTAACTTGGAGCTCCTTATGTACCTAAGTGTTCTGTGTTCAATTTGCCCAGCAACAGAAATGGCAGCCACCGGAATCAGACAGCTGCATTGTGGGGAATAAGCCAGCATTACCAAACTAAACGCTTTCCTTAACGCAGGAGAGATTGCACAAATCAGTTTTTCCTTTGTCTCTCTTCAGCTGGTTGACTACAGTCATTTCAGGTAGAAACTATGGAGGGAGCAGTGAAAGATTGGACAAATCATGGATTAGAAATGTTCCAATAGGAAATATTGAAAATTTTCACCTCGTGATGCGGACGCTCACCTAGCAAATGATTTCCTGGGAACGAAGGACTTGTGTGCATCTGTGGAAGCAGTTAACTGAGTGGGAAGAAGCTTCCGCAGTAGCTTCCCAGCAGGTGGATCACTGTGTTTACTGGGGTGTGGGGAGAAGGGCAAGGCAACAGGAGGCAGGTTGGCATGATGCAAACACACTGCAGGAACCCATTTGGCAATCTTGCCAATGCATTTGCACTGTGCTGACTGTCCCACTGTCTCATCCCTCACCCTCTTGGTAAGCAACAGCGCTCCCTCGCCAGGAAGCTAGCACAGCGTATCTTCCCCACCCAGTGAGTGGCTTCTGACTATATCACTTCCATTTTGGGGTGCTCCGCCGACAATGTTTAATTTTACTGCAGCAAAAAAATGCCTATAATGTAAGGATATCTCTACCAATAGGCGGAATGAGGCAGCAGCCTAAGGTAACTCAGCTCTGGTGTTATTAAAGGGCATCCAATTGACAGGTATTATTGCAATATTTTAATATAAAGGACACTATTTTTATTTCTGCCTTGGAGCCTTTTCACAGATCACATTTTTAAAATTATACTTTATTATAATTTTTGCAGTAAAAATAACTTAAGGCCGGAACAGTCGAATCAAAATGGGAAGGGGGGGGGTTGGGGTGGAAACCTGTTCCCATCCATCTATATCCATGTCACAGTGAGTTTAATTAAGAAATACTTATTACCATCACAAACAAGTCTTGAAGTAATCAAATACTGTCATTCACCCTCCAACCCTTTGCAGTTCTACCTCAATTAACAGGTACAGTAATACCTCTGGTTACACACCATCCTCCTTGCGAACGCTTCGGATAACGAGCTAACCCAGAAGTAGGCGCTCCTGGAAGCGAACTGTGCCCTGGGATGCAAGCGGAATTCGCGCACTGGAGGCGCACTCGTAGAAGGAGGCCCCATTAGCAAAAGTGCGCCTCATGTTAAGAACGGTTGCAGGATAAAAACGGACCTGCGGAACGAATTAAGTTCGTAACCGTAGGTATACCACTGTACTTGGTTGAAACTCCGGGGAAATCTGCCTTCACAGATTACATGTTTTCATTTGTACACTGGAGATGTTTTTTTTAAACCGAAACCGTATATTTTAACGTGTTAATAAAAAAGGTTTGGAAATATGTATACCCTAGCCAAGATTAGCAAGACCTTCCTGGGAAATGCATGCATGCAGAGGCAGCAACTTTTGAGGGAGATTCCCCCTTCCCCCGATGTAGCGTGTGTGACATTCAGACATCATGTCAGGACATTGGAGGAGCCCGGGGGCAGAGCACTCTGTGAGGTGAGTGGGGCTGAGAGACTTCAAAGAAGTGTGACTAGCCCAAGGTCACCCAGCAGCTGCATGTGGAGGAGTGGGGAAGCGAACCCGGTTCCCCAGATTACGAGTCCACCATTCTTAACCACTACACCATACTGGCAAGGAGAAGGAGCTGGCCACTGAAGCCGTGCTGTACTTGGCTCCGCACTTGGCCCTGACATTTTTTGATCACACACCTCCCTGGATTTTGCAATATATTCTGAGCTCCCACACGTGTGCACGAGAAAATGTATTTTATATGCTGTAAGAGGTCCATGCAAAAGGTGTATTTTGCAGGTGAATGCATTGCAGAACGTTAAGAAGTGTTTGTGGTCCACATTTACAACCTCCCTTTACACATTTACAACCCAACCCCTCCTGTTACCCCTTCCCCTCCCTTTACACCTCATTCCCAACCCCCTTCACTATAAACCTCACTTCACCCCACTTTACAGCATGCCTTCAACCCAGGGGTGCCAACTTGAATAAAACATTGGAGGGGTCCAGGTAAGCCCCATCCCTCACAATTGATCACAGGAAGCTGTGCATTTGAATGGCAATGCCCATCAACTGGAGGGGGGCAGCCCCCAGAAATATTTTATTGTGCAGGCCGAAGCCCCCACGGCCCCTGGGAGATGACTCCTATGCCTCAACCCCCTCCACCTCCAAATCATCTCACATAACCCCGCTTCTCCTTACAGCTAACCGAAGAAAACTCTTATCCACACAGCTCACCCCAAACAATCCCTCCCTTCAGTGCTTTTCTTTTAAGAAAAAAATATGCTGGTACCCCAGAAAAAAATGTGCTTGAGTACTCCCAGAAAAGAGCACTGCCCCCCCCCGCTGTGTTGTTTTTTTATTCTTTTCGTCATTGTATTTTAACTGATTCATTTTTAATATTATTATTGTTTAGTTCTATTTGAGTATAATTAGTTTTTAATGATTATCTCATATATATATATATATATATATATATATATATATATATATATATATATGTTTCAGATTTTTTTATTTATTTATTTTTCAAAAAAAATATTCGTTTTAACAAAGTATAACAGAAACAAACAAATAAACCATTACAAACAACAAAAGACAAAATATAATATGACACTTAACTCTTAATAAACCTATCTTACTTTCTTATCATTGTGAATTGACTTCCTCCCATCCTCTCTTCCTGCGTTCCTTGTAAATCATCTTTAGTAATTTCTTTACATTATTACAATCATCCTTAATAAGAAAATCTTAACCTCCCTTCTTATCTATTATCATTATCATATAATCAAACAATTCTCTATCTTAAATCTATCTTCTAAATCTACAGCCTAACTTATCTTCCGGTATATTTTTTTCAGATTTTTGTATTTAATCTGCCTTGTTTACTTTGAGTCCCAGTCCAGGATAATAATAATAATAATAATAATAATAATAATAATAATAATAATATCGTATAAATTAGTGCACCCAGCAATACCATAGTACAGTGGTACCTTGGGTTACAAACGCTTCGGGTTACAGACTCCGCTAACCCGGAAGTAGTACCCCGGGTTAAGAACTTTACCTCAGGATGAGAACAGAAATCGTGTGCCGGTGGAATTGGAGGCTCCATTAGCTAAAGTGGTACCTCAGGTTAAGAACTGTTTCAGGTTAAGAACGGACCTCCTGAACGAATTATTAAGTTCTTAACCAGAGGTTCCACTGTACTAACCTGTCCCCAGCCATTAAGGCACTAACAACATGTTGCAAATGAATGACTGTTGCTGAAGTTTGTTTCATTGTTCTTTTTTTTTAATGAAAAGCCAGTTTCAGAAGGGAGATTTATAGTGGAAATCTTGTTGGCCAGGGAAGCAGGCACCTGATACGTTCCCTACCTGCCATTTCTCTGTCTCCCACCCAAATCTGCTTTTCGAAACATGTCCAAGCCCTTGCAATGGACTTAGCACTTCAGGACTGAGCCTCCATCTTTTCAGATGACCCTCTTCTGGTTTCTGTTTTGTAGTTGCAATGAAGTGTGAGGGAGCCTTGGAGAAAAGCCTAGATCATTTTTATAAATCGAGCTTTTCTGTGACTGTAAGTTTTTCTGGTCGGTTCCTGGGCATGAGCAACATCAGTTGTCTCCTTCAATGCAGCTTGTGTAGCGAGAAAAGGTGAAAGGACAGCATTATAAAATATTCACAGAACATTGCTTTATATAAAACTAGGGACGTGATTTCCGCCATCTTTTGGGTGCTGGTTTATTCTCCAACCCAGCTCCCCTGGAGTTTTTTGTGTTACATATTAACTTTGTAGTTTGCCTCTGGGAGCTTAGAAATTTGAATCAGTCCATTGAGATTAGATGATTAACAAAGGTGTGGAAGATTTGAAGAACTCCATTCCAAGGTGAAGTGATTTGCCCCCCTTCCAGCTGCAATGCCAAGGTACTGGAGCATTATTACAACTCTGGGGGCATGGAGAAGGATCCTCATTCATATTTATTAGAACACATCTGGCAGTTTTTCTTAATTTATATGCAGTAAATCTTGATAACCAATACTAAATATACACACCACATACTCACTACCCTGCTATTATGGCTTTTAGATATTTTACTGTTAGGCATGCTGTGAATTTCAAACATTTTCTTAGCCTATAGTAAAGGGATTTGAATGATGACTAATTGCCTTGGAATAAATTCCATTTTGGTCTTCATGATGTGAACAGAAGCTTCTGTGTGCTTCTAGGGGAAAGGTTTAGGTTGGAGAAAAGCAAAATAAACCAGTGCTAGGATCATGGTTTTCCTCCTTCCCATCTAATTACCTGATTCCCCTCTTTTCATCCAGCTCATGGAGCACTGCTGTAGAAATCACTGGGGTGCCAACAGTCCCATCAAATGCAATTTTCTCAGAGCTGCTATGTCCATGCTTGGGTAGATGGGGTGAAGGGGTAGGGTTCTGTTCTTCTCCGGCTCAGAATAAAATCTGAGATGGGGTGAATTTAGAGGTCATAATGCACATAGAAAGTGGCATGGAACAGGGCTGTGTTCTCACCCCAATCCTCTTTGGCACATTCTTCTCCCTGTTGCTTTCAAATGCCTTCAGCTTGAATAAAGATGGTGTGTACATCCATTCAAGGAGCGATGGGGGTCTGACCAACCTGTCACATCTCTGCACCAAGACAAAAGGGTGGTGGGTCCTTATCCAAGAGATGTTGTTTGCAGATGGCGCAGCCTTCACAATACACTCCAAGGAAGCTCTGCAAAGACTCATTGGCCTTACCACCAATCTGAAGAAGACCAACATCCTGGCTTAGGATGTCACCAGCACTCCATGCCTCAACATTGGTGACTACATGCTTTAGGTGGTGGATGATTTTGTCTACCTGGACTCCACCATAACCAGCAACCTTTCCATTGACGCTGAGCTAGACCATCGTATTGGCAAGGCAGCTTAGCATGACATATGTGCACAGCCATGATGTCCTCATGAAGCCCATGGGCACTTTTGATATGAAAACTGAAGCTTTTGAAAAATAAGCAGTGGAGAGATCTGACATGTTAAAGGATAGACACATTTAATTAATTCAATTATGGGATGGGTCAGTAGAGCACACTGGCAGAATTTCCATTGAAAGTTTTGCCCGTTTCACATCACAGCTTTTCTGAACGTACTAATGGATAATCCAACATAAAATATTTTTTTTTTCAACATTGTTCTCTTTTCATCACAAACTTAAATGTGGTTTTGGGTGATTAGTAAGGCAGTTGTGTGCTTTGAAGGGAGATCAAGGCAATTTGGGGGGAAATCTTTCACAGGATAATTCTAATGAAATCGGTGGATTTACTCTTGGGATGACTTGGCATTCTGAATTACACAAAGCTTTAAAACCAAGGATATAGTCTCAGAGGTTGCTTTTGGCGAAATATTGGACATAGTGTTTCTGGACTATAAATTGGAAGGCTCCTTAATACTTTCAAAGGGACTTTGATGTCTATATCAAGCTTTTATATGATTCCAGCCAAGAACCACCACAATTTGCTCTTAAGAGAAAACTACTGTGTACATCTTGATGCTTATTACTATTTCATTCTTCGTTTTTTTTAGTTGCAAGAGGTTGTTACAGGGTTTAACAGGCAGTTAACAGCATTTTATTTTTATGAATATGAGTTACAGCAGACAAGTGGTACTGGAAACAAAATGTTGAAGCTTGAAGTGTTTGTGTTCACTGCTCCAGCCAATCAGCCATGCTTTCGTCTAACATGTTCTGTTCTGTTCTGTTCCCCTCCCTGTCCCAGTTTCTGTTCTGCCCATCATCAGTCAATGGGCACTTAGTATCTTAAGTCCTCATTGGACTGCTTCTGGCCCCCTCTACTGTGTTCCTTTTTCTAAATATGTTCTGTTCTTCTGTAGACCTTGGAGTGGTCCCAAACTTGCTGAAAGCCCCATCTTGTATATGCCAATCCAGCCGATCCCAACACAGTGGTACCTTGAGTGGAATGCTCTGTCCCACGAGACTAGGGCCCTGCAGGACTTGATCTCCTTCCGCAGGGCCTGTAAGACAGAGCTATTCCGCCTGATTTGAATTAGCCTGATCCTCTATTCCCTTTCCCCTTTCCTTTTCTAGGAAGAAACCCTTCTGCGACCCCACATTTAAACTCTTCCCTGGTTTCCTTGCTGGCCCTAGTAGTATCAACTTGACCAGTTAGCCCTGGTGATCCTTTGATGTTTACTGAGTAGGGGTCCCCCCCCCCATGACCCCTGAATATTGTTCCAGTTACAGGTAGGTATCCATGTTGGTCTGCCATAGTCAAAACAAAAAATAAAATAAAAAATTCTGAAGAAGTGTATGTGAAGAAGTGTGCATGCACACAAAAGCTCATACCAAGAACAAACTTAGTTGGTCTCTAAGGTGCTACTGGAAGGAATTTTTTATTTTATTTCCTTTTGAATTTTATTGACATTGATGCTGCATTTATGTTGTATTTTATGCTTTTTGAAGTCACATTTTAATTGATGTTTTATATTTGCTGTTAGCTGCCCTGAGCCTGGTTTTTAAACCGGGAAGAGCGGGGTATAAATAAAAAATTATTACTATTATTTATTATTACAAAAGCCTCAGGTTACAAGGTTACAAACATTTCAGGTTACAAACTCTGCTAACCTGGAAGAGTTACCTCGAGTTGAGAACTTTGCCCCAGGATGAGAACGGAAATTGTGTGCTGGTGGCGCAGCGGCAGCAAGAAGCCCCATTAGTGAAAGCATGCCTTCAGTTAAGAACAGTTTCAGGTTAAGAACGGACCTCCGGAACAAATTACGTTCGTAACTAGAGGTACCACTGTAAATTACACATTTGTGCTGGAGCGGCAACATTCCCCATGTCTTCTGCAGCTGGCCTGGTCTTTATTGAATGTTGAAAGTGTTGCAAGTGGCCAAGGAATTAAGGACTCTCAGATACAAGGTCTTAACAATGACCACCTCTTCTTACCATGCCTGTAGCAGCTCCCTTTCCCTTCATATGGAGCAATGAAATTTATTCATTGGGAAAAACAAAAACCCTCCATCTTGTACATGGATGTTGCCGTTTCAGTGACATCATCATCATCATCACCCCCCACACCTTTTTCCCTGATGGAACTCAAGGCAGCTTACAGATAAAAATAAGAACCATTAAATACATTAAAAAGTAAGAATCTTTTAAAAACAATTAAACATTGATAGAATTAAAACTAAATACATATATAAAATCTAATAAAACCAGACCAATAATTCAATAAAAACAGCCCTTTCATTAAATGCAGTCAGTTCCCAAAAGCCAGCTGGAACAAGAAAGTCTTCACCAATTGGCAGAAGGACAGGGAATATAGGATTGCAATGTCTGTGATTTAGATTCCTTTAAATATACTGTGTGTGTGTGTGTGTGTGTGTGTAGGTATATTCATCAGTTTTCTGTAACAACATAAGTAGATTCAACAAACCCTTCCCTTTTCGCGGAGAGCACAAAGCAGCCATTTATAGCATTACTTTGTGAGTAGAGTTTGTGATTTAGATTACTTAATGAAAAGTTTATTAATTAGCTAAATTTTGTCATTTCATGAAAGGAATTGATTAGGGAAATTTTAATTGGTATGCCTTTGTTAGCTAATTGATGTATTTAAACATGAGATGTGTCTAAGGGTTTTATGAATCTACACATTTTTGCTGCATGCATATAGTAAAGTTTTGCTCAAAGTTTCTTTAAACCGCTTGGAACATAATTATGGAAAAAATCATGTAAAGAGACATAAACATCAGAAATAAACAAACAAATGACACTGTGATGCCCAAGACCTCATATCACCCCAGTAATTTGGGGAGAATAAATGTGATTGAAAGATGGTTCATAATGTTGAAATAGGGCCAGAGCTCATCCAGAACTAATTATTTTTCTATGTTACTTTATTGAATGCCTGGAGGATCTAGCCAATGATATCTCTAAAAATAGTTTTCGCGATATTCTTCTGAACTGCAGGAAAAGTGCACATTCAATTTGTCCATGTTTTTTCAGAGCTTCTTTTAAGTTTTGGATGTTGTCCAGCAACACACATAAAAAGGTTGGAAGAAATTCCTGATGGATTGTTCAAATCTTTGGTATTTATGAATGGCTAATTGCCTTTCAGGAACAACCCAATCACCACAGCAAACCTGGTAACATTTTCTTAACCCGAGGTACTATTTCTGGGGTTAGTCTGTAACCTGAAGCGTTTGTAACCTGAAGGATCTGTAACCTGAGGTACCACTGTATGTGATAGAAGCGACCCAAATGTGTGTGAATTATGGGGCTGAAATGCTCCCCCCCCAAAAAAACTTTAGTTAACAAATCTGTGCTTAATAACATATCTCAGTACTCAAGAAAAGATGAACACCGTCAGGAGAACATGTCACAATTAAAAGCCACATATGAAGTGTATTTTTGGTAACACTGTCATTGAAATGCTGAAAGGTGGACACATTCAAAATGAGAATTGATTAAGCCTCTCGAGTAAATTGCTTTTTGCCGAGCTGCTTAAAGAGAAACAATTCTCATGCCCTGTCCTCAAAGTATTAACAGTTTAGTTATGAAAGGCAGAGTAAAACTTAGACAAGCACTAAGACCATCACTCAATGTGTTAAATGATCTGCAGCCCATATCTTTGTACCTGATCCATAACTCTCAGACTAATAGCCGAATAAGTTCCAGCTTTTATACTTCCCAAGTGTTTCAATGCAGTTTTTCACTTGTAAAGTATATTTGAAATGTGTACTTTCAGAGAAGGCATGTGTAGAAATGCGTATTTTGATAGATTTTTTAAAAATCAACAGATATTTAAATGCAATCTAAATTGTGAATGATAATTGGCATTCTATTTTTGTATTGGTTCAAAAAGGACAAATTAGGTAGTTTCTTGTTAAGATGCAAACAAAATCAAATTTCTCTCCCATGCCTAGTTTCGCTAAAAAACTGGTAAGAGCCACCAATCTACGGATTTGTTTGCAGTGGTATGAAAATAAGTAGGAAACAGAGCCTTTTGACTCTTGAGTTTCGACTTCCCTGTATTTGCATTTTCAGTCCTGCAGGGACTATATTTCATATCATGCTGCTGTAAGACCTTGAATGCATTATTTCGATCTGGACCAATGTGAGATGTCTTTTTGAGTTAACTTGTGCATTAAACTGCTTTGGTATGTCACTTAAATAATTCTTTGGATACCGGAGGATAGGGAGATGTATTTATTGATCCCCAAATCTCTCCAGATAATTCACAATATAGGAAACATTAAATATTTAAAGAACTTTTTAAATATTTTAAGGGAAGCGAAGACAGAAATAAGGCTCATTGTATTTCATTTGGCATGCTCATGTTTCAAAAGTGCCAGAAGTAAATCCAAACCTTACCAAGAAATAAAGGCGGCAAAATCTTATTCTGTGGTTATTAAATCGGAAACTTTTATAACTGACTTGATAGCACTGCTACAGTATATAAACTTGTTGGTGGAAGGGTGCTGACTTCTAATTAACCTGTTCAAAATGGCAACAATTGAGTATTATATTTATCCCCTCATATTATCTTGTGACCATAAAGAAGACTGATCACCGAAGAATTGATGCTTTTGAGTTATGGTGCTGGAGGAGACTCTTGAGAGTCCCATGGACTGCAAAAAGATCAAACTTATCCATCCTTAAAGAAATCAGCCCTGAGTGCTCACTGGAAGGACAGATCCTGAAGTTAAGGCTCCAGTACTTTAGCCACCTCATGAGAAGAGAAGACTCCCTAGAAAAGACCCTGATGTTGGGAAAGATGGAGGGCACAAGGAGAAGAGGACAGCAGAGGATGAGAAGGTTGGACAGTGTTCTCGAAGCGACTAGCATGAGTTTGGCCAAACTGTGGGAGGCAGTGAAAGATAGGCGTGCCTGGCGTGCTCTGGTCCATGGGGTCACAAAGAGTCAGACACAACTGGACGACTGAACAACAACAAATTATGTGAATAAATTATTCTTCTGTCTGTTCTGGGTGGTCAGTACTTAGGGTCTGACCTCAAGATAGGCCCACCACTTTCTTTATTTGGCATGGACATGGTCTGAGAAATCCAGTTGTTTTGTTTTCTTTCTTGTTTCTTTTTGGATAATATTTTTTATGAGTTTTCAATTACAACAATCCAATCGAATAACAGCCTCATTATAACAAAGTCAAATTTTAATACAATGAATAATACCAATCACTGAGATGTCAAATTATACAGTTTAGGTGGCCTCCCGCATACTAGAATTAATGGTTTGATGCTTTCCTTAGTTTCTGCGTTCCAGAGTCTTATAAATTTCCATTCCAGATACCAATCCCTTATGTCTCAGTAGCAATTTTAATTACTTCCATTCGTATTGACACATTGAATAATTTCTGTACCTACAGATGAAGCCTTCAAACCCTCTCTTTCCTGTGTGTCCGTAATATTTCTTCCTGTCCTTGCAATATATTATGTCTTTCTTTTGTCAATTTTTGTTGTTCTCCAGCATGCCTTGGGCGGTGCTAGTGTCCCATTGTTGTCTCAGAGGCTCTCCATCCTTTTAGAGCTACAAAAGTCACACTGTCCCAATGCTTTCCCAGTTTTCACCATCATTCTCTCAGCCGGGGGGGGGGGGCAAGCTGTCAAACTTCAAATAATAGAACCAGTTATTTTCTGAGCTACTATCACCCTCCCCACTTGCCCTCCCCATATCCCCATATCCCAAACACCCTTCCCAGTAGCCCTCCACTCCCTCCTCCCTTTACACACAGGAGCCACTATCTGCCCACGATACATCCACAGGGGAAGGAGATGATTGTGACCTTCCCCTCCCCCTCATTTCTCTCTGTTGCCCTGATAGACCACATGGTAGTGTATCAGGAAGTAAGAGTCCAGTGGCCCTTGGGTAGTTGTCCCAAAACCTACTGTAGTACTAGTAGCTTTTGAGAAAACCATATGTCGCAAGGGCCATTGTCCCTTTCCTCCTGCCATGCTGTCTGATGGAGGGGGAAATGGGCAGACCCTTCTTCTCCCATGGCGCCCCCATTGCTTCTATTGCTGATACCAGACAAATAAAGGGAAGGCATCGGGAAGTGCTGGCCACATCCCTACACTTCTCGGTGAAGAACCTTCTGGACTGGCTCCACAAGAGATGAGCTATTGCCTCCTTCTGAGAAGGAAAGGACACAAGAGGGTCTCAGTGGAACTTTGCTTTAGCAACAAGCTCTGGGTGTCTTGTGTTTCTTGTCTTGTGTTTTCTTGTCTTGGTTTATATTCCTGGTTTGCCTTCCAGACCCAATTGCTCTTGGGCCCGACTCCTGGCTTATTCAGAGCACTGCCTATGGTCCAGCCCTGGTGAAAATGGAGTTATTTGGTGGGGGAGTGCAGAAGTCGCAAGGGGGTGTTTAGGAATGAGGAGGGCTAGCCAGGGGTTGGGGAGTGAAGCCAGAAACAAATTTCCAGCTTAATCTGGACTAGATAAGATGCCCGTGGCTTGTAATGCTATATTATTTAAGGACATGGTTTAAGTTGGGCTGGATATGTTGAATATGCCCTCATCATGTAATGAGTACCCATTTAAACATATACTTTTTACATTGTTTTTATAAATGCAAATATCTTGTTTTATGCTGGTCTGTGACCGAATAAAGTACATTCATTCATACTCATTTGAGAAGAGCTTCCTTGAACTCTAAATATTGTATATGAGTGCAGCTCATCAGCAACTCTAGTGTGACTTGAAGTTTCAGATGTTTAGTTTGGAGTCCCCCAAACCCTGGGCGGCCCCCGAGTGCGATAACGACTCAAGACAACGTGCTATGGGATTAAAATTGGCCACAACTTTATTATGTTTCGGACGTAGGTAGACCTTGGCTCAGGCATTGGGCGTTATCCCTCCTAGCCCCCCGCTGGGGATCTGGGGAACAGGATTATCCAGAGTGAGTGGGGGATGGGCTGGCTCTGGAGAACATATGTTCAAGCAGAGAAAGCAATGACAACCTCTAGGCGTACGGCCAATGCCTCCTCTCAAAACAACCCCTTTAATGGGAAACCCTGTGATTGCCGCCCTCTTGCCCAGGCCTCCATTGTTGAATGTGCTGCAGAGGGAGGTTGTTTGTTTCCCCAGCGACATGTGACTGGCTGATTAGATTATCTGTCTGGAAACTGTAGAAAAGGCTCCCTTTCCTTTAGAAGCTGCAGAAATGTGAGTTGAACCCCATAAAAACGGGACTTTTCCTCTTTGCTTTTCCCCCTTTGCAAAAGGAGCTTTGCTTTCCCCCTTTGCAAAACTTTTAGCTGATCCTAAAAAAACAGGGCTTTTAGAGGAGGAAAACCAGAAAATTTTTTTTTTCTTGTTTCCTCCTCTAAAAACGAGGTGCACCCTATGGCGCGAAAAATACGGTAAATATCAGGTATTTGTTTTTTTGTTTTTACTTTCAAGGACATGAAGACGAAACGTACAATATCTTTTCTACCTACCTGGGTACCAGAAAGTAAGGGTTCATCTACACTTCTGCTTTTCCCTGCTGAAAGGGAGCCGAGGACTCTTATCTCTCTCCCGATCTCTTGCTGATCAGCTGCTGAGCGTGGTCCTTTCAACACCCCCTTTTCTCTTTGTAAAATAAAAAGGATAATCCTCTTTTGGCCCCTGGGCGATTCAGCTCCAGGGACCATCATGCGCTCCATAAGACGCACAGATATTTCCCCTTACTTTTTAGGAGGAAAAAAGTGTGTCTCATGGAGTGAAAAATACGGTATCCTTATTTTAAAATGATGAAAAAATGAAATAGAAAAATTTAGAGAAGGTGCTTGGAGCCAGATCTCCACACAGTGGCGTAGCAAGGTAAATTGGTACCCAGGTGCATTTTTTTGTGACCCCCCATGTGGTGGCCCGGCCCCAACGCCCCCTTGCTGCCCTTGTTGCCCCCTGCTTCACAGATCTGATAATGACTGCTCCCCACTTCAAATGGGGGGTGCTTTTTTGCATGGTCGCGCACAGCCCCCCTGATCCCACATGATTCCCGGCAGTTTGGCCTGGCTTCACCTCCCCAAACTGGATACCTGGAGGTTCCCAACCAACATCAGACAGTAAACCAGTCTTAGCTGGGGAGGTGTTGCCAGGGGAGTCAACCAGGTAGGGTTGGGACCGTCCTGCACACAGGACGGGCTCTATGCTTAAACATACATTTTGCAGAGCCAGCCCAATCCCCACACTGTTTGGACAACCCTGATGTTCCCCAGATCCCCGGATGGGCACTGGGAGGGATAAACGCCCAATGCCTAAGCCAAGGTCTCCCTACATCTGAAAGTTTAATAAAGTTGTGGCCAAACTGCGGGAGGCAGTGAAAGATAGGCGTGCCTGGTGTGCTCTGGTCCATAGGGTCACGAAGAGTCAGACACGACTGAACGACTGAACAACAACAACAACAACAAGTTTTAATCCCATTGGCGACACATTGTCATGAGTCATTATTCCACCCGGGGGTCGCCTGGGGTTGGGGGGGGGTCTCCGCCTGGCCACGCAATATAACCAACTGACTATATTAGAAGCTGCCATGTGGGCCGTTCCATGACTTACAGCATCACTTCTTCCCCTCAGTTGAACGAATGAAGCTTTAAAACAGGAAAGCAGAAAGGAACAAATACTAAATATTCATTGGAGGAAAATGCGCTTTCAAACCAAGAACCGTTCAGTGAGCATGCCTATGAATCTTTCAGGATTCAGAGACATTCCTATGCAGGCCCAGGACTCATTTGAAGATTAGTAATCTTTTCCTTCCTTTCTTTTTTTCCTGAAGAGTTGCAGAGGGAAACTGGCAGGTTTATTCACAAATCTATTTTTCATTATTTGAACTTCTTTAAAAGTGCCAAAAAAAGGGAAAGGAAAGGGAAGTGCACGAGGGGCTGTCACCGTCTAGTATAAAATGAATGAAAGGGGAAGCTGTAAATAAAGCTACAATGGGGAATAAGAGTTCATAAAACAGGGGGAAAGGGAAATATTACTAGAATTAATTGTTCCCTTAAACCACCAAGCATTGCTGTTTATATAGCACCATAAACTGGTCCATAAATAAAGTATGGTCAACCAACAAATCTAATAGCATAACTTTGGCCAGAAAAAGGTGGAGAAAGGAACGCAGCTGGGTGGCGCACAGGAAACAACATAAATAGCAGATCTTTCTTCTAGGAATTTACAAACTAAAAAATAGACGTGGGAGGCAATGGAGGGAGCGGACGAAGAAAGGAGGTGAGGGTATTATGGACCAACTATGGTTTCCAAATAATAATAATAATAATAATAATAATAATAATAATAATAATAAACTTTTTATATGTATCCCGCCCTCTGGGCTCAGGGCGGCTAACATCAAATATATAACACTGGTATAAAATCAAACAATAATTAAATTACCTATTAAAAAAACAAGTCAGGATCAAATTAAAATCTAATTAGATGGCTTTCCGCAGGATTAGGGTTGGGAACAGCAAATGCTCCTCAGGCCCAACTGTTTATGCTGTTCTTATATGGGCTTCTGCGAATGCTGGCAGGCCTCTTTCATACTAGTTCTTATACAAAAAGAGAAGGGGAGTCAGGCCGAGCCCTGACCAAAGGCCTGGTGGAATAACTCCATCTTGGAGGCCCTGCAGAAAAATGTCAAATCCCGCAGGGCCCTGGTCTGTTGTGGCAGAGCGTTCCACCAGGCTGGGGCCAAGGCTGAAAAGTACTCTTCAAGGAAGGAAGAATCCAGATGCGATGTAACTAAGGCATATCCAGAAACCGTACCTTCCAGAAATGGGCATAAATGGTGCATCATTGCGAGCTGGGCAAAGGGAGGTCCTGGCCACAGCTGGTACCTAAGTATCCAAGGTCAATGCTGTGTCCAGAACAACCTCCCAAACTATGCAACTGCAATTCCCTTCTAGCACAGGTTGAACCCCCTTCCTGAAAAAGCTCCAGTGACCATGATCACGTCTGCCTTGGCTAGATTAGGCTTGAGGATTTTGTTGCAATTTGCCCACATCCAGCCCATTGCGTATGAAGACACAATAGATTCAGATTTTAGTTCAAGGTCTTTGGCATTAAATTTTGGCCACAACTTTATTGATTACAGCATGTGAGTGGTTGGCTTAGGCATTGGTTCCAGATTACCTGAACCTGCACGGTGGCAGGAACAGGACTGACACTGGGCACCACCATATGTCAGTAAGGGAAAGCATCCTAGGGGAGCGAGGACTCCTTCGATCTCACAGCTCACCCTACATGCTCCCAGGGGCTCTGGCGTGGCCCTAGCCCCTTGACAGGGTTTGGACAAAAGCAAGGCGAGCCCCTGGATTCCTTTAATGGAGTTTCCTAGCAGCAGCAATGGAGGGGCAGGCACAGCCAACCACATCCCCTTCCTAAAACATTGAACCAAATGCCTAACCGCCAATCTTACAAAGTTGTGACGATTTGCTACATGGTAGCCAAAAACCAAGTGGCACCAGCCAATCAGCCAAATGGCAAAATTCCTACCGGGCCCCTGCTCCAAAACAGATGACCCCTAGACAGGCATAACAAGGCTATAAGAATGACCCCAAACATAGGGAGAGGAGGGCGGATGATCTGCTGCACGTCGCAAGAAAGTGAAACTCTCCAGCGACGTGCAGCAGCTTAAGTAGCCCCTCAGCAGCCTATAGCCAACCCAACTGACCAAATTTCTGCCCCAGCAACAGACAGGCAACCAATGGTGTGTTGTGGCCATCCAAATGGTCCCGCCTCACAACAGGGAGGCAGTTTCTGGTGATCTCACCGCAACACGTGCCTTCCATGATGGAGGACCTGACTTACTGCTTGCCTGCATTGGCTCCAATGGATTTCATAGCACAGCACTGGACTGTGTGCTTGTTTGTAGAATATACCTCCACAGTAAAGGAACTGGGAATAGAATGGCCAAAGTTATCGTTTTTTAATTGCAGCCACAGAACCATACCAAAGTTAATTGCAATTTAACCCAATATTCTGTTTCCCCCGAAACAATTATTGTGGGACTTATGGGGGGGGGGAATGAAACTTCATTTTTCTGAGATCTATAAAGCCTTGATCTATTCTATCCTAGCCTATTCCACATCTCACATTTTAGCTCTTTGTTTCAATCAGAGCTTCCTTGGAACATCAATGAATCCTAGACACACTCCAGGCTTCTGATTTCTGTAATGTTTTTGACAGGATATGTGAAATACTTCCAATAAAATGGAATCTAACGAACCTTAGAGGTTTAACTTAATATTGCCCCATGGCTCTGTTTTGAGACAATAGCTGAAAGTAATCCGCCTATTTATTCTACAGTTATTGTATCTTTAAATAATAATAATAAACATCCAATATCCAGAATTTTACTGCTTTCTGAAATTCGAGTGTCTGGTGTTTCTAGAGTCTTTTGAGAGTAACTCAATGGGGTGGGGGTGGGGATATGATACCGACTTAGATCAATACCCGAGTTACAATAAACACCTTTACAGTTTAGGAGTACAATGTATTATTTCTGTTTTCACATGAGTAAGCATCTAGTGCCAGTTTAATTTATTGTTTTGAAAGCACTGGAGACCTAGCACTGCAATTTTATGTTTTATTATCCAAACAAATGTGAAGTACCGCTGAGGCATTTTTATAGCCAGGGATGGTCCAGAAAGAGGCCCCATCTCATCTGTTCGCAGATAAAACACCATCCTAATTTCTTGTCTTTCCTTGTAGTACAGTCTACTGAGTAAGTTAAGCATGAAGAATATTTATGAGTTCTGAGGGGTTTTTATCATCCATATAAGAAATACCTGCTTGCATAAGAATTGAAATTAATTCTCCCCACTCCGATTCTAAAGACAGATTGACCACATTTCTCACATTTCTCAAATGCGGGAAATAGTCATGGCCCTAATATTGCCTGGAGATAAAACTCATTCTGAGTCTCAGCACTACTTTCAGACGTTAGAAAGAGAAAACTTCAGGATCAGGTAGCTTCCTGAGATCTAAAAACATGCTGATGGTAATCAAGGGTGCGTTTCGTCTAGGTCCCTTTTTCTCACAGTGGCCAGACAGATATTTCTAGGAAATACACATGCTGGCTGCGGTGGCAATATGTTCCCCACTGCCTGCGCCTCTCCAACTGATATTCATGGTTACACTGTCTCTGAACATGCAGGGTGCACCCACGTTTTCTGTTTTCATGGCTAAAAGGAGCTGGCAGGCCTGTCCTCGAGGAATTTGTTTCACCTGTCACTGCAAACATCTAAGCCAGTGGCCATCATCAAATCTGGGGCAGCACATCATGTGAGCGCAGCGGATCCGGGCACACCACTTCTGGCGGTCGCGAGAAGACAAGAGAAGGCTTGAGGAGACTGCGAGCGAGAGGAGATTTGAGAGAAGATCAAGCAGGCTGAGAGAAGGAAGAGCAGCCCAAGAGAAGGTTGAGGGCTAGCCGTGGCAGAGGAGAAGAGAGAGACAGCAAAGGTATGGTGGGAGCGGCAGGGGCGTGAAGATTGGGTGGTTGGAGGTCAGAAAGAGTGCAGAGACAAGGCAGTGGGTGGGAGAAAGGAGCACAGAGATCGGGCAGAGGGGTAGGAGAAAGAGTGTGGCGACGGTGTCCCGCTTTGCCCTCCCAAAATCTTGGATGGTATGCTGAATCCGTTGGAGTATGGGAGGCTGCAACTCCTCTGTGACGTCTGGGTGCTGGGTTCCTTTTACATCAGAGCTTCCAGGGCAGTTGGGGACATCTGGGGCCAGTTCTGAGGGCACTTTCCTCCCCAAGTCTGATACCTTCTCCAAATCTTCTCATCCCTCAAAGATGGGAAATCAGGTGCCTGCATCACGACACACTTTGCCATTGGTAGGATCATAATATTTTGTTTTATCATAAAGAATAGATAATTGCTTCCACGCGGCCTTGATAAATAATGGCCAGGATTCTAAGTGTTGCAAGAGATACGCCAGATGGTCCATAAAAGGTGAATCTGGAAAGCATTAAGTGATAATGATTCATAATTAAACTCAAAGGAAAGCGGCACTTTCCATCCTAGCTTACTCCCAACAAACCTGTGCATGTTGGTTGTGTTGCCTCGCTGTTTGCAGCACATTATGGTCTGGATGGTGAAGGGGGGTATTTCAGGGCTGCTGAAGATGGGACTGTCTCAGTGGCACAAGAGAGGACAATGCAGCAGTACAGTACTTACAAAAATGAGCTGTAAGGAACTCCAGAGACAGGGAACGCAGCAAAACACTGCTTGGGTTAGCTAAAGGAATTGGTGCCCCTCAGAACCGAAACCCTTGTCTCTCGCTTCCTTGCTTCCATCAGTCATGTTTTGGGCTCCTGCTTCCTTACTCCCTGCCTCCAGTTTCATGCCTCTCTCTTTGTCCTTTCTCTCCTCTTCCATCATGTTCACCCACTCTGCTCCCACCAATTCCATCTCTTGCTTGATCATTTATCATCCCCCTTCATCTGTCATCCCTGCTCCCCTTTTCCCTCTGGTTTCCTCCATCTGCCCTCCTCTGCCTCTGGTCTCCCTGCATCTCTCCATTCATTCACCTCTTTCCTACTCCTTCATTTCTCATTCTGGCTTCCTCCTTTCTTGTGTGCCTCTCCTGTCATTTCAGGGTGTGTTTAATGTGTGCAATTTCAACGAATGCTTTGGGAAGGGGTGTTTCAGAACATCCCTACAGACTATTGCCTTCTCATTGCTCTTAGCCTTCAAATGGTATTTCTCCTGAATACTCCAGAAAACCAATTCTGGAAGAGAAGGCAAGCAGGTTTATTTGCATAGGTCTGAGACATCTTCTGTTACAACATCTCATATGTCTATGCATGAACCACTTAATTTGCTTGGGTACGAGAGGTGCTGCCAGAAAGCTGACAGGCATGAGAAGCTAATAGAGTTTAAGGAACTTGTCACCTTTCACCAGGGACAGATGTCCTCCCCCCAAATGCCCTGTATCCTAGGAGCAATAGTGGAGGAAAACATCCCTCAATGTAGTTGTTGTGACACCAACAGCCATCAGACCAACCCTATCCTCCTGCCCTCTCTCCTGATCACATTTGAAAGCTCTGAGCCAGCAAGATGGAGTTAGCTGCATAATTCTGACCATTTTGTGGGTCTCTTGTAAGTTATGATATAAGACTGGAACACACCAAATGACTTTCATATCATCCACCTCTACAGACCTAGGATTTCAATAAGTCGTTCATACACATTTCAATGGGATAGGCTGAGTCTCATAAACAACAGCGCACAGCATGAATTGTATGTCATTAAGAATAGATACAGGTAAGTAGCTGTGTTGGTCTGCCATAGTCGAAACAAACAAACAAACAAAAATTAATTCCTTCCAGTAGCACCTTAGAGACCAACTAAGTTTGTTATTGTTATGAATGGATTTTGGGCACAATATTGAGTATGATGCATGGACAAAATTGCGGAATGAGAGTATGAAATTTACTGCATGTGTAACCCTGAAAGAAAATGTATACAAAATGATGTATAGATGGTATTTGACTCCAGTTAAGTTGTCGAAAATGTATAGGATGCATGATAAACTGTGCTGGAAGTGTAGACAAGAGGATGGTGAATTTTATCATATGTGGTGGACATGCGATAAGGTCAAGGTATTTTGGGAAGCGATTTATAATGAATTGAAGATGAAGAAGATGTTTAAATATACCTTCCCCCAAAAGCCTGAGGCTTTTTTGCTGGGCTTGATGGGAGAAGAAATAGCCAAGAAGGACCAAAGATTGTTCATGTATGCAACAACCGCTGCGAGGATACTTCTTGCCCCAAAGTGGAAATTACAGGAATTACCAACGATTGATGAGTGGCAGACGAAGATGGTGGAATATGCTGAAATGGCAAAAGTGACCGGCAGGGTCAGAAACCAGGATGATTCAAGGTTTCAAAGAGATTGGAGTAAATTTGTGGATTATTTAAGATTGAATCGAGGAAGTTTGAAAACACTAGTAGGATTGGAATAAACCTTTGACAAAGGTTAATAGATTGAACTGGTAAAAACTGCGCGATAGGATTGGACTAGAAAACCTGCTGACGAGAGGGAGGGGAGTCGAAGCTCAGCAGAGCATAGATTTAAGTGTGTATGTTTGTAGATGTTTTATTTGATGTAATCTGAACTAATTGGAAAATAATAAAAATTGTTATATATAAAAAAGTTTGTTATTGTTATGAGCTTTCGTGTGCATGCACACTTCTTCAGATACACTGAAACAGAAGTCCCAAGGATTCAGATAGTCCATCTGTCTCTTCTCAGTTGCTACATTTCTCCAAGCCAGGGGCGTAGGATGCCACTTCGCCACCCGGGGGCGGCAAACCCGGGGGCGGAGTCACTCCGTAGCGTGCATGTGCAACGTCGCTACATATGACACATACGACATTACGTACGACGCATGCGTAGCGACGCAACACATGCGCACTACGGAGCGGAGGCGAGCCAGGGAGGGGCATCAGCAGCAGAAGAGAAGCCCGCTGCCCCTCCCCTCCACCCGCAGCCCAGCTGGAAGGAACAAAGCAAAGCCCCGAGCAGCACCGCTCAGCGCTTTGCTTCATTCCTTCCAGCTGGGCTGCTGGCAGAGGGCCTCTCTTCGGAGCCCAAGCAGCAAAGCCGATGCCGGCTAACCTGCTTGGCGCACAGTTTACTATTTCTGGTGGAGGCAAGTGGTCCGCTGATGCCCCTCTCCCTCCCCCTTACCTCCACCCGAGCCGGAATAGCAAAGTGCACGCCGAGCAGGTTTGCGAGTCTCGCTGCCGAGCGTGGCTTTTTACCGGGCAGCCACTGGGCTTGGCTTGGGTATTGCGTGGGGCGCCCAGAATGTCACCCCCTCTAGGGTGGTACACGGGGTGGACCGCCCCCTTCGCCCCCCTTCCTAAACTACTGCTCCAAGCTCTCCATGTAAGGGCAGGCAGGATGGAGAGGGCACTGTGATTAGAGTAAGAAAGGAGAACCTTGATAAATATATTTGCTCATTGGAAGCAAGAGCTGACAGTCACTAAGCTATAGCCTTCCTCTTATTTCCCCTCCCGCTTCCTGCAAGGAAAAAATGGCCCCTTGAAGGTTCAAAACTATATCAGTTTTGAGGCTCACACTAAAACTAGCCACTCTCCAAAGGCTTTTTGAACGCTCCAGTACACTTTGCCTCACTTTGGACAAGAGCCACTTTACTTTGGAAATGCGCCAAATACCTAGTCTAAATGCCATCGTAATCAGGCTTCAAGCAAAACTGAATGACACCTCTGCTATGTACTCCCATGTCCCCAGAAACTACATGTCCCAAAGAATGCACCGAGGTTCTGTGACAGACATGAACAAATTTCTAAGCAGATACGTCAGTGTGGAAAGAAGAAGAAGAAGAAGAGTTTGGATTTGATTTCCCGCTTTTCACTACCCGAAGGAGTCTCAAAGCAGCTAACATTCTCCTTTCCCTTCCTCCCCCACAACAAACACTCTGTGAGGTGAGTGGGGCTGAGAGACTTCAAAGAAGTGTGACTAGCCCAAGGTCACCCAGCAGCTGCATGTGGAGGAGCGGAGACGCGAACCCCGTTCACCAGATTATGAGTCTACCACTCTTAACTGGCTCTCTGAAGGTTCACACTGGTTCTCTGAAGGAAAGGAATCCCAAAGCCACTAGGTTACTGCATTGTGATATTATGTGAGCTATTTGCTTTAGAAATGTAAGTTAATTTATTGGCTACTAATTTAAAAGAAGCACTGGGGTGTTCTAGATGTAAATCGCGACCCTGTAAAAACTCGTATTATGGATTCCCACTGCAGGTTGTTTGAGTCATTACCATATAAAGTACCTCATTTAAACAAGCCAAAATGAAGATTACAATTACTTTTCAAGAATGCTTCATGTATAAAAACCATAGGGATTTCAGAAAATGTTTGCAGATAAGACATTGTAAAATAACGCCGTCCCTCAAAGTGCCCTTCCTCTTTGCAGGTATCTGAATAGTGAATCCATCAAACGTCAACCACCAGGACATTTTTCCAATATGGGAGAAATAATGAGGTACAATTGTTGGTAGCTTTCTAAAAGGTTAATGATGCATTCCATTCAACGAGATCGTCCTAGTTGATCATAAAGATACTGTTTTTTAAAGCTGTGGTCAGAGAAAATGGCAAGAATAAAGCCAAGGTTTTCTTTTTCTTTTTGTTTTTAATATGGAAAATTCAATAAAATACTTAAAAAAAAAAAAAAGAATAAAGCCAAGATTTTGGTGAGTGGCTAAGAGGAGCAATCCTATGTTGAGTTATGTTGGTTGAGAAGGAATCACATTTGCCAGAAGCCCCAATGCACCAGCTTTGACCACCTGTAGCAAAGCTGGGCCATGGAGCACTCATGAAAGTAGCTAAATACACCAACTATGAAATCCCCAATAAAGACAGAATATTTTTTATGTATGCCACTACAGCTGCTAGGATTTTAATAGCTAAAAACTGGAAAACTGAAGAACTACCAACAGTGGAAGATTGGCAGATGAAGTTGATTGAATAAGTATATGGAACTCGCAGAACTGACCGCAAAACTCCGAGACCAGAGGGAGGAAATGGTGCAAGAGGATTGGAAGAAATTCAAAGATTATTTGAAACGACGTGAAAAGATAGACATTTGAAATTGAAATCAGAAGGACCATTTGAGGCTACAGTATTGTTAGAAGTTAGTTGAAAATAGGATATAAGAAGTAGTTAGAATTATGTTATGTGGATTCTATTAGGATTATAATAGAGTTAAATGTTGATTAAGGTTTATAATGATAAGATTAGGTGAGAAAGAGGATTTTACAATGTTACAAAGTTACTAAAGAAGATTAGAAATGAACGCAGAAGAGAGGATGTGAGGAGGTCCCAATATTATGTTATGAATATGATAAAGATACAGTAGTTTGAATTTTTGTATTTTTTGTATTTTTGTATTTTTGTAGTTTTTTTGTTTGTTGTTGTTGTGTTATTGTATTTTGTATTGTTTGTTTTATTGGAAAATTTAATAAATTCTTTATATAAAAAAAATACTGTGTAGCAGCCATATGAATAGGACCTTAAATGGCAATTTTTAGGCCATATTTTAATGCCCCAATTCTAATCTATATATTTTAAATGCTGTTGTATACGTATATATGTGTGTGTGTGTGTGTATGGTTTTCGTTGTGCTAATTTTAATGTATTATTTTTGTATTATTGATTTAGTAAGTTGGTCCGTAAAAATAAATTCATTCATTCAGTACTTCACTCCACTAAAAACATGGTCAAGAACAAAGAGCAAAAACATGGGCATTCCACAGCTTAGAGGCTACCACTGAAAAGGCCCTCACATGCCATCATCTGTCAAATCTCATTGGGCAACAGCACCATTGAGCAGAGTCTCTATGGCTGAACTTATCATTGATCATTTTAGAGCATGTGCTCTATCACCAAGTATAGCGCCTCCTTGTGAAAACAGGACCCATTCTTTTTATTGCATCTACTTTCAGGCAGGAGAGCTTACAAATGACATTGCATTATAGAGCATGTTAGAATTGAAAAACTGTTATCTGGGCATTTATTTAAGAAAAATAAATAAATAGATAAAACTCATGGTTCCTCCTGTCTATGGACCACCACAGGAGATATAGGCTCCAGGCCAGTATCCAAATGAGGGCCTCCGGCTCCTTCCTACTACCACTGTCAGCAGTACTGTGGAGCTGCCTGGGTCAAATACATTATCGAGACTCCCGCCCTACCCCTGCCCCCCAGTGATGTCTCCAGAATGTTCATGCAGATTTCCAGGCATTGTCTATCCAGCCCACCCTTGCTTTTTTCACTCCAGCAAGCAGTTACTATTCCATGCCTACTGAGCGTGCTTAGCTTTGCATTAGACATTTAAAAGTAGCGTCTCAATGTGAAAACAGGAATTCCAAAACATGGGGTAGTTGTTTCTCCACTTTTTGATATCTCTGTGTGTCTTTTCAGCATTCCCCTTTGGGTGTCCCCCCCAAAATAAACATTTTTGTACCTCTGTGAGCCTTGGAGTTACCCAGAATCTGCTGATACCCCCCTCTCTCCTATGTGGGTGGTACAATTTGGGTTACATAAGCACAGGGAGACTTAAATTGGAAACAGAAAGCATGGTTTTCCAGGTAACAAATTGGAAAGTTTTGCACAAACTATTGTTCGCACAGAAGTTCCACTGGGGAAAAAAGGGATGAATGGGAGCAGTTGGGAAGGTTGTTCCTGTGCAATCACATGACTGCTCTACTTAAAATAACAGATGTTAGTTCGTATATAATTGCATCCTTCATAATATAAAATAATGATTTATTTTGGTTATTTGCTGTGGCATAAAGGAGTTACCAAACATTATTAATATTTTTTTGCAGCTGGAATCAGGAGTCATTAGGCAAAAATAAATGTACCAAAGAGAGCTGTATATGAAAGCTTAATTGACAACTGTGTACACAAAGAGCTGCAATTTATTTTATTACAAGCAAACATAACCTTTCCAAATGTCAGCTCTGCATTCTGTTGACCAGCATTTTAATTTAGACACATTGTTGTTGCTTATTAAAATGGTGATTATCATTTTATTTTCTTCTAGAATTTGATCGTTTTCACAAGCTTTATTATGCTGCACTTTTGGAAATGGCAATCAAGTTGTGCTAGTTGTAGGGAAGGTGATGGAAATGAAAGGAAGCTAACCTTTTTACGGTGCTTTATCGGAATCTGTTAAGATAGTTTTGTAAACCGATCCAGACTCTGCGTTCCTCATCAGGGGCCCTTCTTCGTGTGCCTCCTCCACAAGAGGTCCAGAGGGTGGCAACATGGCATCGAGCCTTTTCTGCCGTCTTCCTTCCATATATTTCAGCGCCAGGCAAAAACTAAAATAAATAAGTGCACCAATATTTTCTAATCTTGAGCAACGTTTAGAGGGGTGGGAGCCACACACCCATTTGCAGGCTTTGGACTGGCTACATTTTCCAACTCCAAACTAACCACATAAATACAGAGGCCTCCATCAGTTAGTAAGGTAAATAGAGTAACAGAGTAACTAGAGTGGCTAAACAAAAGACTAACATTTCCTTCTGGAGAACCTACCAAGGGCTGCATGCTGATGATGGCCAGGCAAGAGTGAGCAGAGCAATAAATGGAAATATTACCTTTGTGCAGTATCACAGAATCCTAGAGTTGGAAGAGACCACAAGGGCCATCCAGTCCAACCCCCTGCCAAGCAGGAAACACCATCAAAGCATTCCTGACAGATGGCTGTCAAGCCTCTGCTTAAAGACCCCCAAAGAAGGAGACTCCACCACACTCCTTGGCAGCAAATTCCACTGTCCAACAGCTCTTACTGTCAGGAAGTTCTTCCTAATGTTCAGGTGGAATCTTCTTTCTTGTAGTTTGAATCCATTGCTCCGTGTCCGCTTCTCTGGAGCAGCAGAAAACAACCTTTCACCCTCCTCTATATGACATCCTTTTATATATTTGAACATGGCTATCATATCCCCATGGTGTGCTCTGGTCCATGGGGTCACGAAGAGTCGGACACGACTGAACGACTGAACAACAACAACAATCATATCCCCCCTTAACCTTCTCTTCTCCAGGCTAAACATACCCAGCTCCCTAAGCCGTTCCTCATAAGGCATTGTTTCCAGGCCTTTGACCATTTTGGTTGCCCTCCTCTGGGCACGTTCCAGCTTGTCAGTATCTTTCTTGAACTGTGGTGCCCAGAACTGGACACAGTATTCCAGGTGAGGTCTGACCAGAGCAGAATACACCAATTACTTCACATTTGCACTACCCTCTCTCCCTCCCAGCCAGCAAAGCAGGACACATTGTCAGACTTCAAGGACCCATTGCACCCAGGCAAAAACACTCAGGGTCCAATGCCAGGTAGTTCCTTGAGAAGAAGGAGTGTGGTCTGGAGAGACTTCTTGGCCATATAGAAAAGCCTGAAGTTGTCCCCGGGGCCTGAAGTTCCCCATCCCTGACCTGCAACTTTGCAACAAGCTCATACTAAAAAAGCACAATTTCCCCAGGCCCTCCAAAGACTTTGCACAATTTGTTTTTTTTTATGGATTACACAAGACTAAGTTTCCCAGGCTTTCCTTGAACCATACGACTGGACCCTATTTTATGTGTTTGAATCCTCTGAATTCCTGTTCTATTTGTTTTTATATGCTTTCATGTTCTTTTGTGCTGATGTCTTTTGGTAGGAATGATGGAAACGGCCTTCTCAATGACAGTTCTCAGACTTTGGAACACCCTCCCTAGAGAAGTTAGACTTGACCGCTGTTTGTAGTCCTTACACCAGCAGGTGAAGACATCTTGTTTCAACACACTTTTGGAGGAACTGACGGCTTTTAATGAAAGGGCTGATGCCATGATGCTTTTTGTGGTTTTATGTATGTTTCTAATAGATCTTTTTAGCTGTTCTTATTTTATCTATGGGGACGCGGGTGGTGTTGTGGTCTAAACCGCTGAGCCTTGGGCTTGCCGATCAAAATGTTGGCAGATCGAATCCCCGTGACAGGGCAAGCTCCCGTTGCTCGGTCCCAGCTCCTGCCAACCTAGCAGTTCGAAAGCACGCCCAAATGTGCAAGTAAATGAATAGGTACTGCTCCGGCGGGAAGGTAAACGGTGTTTCCGTGCGCTGCTCTGGTTTCGGTGTTCCGTTGCGCCAGAAGCAGCTTAGTCATGCTGGCCACATGACCCGGAAGATGTCTGCAGAGAAACGCCGGCTCCCTTGACCTGTAAAATGAGATGAGTGCTGCAACCCCAGAGTCATTCGCGACTGGACCTAATGGTCAGGGGTCCCTTTACCTTTACCTTTATTTTATCTATAGAGCCATAATAGATCGATCAAAACACTTCAACACATAGTGCTTATATGTCCTTTATATTGTGCTGTTCGGAAGAACTTATTGTTTCCATTAATCCATAAATGGCCTGGGCGCTCGGCAGACTTTTATCTTGCCTTCTTATTGCAAGATACAGATCAGTATGTAACTCTTCAAATGGCAAAAAAAATTTAACTTCTGTTCTGACATATAAGCGACGTAATGGATTGCTGTTTGGAAAGTGAAATTTCCTTATAATTCCCATATTTAATTTTGTATCTTTAGTAAGGCTTTTATTGTCATTAATTTTTAAATTTAATGTGTGTATTTGTCTTAGTATTGTTTTATATGAGCTTGAAGCTGAAAGGGACCCAGGTGGCGCTGTGGGTTAAACCACAGAGCCTAGGGCTTGCTGATCAGAAGGTCGGCGGTTCGAATCCCTGCCATGGGGTGAGCTCCCGTTGCTCGGTCCCAGCTCCTGCCCACCTAGCAATTCAAAAGCACGTCAAAGTGCAAGTAGATAAATAGGTACCACTCCAGTGGGAAGGTAAACGGCGTTTCTGTGCGCTGCTCTGGTTCACCAGAAGCGGCTTAGTCATGCTGGCCACATGACCCAGAAGCTGTCTGCGGACAAACGCTGGCCCCCTCGGCCTATAGAGCGAGATGAGCTCCGCAACCCCAGAGTCGGACACGACTGGACCTGATGGTCAGGGGTCCCTTTACCTTTAAAGTTGAAATAAAGTGATTGATATTGATCTATAGAGCCACCTTGATACCTTTTCAGGGGAAAAGGCAAGGAATAATAATGGTTTTAGGTTCCACTTTTATTTGAACGGCATTGTTTGTTTTTGCATTATACACCACTTTGTAATTTTAAAAAAATATCAAGTGGTTTATAAATTCTTCAAAAGAAACAAACAGGAGTGGATTAGTCCAGCAGACAATCCATTGGAATCACTTCTGCCTCACTGGATCACTCTGATGCAGTAAAAAATGGCGTTGTCGTCTGGGGACAGATAATATATTCATTCGCATCGTTCCTGGCACAGTCAAGGATGGCAAGCTATTTTCATCAGCAAACTAGGAATTTCAAGTTTGTTTAAGATTACAGTTGAACTGGGGATACACTGTGTAGGAAGAACTCAATATTTAAAGTGGCTGTTGTTTCCATATGGACCCTAGGATATGTAATTTACACAGGAGGCTAGAATGGCCAAATAACCAAAGGGGAAACAAATAAAAGGTGTTGTTTCACGAATAGCCAGAGCCAGTGAGGTACATCCTTAAGCAAAACGGTCATATACATTTGCTGTGCACAGTCCAGAATCCCACTATATATCATTCAAAACAATATATATATTTTTTTGGGGGGGGTAATCCCTCTTGGAAAAAACCTGCCAAAGTAATCCTTTTTGCTCTTTGTGTCATAAGCAATGATCGGTTTAATATTAGAGAGGTATTTCCAAGACAATTTTAAACACTGTAATTTTAAACATAATGTATATAACTCCTTGGGCATTCAATTTACTCAGTTCTCGAAACTTAACATTGTATAACATGCAAAACATTCTTGCATTAGCCTGAAAAAAAATGAAATCTGCCGGCTATTGTGCAGTTAATCATTTTTCATTGCATACAGGACTTCTCAATATCCGATTTGTCACATAAAAGGCAGGATTTTTGCAGTATACTGGGAATCAATGCCACAAAAGAACCTTCCTTGGAAGGGGAAATATGTTAATTCCTACTGTTATAACTACTGTGTAATTATCCTCACTAATGCTGTCTGGAAAGCAAAATGTGATATATTAACATCAATATAGAAGAATGAAACTTGGAAAACTAAGGTGCCATAAAGCTCATTTAACTTACATTCCACCAGCTGTATGTTTTAGCCACTTGGTTTTATAGTGGTACTATTTTGTAAAAATATGTGATGGTAAAACGGATTTTTGTTTTAATGGACTTCTTCTTTGTTACTTTGTAAACATTTCTAAGAATTGTTTATCTTATTTTCACCCTTCATCCGAGGATCACAGGATGGTTTACAATATAAAAGCAGAAAAATACATAGCATTGCGTTGACCACCATCTGTCACAATAGACAATGCAGTGTGCCTCTGGGGGGGGGGGGTGTGAAGTCAAACCCACTGGGAAGTGTCTGCGGAGGTCCTGAGCTGCCCAGATGCCAAGTCCACCCTCTTGCCCTCACTGATGTGGTCCAAAGGAATGCAGATCAAAGCCTTTGACACCAACTTGGCTGTAGGAGTTGCTAGAAGGAGGAGTACAAGGTGCCATCGAACTGTCTTAGGGACTCCACTCCGGATTTGTGTAGGGCACACACCCCCAAACTCCACCCTCCAGATGTTTTGGGACTACAACTCCCATCACCCCTAGCTAACAGGACCAGTGGTCAGGGAAGATGGGAATTGTAGTCCCAAAACATCTGACGGGCCAACTTTGGGGATGCCTGGTGTAGGCTTTACTCCTGAGCATTTTCTTCTCCAAAAGATAGCAGAGGCAGTGGAGGTTTAGGACCAGAGTTTTCCTTATCTTAGACGGGCTACCTTCCCGGGTTGATGACCCTGACCTGCCCCTCACTTCCCTCTACAGCATGGGCAGAAATAGCCTTATTGACCATTGAATCAGCTATTGGTCTCATTCGCTCAATCTGCCAGAGCCTGTCTTCGCATGCATTGACCACCCTCCTCTGGTTTAGCCAGCCGGTCAGTGCCATCCCTAGGGTGTGGCTGCTGTCGCATGCTGACAGCATCACCTCAAATGCCTCACTTTGGAAGGGCTCCATATTTCCCTAGAGGATCCTTCTTTGTCAGGAGAGGAGGGAGAGGAGCAGGAGGGAGGAGGAAAATCAGTGTGTGACGGGAGACGGCTCTGCCTTTGCTTCAGGTAGCAGAACATATCGCGTTGGCCTTTTACTGAATAACAACAGACATATCTGTGACCTAAAGCATGGAGGCTCACTTGAAATATATAGGCCTTCCTTGCAAATACATCCCACCCACAACAACGATGTCCAGGCATCTCCCATTTTAGCACCAGAAGAAAATCTGAATCTAATGCACTACTAACTGCGGTGTGCCAATGCTTAAAGTTATTTCCCCATCATAATTACTTAAGCAAAACATGCCGTATATCCATTGGCTCTTCGGCTTGCCTTTTGGTTGTTAATCTTAAGAGCATGTGTTTGCTGTCTGCAAATGTGCCAATTTGTAATGACGAATAAGTAACTTTGGTGACACAAGGTCCGCTGCAAAGCAATTTATTAGGCTGCAGAGATTTAAAGGGGCTGGCTTGCTCTGCAGGAACGCTGTCAAATACGGACAGGTCAAAGATTGTCTTCTGATTCTGGACCTCTAGAATGTGACTCCATTAGTGCTGTGCCAAAGTACATAGCACTCAAAAGACGCCATTTTTTAATTTTATTTTTACTGTCTCTTTTGCAGAGCAGAGGAACAGAATAAGTTTGGCAGACATCAGGGGGGCTGGTGTTTGCTCACCATGTTAAATGTATAAGATGTCTGAGGTGCCTTTTTATCAGCAGTTTTACAAAAAAAAAAAAAAAATTAAATCCTCCCATGTATGCACACTGCAAAGCTTGCAAAGTGGTATCACTTCCTACACTGATTATGTGAACAATGCAATGCTGTCTAGCTCACATGACCAGTGTAAGCCAGAGGTCGGCAACCGAAGGCCCATGGGCCGCTTCCGGCCCATGAGCTTCCTGGAACCGGCCCACGGCCGTTCCGTGAATCGGTGTGGGGATTCTGTGCTTTTTTCCCCGCAGCACCATTTTTTTTCTCGTTGCGGGGACTGACTTCCGGGTCAGAAGTGTGCTGGAAATAGCATGTACGCACATGCGCGGGTGCGCATGGGCTCGCACGCTCCGGCCCACCGAGAGGTCTGCTGGGGAGTGAACCGTCCCGGCTTCAAAAAACGTTGCCGACCCCTGGTGTCGGCAGTGCTGTTGATGTGCAAAAGAGCTCCACATTGCTGCATGGGTGAACAGGGCGTTTAAAAATGGTTAATGGCAGCTTGCTCTGCTTCTGGAGGTTTCCTGCATGATTTAGAACCCTGCACAAATAGGCTTTCAAGGTTACATGGGGAGACTTCACAAGTAGAAGAGACTCCTCATGTCATACCCTCGTGCTGAAATTGTGGTTGGTGTTAAACCGTCTATAGATGATGTGCCAAATGGGACAGGGCTTGTCAGTGCACCCCCAGATCTTACATGCAAGAACTGGTGAGAACTGGAGCAAACATTCAGTACATGTGATATACAGTCATGCATATAGATGTGTTAGGTTCATGTTGTGGTTTTTCTGGTTACGAACATGGCAAACCCGGAAGTGTTTACTTCCGTGTTTGCTGCTTCGCACATGTGCAGGAGCGATATGCGCGCTTTTTGCATGTGCAGGAGCGCTCTATCGTGTCACATGCACACACAAAAGCGGCGCTCTACTTACGTACTTTTTGGGATGCGAACAGCACCCTGGAACGGATCACGTCTGTAAGTAGAGGTACCACTGCATTATGCACCCAATAGAAGTGAATTTAGTTGTTTGGGGCTGCGGTGAAGCATATTAACCCTCTTGTCATGGTAAGATCAGTCCATAATGATTATCCATTGCTCCTTAAGTGAGTAGTAAGTAAGAAAAGGGGGTGCAGGATAATGCGGGTGCCTAGCGAAAAGCAACATACATTCCTAGGTGGAATCTACATACATATAAAAAATGCCATGAAAATGTTTTTTAAAAAAACATTTTGAAAAAAATATATTGAATTTGCCATAGCTCACCATCGCCATCTAGTGTCACATTTGTGTGTTGCACTTTACAACACATTTGAAATATTTTATTTGCAGCTGTATAGCTGAGTCCCTAGTCAGCCTCTTAGTGACCAGCATCTGCCTGTGTCATGCATTGGAACTGGGTAGAACTGGAATAATCTTGTTCCCTATTAAAGCATATGAGAAATGTTGCACTGCCTTTGCTACTCACAAAAATGGTTTTTTTTGGGGGGGTGGGGGGTGGGGGGGAAGGAAGCATCATTACTGGGAAATACCACTTCAATGGAGCCACTTGCAAGTAATAATACAGCAGACATTTTATGCAGTGCAAAGTGAAATTGAACTGACTGCGTAAAATGAACTTCAACCAATTAAATTTTGACCCTGCATGATTTGGCAATGTTTTGTTTCCCCTTTTGAATAGCTTCACTTTATGGTACATTCTCCGGAAAATGAAAGCAAAAGGAGAAAGCCAAAAGAGAAAGCTTTTATAATTAGCTGCATTTCCAGCATAATGAAAATTAAGGAGTATCCATCATGCTTGCTGTTGTCAACTGATGTTTAGGAGTAATGACTAGGTATTTATCAGCATCTCTAATGGTTACTATTGACAGATCAAGCTGAAGCTACAGTATGGAAGCTTATTAGAGAGATGTGTAAACTAGGTCACTCTTCTCTAACTAATGGGTCATACTGACTGCTTCAAATTGATCCTGTGCTTCCAATCTTTAAAAAACAACTGTGAGCTATTTTTGGTATCATTCTTGTACTCAAATATTAATAAAAATACTAAGTATCAAGAAAACACCAAGACTGTATGAAATAGATGCTGAAGACACCTAAGTATAATGTCAACTTGTGTGCTATGATTTAGAATAACGATGTCATATAATTGAAGAGTTGGAAGGGACTCTGAGGTTCATCTGGTCCATGGGCAGGTAAACTAAGGCCCAGGGGGCCGGATCCGGCACGATTGCCTTCTAAATCTGACCCGCGGACGGTGCGAGAATCAGTGTGTTTTTATGTGAGTAGAATGTGTCCTTTTAATTAAAATGCATCTCTGGGTTATTTGTGGGGCCTGCCTGGTGTTTTTACATGAGCAGAATGTGTGCTTTTATTTCAAATGCATCTCTGGGTTATTTGTGGGGCATAGGAATTTGTTCACCCCCCCAAATAAAATATAGCCCAGCCCACCACAAGGTCTGATGAGAAGTGGATTGGCCTCCCCGGTGAAAATGTTTGCTGACCCCCTGTTCCAACCCCCTGCAATGCAGGAATCTCAGCTAAAGCATCCATGACAGATTGAATCTCTGCTTAAAAGCCTCCAAGGAAGGAGAGTCCACCACCTCCTGAGGGAAACTGTTCCACTATCAAACAGCTCTTGCCACCATAAAGTTCTTCCTGGTGATTACTCAGAATCTCCTTCCTTGTAACTTGAATCCTGACTTGCATTTCCCAGGCCTATCAGATATTTAAAATACCTAGTTGTCAGTGAAGTAGCTAAACTTGCCTTCTCTGCTGGAATTCAGCCTGCACATGGATGCTGATGTGAATGAACACTCCTCCAGACACAGTGAAAATTCTCTGCTCAGTTAGAGACTGAACTAGTCCACAGGCTGAAATGTCTATGCCTTGGGGTGAGATCAGCTGTTGTGATCCTGCCCCCCCCCCCAATCACCATTTGCATTCATTGTAGACTACCATAACATACAGGGCTGCAATTTAGGTTTGATGAGGCCCTAAACTCTTGAAGGCAATGGGGCCCTTTATATGTCCAGCTGTCCTTTGTCAACAACAAATTTTCGCTGTTTTTTGCGTTAAAAGGACTACACAACTGGGAAAGACAGCTGCCTGACTCTGGGGAGACACCCACAGTCACAGTTTAAAACACCTTCATCTGTTTGTTCTATTTTAATAAATCTAGGATAATTACTTCTAGCAAAAAAAAAAAAAAAAAGTAACCCATACACTTCTCAGATATTTCACTTGGGCATTTACACTTAATTGCACATTGCACTTTACCTGGTGATGAAAACTGTAATCCACAATTTTTCAAAATATAAGCTGCATATCTCATGCTTCACAATAGAGTTAGGTGTAAAAAGGGGAATATCCACGCACACCCGCTGAAACTATGCTGTATTATTCAGCCTTGCCACTGTTCTGTAAGTAAAAGTACACACTCAATATGCAGCTTTCAATAGCTCTTTCTAACAGCAGAGATATATTAAAGATGACTTAGACATTTATTTCTTGCCTTTCTGAGCTATAGGATAAATATTTAAGAAGCCACGCAGAGTTCTCTGGTGTTAAAAGCTCCGGTTCAGCAATCTTCAGAAGGCATGCGTGCCAAAGAGTATGCATTCAAGATATATTGAAGTGGGCTAATTATTCCTCCACATCCTTTAACCATTCCACCATAGTCTCAATCAATCACTAAAGGTAAGATCGGCCCACTCCCATTGCACGTGCATCTCATGCCACTAAAGCGGGCACAGGCAAACTCAATGCTCCAGATGTTTTGGGACTACAACTCCCATCATCCCTAGCTAACAGGACCAGTGGTCAGGGATGATGGGAATTGTAGTCTCAAAGCATCCGGAGGGCCGTAAGTTGGTCTGTGACCGTAAAAATAAATTCATTCATTCATTCATCCGGAGGTCTCAGTTTGGCTATGCCTGCACTGAAGTATGCATCTGAACTGCAGAACTGCATGACCACTGCCAGTTGATATGTGCAAAGGGGGTAAATTTTAAAATGCAGAAGCTATATATAAGATCAGCACAGCTGCCTGCATTTTTTTCAACTTTCTTTGGAGTCATGGCTTCTGGTGCTGTCAGGATGAGCTTCTGCATTTTAAGATTAACCCCTTTTGCACGTATCAACTGGCAGTGGTCATGCAGTTCTGCAGTTCAGATGCATATTTCAGTGCAGGCATATATATATATATATATATATATATATATATATATATATATATCCCCCACCCCACCCCCTGCAAAGGGTAGCAATACATAATATAATACCCAATTTATTTGGCTCAGTTGACAGTCAATTAAGAGTGAGCTGGCAAAGAATGACATCATAGTTAGGATGCTGGAGGCCTGGGTTCACATCTTTGATCAGCTCTGACATTCACTGGATAATGACCTTGGGCAAGTCTTCTCCATGCTGCAGATTGTTTTTCTTTCTTTAAACCCCAGTTTTTCTAAGTGTCAGGCTGACATTAGCAAGAGTTTTCCCAGCCCAAGTACAGAATCATAGATTCATGAATGTGTGTCTCCAGAGAAGGGAGACCTCTTTCCAGTCTAAATAATGCAACAGGCATAGCGTGTGAGACTCAAAATAGTGCCTGTAGGAATTTATTTGGAAATGTATCCAGTTAATCTCTATTAGAGACACCCCAGAAAACTGCACCATATAAGATAGCTTTTACTTCTATCCTTGGTTCTAACAACAGGCAGGCAAACTGAATTTTCGTTGCCTCACAAGTGGGTGTGCCAAAGAGTATTTTGACAAAAACGAAGCCCTAATTACTTAAATGAGTCACACTGTTTGATGGTGCCAGGAGCTGCCTGAGCCAGCTGTCAGACCCTCTGCTGTAAGTTTCTGTTCTGCATTACAAACAGCGGCATACCATTTTTTTTTTTGTATTAAATCCATTTTTGCTAGGTATCCTCTGTGTGGCACCCTCTTCACCACACTTTGAAGATATGCTCGTCTATTTATGATGCTTATGCTTGGCCAAACACTACCACTTGGGTTTCACTGCAATTAACAGATAAATCTCCTTGCTCATAAGAAGTTCCTGATTTAGAAAGTACACCAGCTTGGGATGATGAAAGGAGGCCCATATTGTCTGCATAAAGGAGCAATCTAATTGTTTGATTACCAAATTTGTGGTGGTGGTGGGGGGAAGTAGACAAACTACATCATTTACGCAGATATTAAAAAATTGTGAGCCACAAATGTGGCTTTGTTTTGATCTGAAAGTGTCGGCAAGTCCAGTTGGGTCTCTTCCAACTCTATGATTCTAACTTCAGCATCACAGTTGCCGTATAGGAAACCGCAGCCACTGATTTGTCCAATGAAATAACTGCTTTTCCACAGACACCATCAACTAACATACAGCTTTTCTGGGGTGATATAGCAGTGTTTGCTTTGCAATAGTGTTGAGACGTGGGAGGAAATTGTTCGTCCTCCTTTTTACGTCACACTGAGCTAATGCTCCTGGACTTGCTTGTAGATTAGAGCACAACTCCCAGCCAGATTATGCACGTATCCACCTTTGGGTGCATTTGATTGTGGTTTTACTGCTTATGTAGCAAATGCTGTTGTTGTTGTTGTTTTCCTTCTTTGGATGATGCCCTGGCCTTTGGCTAGTGTAATAAAAGTTTATCTGTGTATTTTATGCTAATAATAATAATAATATTTATACCCTGCCCATCTGGCTGGGTTTCACCAGCCACTCTGGGTGGCTTCCAACAAAATATTGAAATACAATAGTCCTTCATATATTAAAAGCTTCCCTAAACAAGGCCTTTAGATGTCTCCAAAAAGTCTGCCACAGTGGTACCCTGTGTTACGCACGCAATCCGTTCCAGATCGCGCTACGTAACACGGGCGTGCGTAATGCGAACGCCCCTCCCAAAGAAAAAACCCAGAAGTAGCATGATTTGAGTGCTTCTGCGCATCCGGGGCACAGAAGCATTCTGCGCATCCGGGGGTCACGCGCAGGTTGCGCGCGCTCCGGAAACGCTTCAGGGTTGCGGGCGTTCTTAACTCGAACATCCACAACCCAGGGTTCCACTGTAGTTGTTTTGTCCTTTGACATCTGGTGGGAGGGATGTTCCACAGGGCGGGCTCCACTGCCGAGAAGGCCCTCTGCCTGGTTCCCTGTAACTTCGCTTCTTGCAGCGAGGAAACCGCCAGAAGGCCTTTGGCACTGAACCTCAGAGTCCGGGCAGAACGATGGGGGGTGGAGACGCTCCTTCAGATATCTGCAAAATGCGTATTTCAAGGATGAAGACATGTGAAAGCAGTCAAGTTCACATATTTTACAATTTAAAAGGGTATATTGTTGTTGTTCAGTCGTTCAGTCGTGTCCGACTCTTCGTGACCCCATGGACCAGAGCACGCCAGGCACGCCTATCTTTCACTGCCTCCCGCAGTCTGGCCAAACTCATGTTAGTAGCTTCAAGAACACTGTCCAACCATCTCATCCTCTGTCGTCCCCTTCTCCTTGTGCCCTCCATCTTTCCCAGCATCAGGGTCTTTTCTAGGGATTCTTCTCTTCTCATGAGGTGGCCAAAGTACTGGAGCCTCAACTTCAGGATCTGTCCTTCTAGTGAGCACTCAGGGCTGATTTCTTTGAGAATGGATAGGTTTGATCTTCTTGCAGTCAATGGGACTCTCAAGAGTCTCCTCCAGCACCATAATTCAAAAGCATCAATTCTACGGCGATCAGCCTTCTTTATGGTCCAGGGTATATAGTTTTTACTAAATGCATTCCATTTAAATGCAGACTTTTGAGAACTGCCTGTAAGCCTGGTGCACTTTGGACAGCTCCAGAATCTCATAGTTGAATTCTCCTCACTGCTCGACACCTTTTTGTGGCCTCACTGATGATCTTCAGCTTAAATCAGTGATCTAAGTCTTTGTGGGCAGACTGTATTTCCAGCTTTCTCTAACCTTAACAGTTTGCTGTTGTTGTTATTGTTCTTTATACCCCACCTTTTCCCCTGACTGGGACTCGAGGTAGCTTACAGATCAAGCCTTGCCCATTGTTCTCCAGCCAGTCTCACTCTCTGCCATTTATTCCATCATTTTAATTTTCATCCTCCTTTGCCTCTCTCAACTGTTGCAGAATAGGCCTATTTATGTTCCAGCCAGCCCATCCTCCAACCTTTCAGATTTAGGTGGCAAAGAATTTCCCCCATCATCAGACCCCCTTTTCCATCAAATGAGCAGCTAAGAATTTCTACCCAGTAACCCAAGCAGAAATGCAATTTTGCAACCTCTCTCACAGTATTTGAAGAGAACCCTGTTTTCCCAGGTCAACCTAATGTAACTAAATGGCAGCCAACTGTCAGCCTCCAACAAATTTGACCCGTTACCTGATCCTGCATGCACGTATATTGTATCAAAACGAAATCCTGCTCCAGAAAACACATTTTAAAAGGTGATTTCCCCACAACCAGAGAAGCTGAAATGGGGCTGAACTAGCTGCTCATTCCATCCCTATCACCAGCAAAATCTCATGGGGCACCACGGCCAAAAGCTTCTTTATTTAAAAAAAAGATAGGCAAATTGAGCTGTAAGAACAAAATTGTTACCAAGAAGAACAGCTGGGAAAGAAAGTGTATACCTTTGCAACAATTACCAAAAATTGCAGACAGAAGATGCAGTTCAATAGCCACAGAAAAGCACAAAGTGTTGCTAGGTAGCTTTGGCACAGTCCTTATTTTCAGGTTTTGGGGAAGAAAACATGTCATTGCCAGAATATATGAGCTGAACATGCAATTACATATTACCACAACCTTTTGAAATAAATAGATTGGTCTTCAGTAGAATAATAATTATTTACTAATGAGTTAATGCAGCGAACTTTTTTTTTTTAAAAAGGAAAACTTTCTTCATACCCATAATGGGTTAAAGAAACTACTATGAAACATTAAAATGCCATTAGGCATTTTGAAATACATTTGCGTTAATTTACATTAATGGCCAAATAAATTATTTTTCTTTTGTTACTGTACAAATAAAGAGAGCAAGCCCGTCAGTAAGTTCAATTAACACATAATGAATAAAATTAGGTTAGCCTGCATTACGGTAAGCAGAAATTCTTGGGCTGGAGCGTTGTTTTTGGTACAATATCGCTTGAGGACAATTTAAGTGTTTGAGTTTTAATAATAGTAATAACAATAAGTATTCACTCAAATGACATCCCCATCAGCATTCTGCCTTAGTGGAAATTTGAGGCTCATTTGGTCATTGAAATGTTGGAGGAAGCATAATGATTAATATGTGCTTGATAATAAACATTTTAAAAGAACACTAAAATGATCACATATTTATTCATGGTTCTTGTGGTGACATCACACTTGCTCTCTCAACTTACATGGATGGACAAGGCCAAAGCAGACAAAAAAAACCTTAATCAAATGCTGCATAATCTGCCCCTTGTTTGCTTTTCTCTTCAAGTTTGTTGTGCAACTGAATATTACAGTCATGGACTGAAGTTCCTTCTGCCCTCCCGATTCTCACCTGCATGCTCTTCTGAGGCGGCTGCAGTTGGAGGTGTCTGGTTACAAAAGGGAGGTGTAGGGAGGAAGAGAAGAATGGTATGATTTTTCATGGGAAAATTTTAACCCCCCCCCCAAATTTCCCCATAGCACACTGACAGACTCTTTGTCAAGCTGAAAAATCGGGCCCTCCCTTAAAGAGGGCACATATTGCGGCGAGACCTGGCAACCAAACCCTGTGTTGTGGGTGGGTTTGATTGACAGCCACAGCACCAAATTGGTAGGTCCCTTGATGCAGGGTTCAATGTGACCAATGGGATGCAAGCTAAATGGATCAAGGGACCTATTTATGCCTATGCACGTGACCCTGAGCTTCCTCTTTTCAGTGCATGCATCGGAACACCCGCCCACCTCTCCCTACTTTTAGGGCTTGTGCGCTTGACCTTGCTATGCCATCGTGTGTCATCTGTCGTTGGGACAGGGGCACAGTATGAATTTTCCCCACTTGGCTGATTGGCTGTTGCCATTTGGGTTTCGCCTGCTGCGTAGCAAACTGTCACAACTTGTAAGGTTGAGGAAAGGCTCTGGTTCAGGTGATAGGGATGGGAGAACGCTCTCCCCATCCCTATGTGAAGGGTATTCTGTTAAAGGAATCCAGGGACTCAATGGTTTGGTCAACCCCTGAGAGGGGGTTGTGTCTGTGCCGGAGTCCGGGGGGACATTTGGCTGGCGGATAGAGCATGTTCCCGGCTTTCCACTTGTCCAGGTGTCCACCCTTGGCTGACCTATGCTGCAACCCTGGGTCAGTACTACCTGCAGAGCAGGGAGTTAGTCAAACCAGAGCCTATGCAACCACTCACTTGCTGTAATCAATAAAGTTGTGGCCTAAATTCTGCCAAAAACCAAAACAAAATTTGAGTTTTGTCTGAATTTATTTGGGGTGAGGTTAAAAGGTCTGAACACACCATGTAAGAAATTTCAACTCAGGTTCAGTTTTTTCACAGTACTAGGGTATGTTCTTACAAGAAGCAGTGTTGCTTTAAAGGAAGTGAGTATTTTTGCCTGTGTTTGCATGCCCCCAAAGGTTTATGTGGGGAGAAGATCTCACAAAAAGGGAGCCTTTTTTGTTTTAGATCAGGGGTGGCCAACTCCCAAGAGACTGTGATCTACTCATAGAATTAAAAACTGGCGGTGATCTACCCCCGTTTTTAGGTGGTTCAGGGCAAAGTTGTTGAGCTTTTTCTTAGGGAGGATAAAATCCCCATTTTTGGGGAGCTCAAGGCTAAGCTTCTGTTCTGCAGATCATGCAACAATGGAGGGTGGGGCGAGGGGGCAGGGCCGGATTCTATTTTACCAACGCTAAGGAAAGGGACCCAGCGATCGACCGTGATCTACCAAAACCTCCTGGGATCTACTAGTAGATTGTGATCGACCTGTTCAACACCCCTGTTTTAGATGAACCATTTCCTGCTAGCTGAGAAGCATCCAGAGGGCAGTTGAAACACAGCCATGGGGGAAGTCGTTAAAAATAAAGAATGCGAGGCCAACATCCTGATCCGCATTAAAAAATGAATGATGATCGGTTTTAAGTGGCTATATTCATCATTCCGCTTTGATTGGCATACTAAATCTTCGACAGAATGACAGTGTCGTCGGCTAATGCCACTCTCTGCCTGGCTCTGGTCTTATCAATCCCAAGAGGTCCATCGTGCCGCTGCGCTCAGAGTCAAGAAAGGAAGAAAAACAGTCAGCGTTTCATGCCTGCTCCGTGGGGCTTTTCAAACTTGTGCTGCCGCAAACCGCAAGAAAGATTGTGACGTGCAGAATGGCAGTGCTAGAATGCTATCCACTCCTCTCTTTTTTTTTTAACTTAATATTCTACATGTCCAATTGATAGAAATGACAATTCTACCTGTGAGGTGACAAGATTAATTTCCCAGTGGAAATAAATAATTTCTTGCCAGCCGACATTTTATTGACTTGTATCAGGCATTCTCTCCTCTATTTGACATTGCTCCTCGTCCTCCTTTGCACAGCCCAGCTTTTTGTAATTACGCTGGAGATACCAACGTCGTGTTAGATTTTATAACCTTTAGCACAAGGTATGATAAGGCAGAAATATATGCTCCCATAACTGGCAAAAGCACAGGTGTTGCCAAACCCTTTACTGTATCTGTGTCAGTCACTGGGTTATATATGTCTGAGCAAAAGAGAAGTAGCCCTTCAGAAAGTTCATTTGGCTAAGAGACATTAAAGAAATAATAATAATAATAATAATAATAATAATAATAATAATAATAATAATTTATTTATACCCCGCCCATCTGGCTGGGCTTCCCCAGCCACTCTGGGCGGCTTCCAACGAAATATTAAAATACAATAATCCATCAAACATTAAAAGCTCCCCTAAACAGGGCTGCTTTCAGATGTCTTCTAACAGTCTGGTAGTTGTTTTTCTCTTTGACATGTGGTGGGAGGGTGTTCCACAGGGTGGGTGCCACTACCGAGAAGGCCCTCTGCCTGGTTCCCTGTAACTTGGCTTCTCGCAGTGAGGGAACCGCCAGAAGGCCCTCGGCGCTGGACTTCAGTGTCTGGTTAGATTGATGGGGGTGGAGACACTCCTTCAGGTATACTGGACCAAAGCCATAGCTGATGGTAGAATTGGTTGGGCCCGTCTGAGCTCCAAGGTTGTTAGCAGGTGCCTGACCAGGCCAGCCTCACTCCAGACGCTGCAGAACTCAGACAGCCTGGTCTGGCTGATAGCCTCAGTGTTTTGTATCTACACAGACAAAAAATGATCGAATTTATGTCCCAGCATGCACCGTATGCAGTTTGGTGGCAGACCTGCTTGATTAAGCAAACAAACCCCACCCCACCCCACCCCCAACAACAAAAACCATTATCTCAGGGATGGGGTGGGGTGGAAGCAACAGTAGCCCATTTTTGCATAGCTGTGATTTGGACAATATCATATCCACCACCAAACAAAAGACTGCAGCAAAAACTGCTGCAATCTTTCTTTTTGTGTTTTATTTTCGTTTGAAGTTTAAGAAAATATTTAAAAAATGCCTGACATCATCATCATCATCATCATCATTGGAATTTATATACTGCCCTATACCTGGAGGTCTCAGAGCAATTCACAGAACAAAATCAAAATATAAAACCACAAAATATATAATCAAAATCAAAACAGCAACCCAACAACTCATCGTTAAGCCAAGTTCCATGGTTACGGTCTTTATTGTAATTCGAAAAGTTGAGCGAATAACACAATCATGGGACCACTGTGCAAGTATACTCACAGTATTTTCTTTATATGGACAAGAGGAAACTGGTTTGATTGGCTGCTGTCCATAATGTCACCAAGAAACCTCTCCCCACAGCAGAGGATCTAAAATTCACTGTAATCCCAAGAGAAACCCCTGTGATATAAATGTTGTTCCAATATTGCAGAGAGGTGGCTGTGGCTGAGAATGGGCTTATGAGGTCTCCACGTGAGCTTCATATCTGAGCAAATGTTTCAATGCTGGTCTCCCTGTTCCAAGTCCATCACTCTGTCTCTTTTAAGACGGATTGTTTGTCCTTTCCCAAAGCATCATGAAACAATATCAGCACAGAAGGCAACACCGTTCCCTTCAGTATTTTTTTCCTCATACTTATGTGCCTCCTTTCTCCTCTTCCCTCTTTAATCACTTCTCCCCCAGGGAAATCTTCCAATTCTGGCACACTAGAAAGGAAACATTTGACCCGGATCCCCACAGTTTGGTCCCCCTCCAAATGGGTCCCTCAAACAATTGCATGCTGCTGCAATTCTGCCGTGAGAAGGACAGTGTGCTGCCCCAATCCATTTTCCTCTCCCGTTTCTGGTGTGAAGATGAAAGACAAGAATCGGGGCCCTCTTGCTGTGCTTCTTTCAGAAAGGCAGTCTGTGACACAAGGCGCTTCTGCTTCCCTCACCTGTGCCTTCCTTGCCCTCAGTTCCCTGAGAAGTCACATACTAAAGGAACAGTCACTGTAACTTACTTACTTACCTACTTACTTACTTACTTACTTAGGCAAACCTTTATTGTTGTTGTTCAGTCGTTCAGTCGTGTCTGACTCTTCGTGACCCCATGGACCAGAGCACGCCAGGCACCCCTATCCTCCACTGCCTCCCGCAGTTTGGCCAAACTCATGCCAGTCGCTTGTAGAACACTGTCCAACCATCTCATCCTCTGTCGTCCCCTTCTCCTTGTGCCCTCCATCTTTCCCAACATCAGGGTCTTTTCTAGGGAGTCTTCTCTTCTCATGAGGTGGCTAAAGTACAAAGTACAAAGAGAGCCAGTGTGGTATAGTGGTTAAGAGCGGTGGACTCGTAATCTGGGGAACTGGGTTCGCGTCTCCGCTCCTCCACATGCAGCTGCTGGGTGACCTTGGGCTAGTCACACTTCTCTGAAGTCTCTCAGCCCCACTCACCTCACAGAGTGTTTGTTGTGGGGGAGGAAGGGAAAGGAGAATGTTAGCCGCTTTGAGACTCCTTCGGGTAGTGAAAAGCGGGATATCAAATCCAAACTCTTCTCTTCTTCTTCTCTTCTTATTAGGCCATCATAAATTTCCATTAGGCTGTTCCCTCTACAGACATAGGAGAAATGGCAGCATTCCAGCTTAAGGATGAAGCTGAGAATGTGCAGTACTGTATAACTCTGCCAGTAGTCGCTGCCATAGACTTTACTGTGGCAAGAAAGTCTTAAAATATTTTGAATTGCTGCTCAGAACATCATCAAAGCTGCTCAGAACTTCATTAGATACGTGCTGGAGATGCAAAGAGGTGGAGGGGAACGCTTTTTCACATGTGGTGGACTTGTAAAGGGGTAAAGGAGTACTGGGAAATGATCCACAATGAATTTAAAAAATGTTTCAAAGTACTTCTCCAAACAAACAAACAAACAAACCCCAGAGTCCTTTCTGTTGAGGATAATTCAGACGGAAATTCCCAGGTGTCAAAAAAGGTTATTTATGTATGCCACTACTCCGGCCCGTGTTTCGTTAGCCCCAAAATGGAAAATGAGCGAGGTCCCAACTAAAGAAGATTGGCAATTTAAATTGATGGAATATGCACAGCTTGCAGACCTAACATATAGAATAAGAGAACAAGAAGAACATACCGGTACATTTAAATAGGATTGGAAAATGTTTATTGAATATATGGAGGGAAATTATGTATATTTGAAAACATGGGCAGCATTAAGATAAATTCAGCAGTGTAAATAAGTTTTGATGGGTATAATAATGGAATATTGAATGGTTTAGTTTATATAAAATGTGCAAGGATTTATGTTATGCAAAATGAACCATGGAAAGAGAAGAAGGGAAGTCATTGATATTTTAAGGTTGTTTAAACAAATATTGTAAAATGTAAAACCGAAAATTTAATAAAAATTATAGAAAATAAAAAAAAATAACTTCATCAAAGGACTGCCGGAATAAAGTACATGAGTCATTTTCATCAAAATTTGAAAAAAGAGAAGATTACAAGTGTCACATTTCAGCATTTTAGTACGAACAAGTTATAGCTGCTCATCAAAATTAGCCAGCCAGCACTACCACACAATCTCTCAAGCTGGTTGGGTGTCCTAACCAATCCTTTGCACGGCAGGAACCAACCCTTAGGGTCTTGATTCTTATGAGACTCTAACGTCAGACCTTAGATCTTACGAACAAGAGGTCCATCTCCTTGCTCTCTGCTAGCAGACCCCCTTGCCCTGACCCACAGGTTTGGTGGATGGGCTACCCATGTTCTTGGATCGGAGTTTTCATCTTTGAAAACAGATCTTTTTGCCAATGCAATAGTCAACAATCAGTTGGCCAACTGCTGTCAACACAAGAAGAGAGATAAATAGCTTTTGAGCAGATGTACATTAGAAGAGAGCTGGACACAGAAAGAGAGAAGGAGCCAGAGCATATGGTTTCAGCCTGTATCCAGAAATACGGAAATCATATTAAATATTATCAAATGTACTAAGAAACAAGCTATTATCACAGAAAACACATCTGAGAACCCAACCAAAAATATTGGAAGGCAATTGAGGAGCTAAAGTTACAGTGGTTGGAGCTGTAATTTGAAGAGATTGCCTTAGAAATTCCCGCTGCCTTAAAAAAGTAAACAATATTTTACAGGATGCATCTCATCCGAGATACAGTCTTTTTGCACCACTGCCTTCGGGCAAGAGATATAGAACAATTAAAGCAAGAACAAATAGATTAAAAAAATAGTTTCTACCCCAGAGCTATAACCATCTTATAACCAGATAATATGACCTTGGAAAGTTGTGATGGGTGTGCATGTGTGGCTGAAAATGTGTTTTTTGTCTTGTTTTATGGAATGACATTCAATTTTGTTGCACTTGTACAATGTTGTACTTGTACAATGACAATAAAGAAATCTTATAAATCTTATGCATTCATTATTTAAAGCACTTTTACCTCATTCTCCAGCTTACAAATAAATAAAAATGACAACACACTCTTTGCCCTCAACCATCTAATCAAAAAGACATGAAACAAAGGGGAAAGGGAGGAAGAGAAAGGAGACGAAAACAATCTTAGGCACTAGTTACAGTTCTGGTTGCCTGATGGAATGACGGCTGTTGGAGACAGTTGAGGAACAGCCAAAAGCAGCAGAACCAATGGACTGGTCTTGTTTCCTTTCTTCCCTCTGCTGCAGCCTGATGGGATGGCTGTCACTGGTTAACAGATGGTGACGGAGAACCGAAGGCAGCTGGTCTCTCACCACAGCCAATGGAATGGGTCTCCTTACACTTCAATATTTTCTGAGGAGGCCATGCTCTGGATCTGCGCACCCACTCACAGAGATTGAAATGAAATCTACTCAAATGGGGTACATTTTTGGCCAGGGCATGTATGGAATAGAGGAGGTCCATGGGCTTAGATATCTGGTGATAGTTGAAATATAAACATGGGCTTTCTGTTCTGTTCCAATTACAGGTAGGTAGCCGTGTTGGTCTGCCATAGTCAAAACAAAATAGAAAATAAAAAAATTCCTTCCAGTAGCACCTTAGAGACCAACTAAGTTGGTTCTTGGTATGAGCTTTCGTGTGCATGCACACTTCTTCAGATACACACGAAAGCTCATACCAAGAACAAACTTAGTTGGTCTCTAAGGTGCTACTGGAAGAAATTTTTTAATTTTTAATTTTGTTCTTTTTTTTTTTTTTAAAAAAAATATTTATTAAAATTTTCCAATTAAAACCAAATTACAATACATGATTAAATTTTCCATACTCCCCTTTCTCTCACCAAGGGGAGCAAGCAACCCCACTGGGGCAACCAACAAATTCTTTCCCAATTTAACCACTTACTTTGCACATAACATCTTTACAGACTTCCCCGACCCCCCCCCCCGTTGATTTCCAGGTTAACCCCAATTCACAGTTATTGCTATTTAATCCCCATATTACTTTTTTCTTCTGACATTTCCCTTTTTAAACTCTTTTGCCAAATAATTATTCATCTTACGTATCTTATTTATGAATTTAACATATCCTCTGCATTCACTATTTTGTTCTGTTCTGTTCCAAGTTCAGGAAACTAACCATGGTCTTTTGGGGAGAAGGGGGGCGGGTTTAACCCCTGTCCTTTTAAACTTTTGTGTGTTTGATTTGATGGAGTTTGGGTTTTTGTGTTTTGTTTTGTTCTGTTCTGTTTTTACAGTACTAAATAAATTAGTACCTTTGAAAGTGATCCAGACACTACAATTAATCCAGAATGCGGCAGCTAGACTATATAACACCGGTCCTTAAAGACCTACATTGACTCCCAGTACATTTCCGAGCACAATTCAAAGTGTTGGTGCTGACCTTTAAAGCCCTAAACAGCCTTGGCCCAGTATACCTGAAGGAGCGTCTCCACCCCCATTGTTCTGCCCGGACACTGAGGTCCAGCACTGAGGGCCTTCTGGTGGTTCCCTCATTGAAAGAAGTGAGGTTACAGGGAACCAGGGAGAGGGCCTTCTCGGGAGTGACACCCGCCCTGTGGAATGCCCTCCCATCAGATGTCAAGGAGATAAAACAACTACCGGTATCTGACTTTTAGAAGACATCTCTAGGCAACTCTGTTTAGGGAAGTTGTTAATGTTTGATATTTTATCGTGTTTTTAATATTCTGGTGGGAGCTGTCCAGAGTGGCTGGGGAAGCCCAGCCAGATGGGTGGGGTATAAATAAATTATTGTTGTTGTTGTTGTTGTTGTTGTTGTTGTTGTTGTTGCTGCTGCTGTTGTCGTTGTTGTTAATTGTGGAAGATATTATTGTTTTATTGCCATGAACAGCCATGCATGCTTGCATAGTGGGGAGACATAAATTTTAAATGTGGTAAATGGCTTTTAAAATGGGTTTAAGTTTCCAAAACAGCTTGTGATACAGTATGGGAGTATGAGGGAGGTCATGCATGCAAAGGGAATAAAGTGTGTGTGTGGGGGGGGGGGAATAACCCACTGGTCTAGTGCAAGCTTAAGCCTACAGTCCTAGCCCCACTTACCTGAGCCTGTGCCCCATTGATTTCCATAAGACTTCCTTCTGAGTAGACATTATTAGGATTGTGCTTTTAGGTAAGGTTTTGCAGCTTAGACTTTGGCCAGGTGCAAATGACAAAGACGGTGGGCAGGTCTTGCCCCTTTGCCAAAGAGAAGGAACCTCATACTTGAGGAGAGGGGTGCCAACTGGGGAAAAAAACATAGGGGTTGCAGGTAAGCCACACCCTACATAATTGATCACAAGATACTGCACACACACAAACACCATTTGAATGACAATGCCCATCATTTTTAGGGGGGCTGACTCCTCAAATGGAAAATGGAGAAACAGCACCGTGGGTCACATTGGTCTTTGAAGGAAACACTGCCAGTACCAGTTCTTTGCCCTTCCTGACCCCCAAAGTCCGCTTTTCCCTGATCTGGATGAATTTGAGGAGGGGAGGGGAGTCTGACTGTTGTTTCAGACACCCAGCTTCTTCTTCTTCTTCCCAGGGGTTTGCAGTGTTCCCTTTCAGGGTGAGCGACTTTCCCTCTGACACATCCTTAGTGTGTCACATGCACTACTCTAACATCATTATTATTTTTAACGACAGAACAATATTTTTACACGGGTTTCGTCTGAAATGTTTATTTGCACCCTCGTTTCACTGCAAACCTTGAGTGCTGTTCCAAAGTCTATTATTATGTTGTCCTATTGTTGTTTCTTTTTCTTGTTATTTACTTAATAGTAGGTTTCAGTCAATGCAACCTTTTATTTGATCAAACAGAAAATGGAGCATCAATAAGATTGCTGCCATCAATAGGATACAATTAACCAAGTGATGATTTAATGAAAGAATAATGTCAGAGGAACTATGTTGGGGAGAGCTATTTTAAGACCTCGAGACAATTTTATGTAAAGAGCATATGCACGAGACAGTGATTCCATTAGCATAGTGCTTAGCAGTTGACAACATCCCCAATTTTCTTCCCCTTTTCTCTATTTTTATGCTTAAATGATCATGCAAGGTAAATGATGTGGAAGAGAGAAGTGTTTTGTTCCTTTGCTTTTTGAGGAATGTTACATTTCTCAAACTGTTCCTCCAGTCTTGCTGCTGTCCATCATCAGAATAATGCAATAATAATGCATAAACATTAGGAAGAACTTCCTGACAGTGAGAGCTGTTCAGCAGTGGAATTTGCTACCAAGGAGTGTGGTGGAGTCTCCTTCTTTGGAGGTCTTTAAGCGGAGGCTTGACAGCCATCTGTCAGGAATGCTTTGATGGTGTTTCCTGCTTGTCAGGGGGTTGGACTGGATGGCCCTTGTGGTCTCTTCCAACTCTAGGATTCTATGATTCTATGAATCCATATTCCCCCCTCCCCATCATTACACTGGACTTGATCTTTCCTCACATACCATTTTGGAGTCCTCTTCTTTTAATCCATGAACCTAACGTGCAACTAGGCTGCGTGTTTTCGTGCACATTTGTTTGCAAAACATGAAACCTTTGTTTTGCAGGCAACCTTCTGTGCTTTGCTGCAGACATTGTCAGTAGTTGTGGAATGCAGAGCCATCTTTAAGTGGGAATTATAGAGAAGGTGTTCTGCTGCACCAGAAGCGGTTTAGTCATCCTGGCCACATGACCCGGAAAGCTGTCTGTGGACAAAGGCCGGCTCCCTTGGCCTGAAAGCGAGATGAGCACCACAAACCCATCGTCGCCTTTGACTGGACTTAACCATCCAGGGGTCTTTTACCTTTCTACCTTTTACCTTGCTTGTGCGGCACAGCCTGGTCTGGCTGATAGCCTCAGTGTTTTGTATCTAAACAGACAAAAAAATGAATGAATTTATGTCCCAGCATGCACCACCTGCAGTTTGGTGGCAGACCTGCTTGATTAAGCAAACAAACCCCACCCCCACCCCCCAACAAGAAAAACCATTATCTCGGTGGTGGGGTGGGGTGGAAGCAACAGTAGCCCATTTTTGCATAGCTGTGATTTGGACAATACCATCACCACCAAACAAAAGACAGCAGCAAAAACTGCTGTGATCTTTCTTTTTGTGTTTTATTTTCGCTTGAAGTTTAAGAAAATATTTAAAATATGCCTGACATCATCATCATCATCATCATCATCATTTGAATTTATATACTGCCCTATACCTGGGGGTCTCAGAGCAATTCACAGAACAAAATCAAAATATAAAACCACAAAATATATAATCAAAATCAAAACAGCAACCCAACAACTCATCGTTAAGCCAAGTTCCATGGTTACAGTCTTTATTGCAATTAGAAAAGTTGAGCGAATAACGCAATCATGGGACCACGGTGCAAGTATACTCACAGCATTTTCTTTATATGGACAAGAGGAAACTGGTTTGATTGGCTGCTGTCCATAATGTCACCAAGAAACCTCTCCCCACAGCAGAGGATCTAAAATTCACTGTAATCCCAAGAGAAAACCCTGTGATATAAATGTTGTTCCAATATTGCAGAGAGGTGGATGTGTCTGAGAATGGGCTTATGAGGTCTCCAAGTGACCTTCATATCTGAGCAAATGTTCATCGTCGCCTTTGACTGGACTTATCAATCCAGGGGTCCTTTACCTTTCTACCTTTTACCTTGCTTGTGCAGCACAGTTCTGTAGCCAGCATTTTTCTTTATTATCCCAAATATTATACAGATTCATTAGTTTATTGGGTTTGGGAGGAGGGTCTGCCCCAAACCTATTACAATACAGTGGTACCTCTGGTTACGAACGGGATCAGTTCCAGAGGCCCGGCCGTATCCCAAAAATTTCGTAACCAGAGGACCGCTTTTGCGCACATGTGCGGCGCCACAGAGCACTTCTGCGCATGCGCAAAGCATGTAGAGCGTTTCTGCGCATGCGTGAGCGGCAAACCCACTTTTGGGTTTGCCACGTTCGCAACCCGAGGATTACGTTACCCGAAGGTAACATAACCTGAGGGTCCACTGTGTTCTTTCTCTCTTATGGTGCCTTAGGAAGAGGAAAAGCAGGAAAAAATAATTCAGAACTATGATATCATTTAATAATAATAAATAATAATAATAATTTTTTTATTTATACCCCGCCCTTCCCAGCCGAAAAAACCGGGCTCAGGGCGGCTAACACCAATTAAAATCACAGCACAAAAAAACATAAACACAATCAATTTAAAATAACAGATTAAAATACAAATTTAAAAATTCAATTAAAACTGCGGTCTCAATTTCAAAATAACCCACCAATAACAGAATGAGGCATAAATATTAAACAGAAACCAACCCAAAGGCCAGGTGGAACAGCTCCGTCTTGCAGGCCCTGCGGAAAGATGCCAAATCCCGCAGGGCCCTGGTCTCTTGTGATAGACTGTTCCACCAAGTCAGGGCCAATATTGAGAAGGCCCTGGCCCTAATAATATTTCAAGTATTATTATAAGCAAGCAAATACGCTGATCTTGTTTGACATTCTTTGATGGGCAAAGGTGGCATAAGTTGGGTGAGGGAGCACAGATGTCCCCCCCCCTGCAAAAGGTCATAGCTTTACTCCCTGGAATCTCTAACAAAAAGGGGTCCAGTGCCAGAAGATCCATTTTGGGTATGAGACCTTGGAGTACTGCAGCCAACCAGATCAGTCATCACTGGAATGGATAGATCAAAAATCAGATAATATAAGGCATTCCCATGTCCTCAAATGATTCATAACTTCAGGGTACTGTGTTAAGCAAATCAGTCACTTTTCATCTAGGAGAAAGAAGTATATTGTTTTGATTATAGTTTAATACCCTGGTTGGCTCATTTCTGGTGGCCATGATATGGTTTCTTGTTCTTGTGGTTTTATGTTTCCCTGTGTTTTACGAATGTTTTTTGTGTTTATGTAACTTTTATATGGGATTATAGCCGTAATCTATCTATCTATCTATCTATCTATCTATCTATCTATCTATCTATATTGTCAAACTTCTTCGGTTTTGAATATGAACTTTGGTGACTTGTAAAGTTCACCTCTAATAAGAGACAAGCATTATGACCCCCTGAGTTCTTCTCCGGCTCAGATTTTAATCTGAGCCAAAAAGAGAGAGAACTCAGTTCCTCCCACCCGTCCACTAACCCACTTGCCTTGCTTCAAGCTCTCCCATGCATGCACCCACTTCCCAACACCTATGAATCTTCCAGCCACCATCAGATGCCATGAAACTGCAAGGAAGGAACGGGGGGGGGGGGAAGAAACCTCTTATTTCCTCCCATTTCTGTCAGAGCTGCAGCAGACTAAGATCAGTGGGAGGGTAGATGAAACAGCAGTTGGAAGTGGGTGGGTTGGCGAGGGAATTTGGATGTTCATGTGGGTTGGGGGAGGGTCCAATTGACTTGGATTAGCTGAGCTATTTCTAAATATCATTGGAGTGGGGAGGAGTAGCTTGGCTTAACCTGAACCAATCAGAAAACAACTGGAGATTGGTAGTCACTCATCTCTAGGAGGGAGTCCCCCCAAATGCCTCCTCTTCTGTCTCAACACAGCAATGAGGAAAAAGCTGTTTCATTAGAGAATTGGCAATTGTGACATCAGCAGCCGGTAAGCCACTTTTCATGTTTGAAAATTCCAAGCTACCTTTTTGGTACTTTGAAGGCATCTGAAGGCAAAGAAGAAGTCCGATTCAGGTTGCAAATAGAAAGTTTATTTACTGCAAATAAAATGTTAAAAAAACCCACCCACCAACCCTTCATTATATTTATTAAGCTATGCCCCCCAAATCATTGTGGTTTTTTAAAAAAAAAAAAAAAACCAAAAACAAAAATCCTTCTATGTCAAATTGTTTGTTCCAACTCTGATTACATTCCTGTCTAGAAGATACTTCCAAATTATCCCAGCATGCGAGCTCTCCTTTTCAGTGCTTAAAAATAGAAAATGCAATTAACAGATCTCCCTGAGAAGTGATACATAAGATGACATCTGCTGAAATGCTCCAACAGCCTGGTTGAAATGCACATGCTCAGGAAAACAGCCAACCATACATATAGGAGAAATGCCATGACCAGCCAAAATGTTGTGTTTTGTTAGAATCTCTGAAAATGCAACTAGTTCCTCAAAGACAGGTTGCTTGACCAATCATGGCTTGAGGTAAAAGCAGAAAACGTCTGGATCCACAATGACTCAGTTTCCATGTGCAAGTGAATATGATTGTGGGTTGAACAGTTATGATAATCTCAGCATTCCTAAGATTAACGCAGCATCAGGTGGATTCATATTGGTGGATTCATATGGTTGCAACACTTGCACAGCATGAGGTTTCCTGGGTGCATCACAAATACCACCTGAGCAGTAGATAATGACCGCTCCCCACATCAAATGGGGGGGGAGACTTTTGCGTGGTCGCGCGCAGCCCCCCGGATCCCAGTGCGGCTCCTGGTAGTTCAAGCTGGCTTCATCCTCCCCAGGCTGGATACCTGGAGGTCTCTGCCTACCTCAGCCAATCGCCCAATCCCGCCTGGGGAGGCATTGTCAGGGGATTGGCCAGGTAAGGGGAGGGACCGCCCTGCGCACACAACAGAAGGTGAATCTTACCTGTGAAGCTTCAGTTGGCTCCAGAGCTTCTCCTACCCTGCTCTCCCTCAGTTAAGTCTTCTTTTGCAGGTTAAAATCTTCTCCACAGGTACGCAGGAGCTGCTACGTCAGGGTCGCTGTTGAAGGGCCGGAAAGGAATTTTCCTGCATTGGCAGGTTTTGCCTTTCCCGTAGCAAAACGTCACAACTTTGGCGGTTGCAGGCCTTGGGTGGAATCCTTTAGTCTATCTTCCTAAATTGGGGGGGGGGGATGAAGCGGTGACCCATGCCCCCTTGCGGCAGCAATCCCAGGGTTCCCTGTTAAAGGGGTCTTGAGGGGAGGCATTGGCCATATGCCGAAAGGTTGTCATTGCTCTCCCCTCCAACAGTGGTGAAATGGGGGGGGGCAGGCTCTCTGATTGAACATATGTTCTCCAGAGCCAGCCGAATCCCCATACATTCTGGATAACCCTGATGTCAGACAGATCCCTGGCTGGGAACTGGGAAGGAGAAACGGCCCATGCCTGAGCCAAGGACTCCCTACATCTGAAACTTAATAAAATTGTGGCCAATTTTAATCCCATAGCATGTTGTCTTGAGTCATTATTCCGCTCGGGGGTCGCCTGGGGTTGGGGGGACTCCGCCTGTCCACGCAACACAATCTAGGGAGGCAGAGGAAGGAGATTTAATGGCCTATGTTTTTTTAATCAGCTCTAGTTTTCTACCCTCAAAAGATCCATCGAAATGCAACTGCTCACTGCAAAGATGAGCTGAGGCCTAATCAATCAGTTCATTGGAGGTTTTTAACGAGAGGTTGGGTGGTCATCCGTCGTGGATGCTTTAGTTGAGGTTTCCATATTGCAGGGGGCTGGACTAGATGTCTCTCGGGGTCTGTTCCAACTCTGCAGTTCTATAATTATTTTACTCTTTGACACAACATTTAAATTCAGCAGGAAGGAGGGCAGAGTAGGTGCTTATCAATTAACGTTAAGATATGAAATCATGCAAATATTTATAAGGAGAGACAAATGAGTGGCGTTTTGGCTGTTGACGTCATAAAGGCAGTGAAGCCTGGAAATAGAGCCAAATTTCCCTAGGCTTCCTTATCTGTAATTTCTAGGGATCGTAGGCATTTGGAGGGATTTCTCTGAGGTAGTCAGTAACAGCGTGAACAAATCCAGCTTATTACCTAACTTTCTTTGCAAAGTTTCTGACAGTATCTCTCCCGCCTGGGTCAGGAGACCAGGAGAAAGCAGACAGACGTGTGAATATGGAAAATTAGAGAGAAAGATTACCTGAAACTTTCTATCCAGAGGAATGGCCACCAAAACATTATACAAAAATGATCCAGACTATAACTGTAGGGGGGGATTATTCTAACAATATGAGCATTACATTCATGTCTAAATGAAAGTGATTTCAGAGAATAAAATGACAGTAAATTATGCACCTACATTCATGGTGAGAACTTACATTACTTTTCATATAAGAAATATCCAAACCCCACAAGTTTTTATAGCGCATAATGGAAATGATACCATAAACCCTTCCTCTACTTGACCTGGACTGAAACAGACTTTATTCTTCATCTAACAAAGTAGATAAATTTTTTATTGTTTTAAGCCAAAAGACATCCTTTAGCATGTGATGGGGAAACTGCCATTCGTGGGGGCTCCCAATACAGCTCACATCCATTATTCCTCAGCCCCCCCCCCCCCGCCAAGCAATTAGGCATTTTAAAAGCTGCCGCTGTTGCCACTACTGACTTCTTAAAAAGAAAAATTGAAAATATTTAGGGGGAAAAGCAAAATGTTAAAGGTAGCTAGCACAGAAACCCCTTGAACTACCTGATTGAAATTGAAACAAAACAAAATAAAAAAAATTCCTTCCAGTAGCACCTTAGAGACCAACTAAGTGAGTTTTTGGTATGAGCTTTCGTGTGTATGCACACTTCTCAAAGGTGCTACTGGAAGGAATTTTTTATTTTATTTTGTTTTGACTATGGCAGACCAACACGGCTACCTACCTTTAACTGACTGAAATTGGGCAGTCCTCTTGGTGAGCTAAAAGGTATGCAGGTTTCAACAAGTTGTGGACATTTGGGTCTCCAAATGTGAGAGAACTGGGCCAAAGCAAACAAGATGAATTTTAACAGGGAGAAATGTAAAGTACTACACTTGGGCAAAAAAAAAGAAAGGCACAAATAAAGGATGGGTGACACCTGGCTTGAGAGCAGTACATGTGAAAAGGATCTAGGAGTCTTGGTAGACCATAAACTTGACATGAGTCAACAGTGTGATGCAGCAGCTAAAAAAGCCAATGCAATTCTGGGCTGCATCAATAGGAGTATAGCATCTAGATCAAGGGAAGTAATAGTACCACTGTATTCCGCTCTGGTCAGACCTCACCTGGAATACTGTGTCCAGTTCTGGGCACCACAGTTCAAGAAGGATACTGACAAGCTGGAACGTGTCCACAGGAGGGCAACCAAAATGGTCAAAGGCCTGGAAACTATGCCTTATGAGGAACGGCTTAGGGAGCTGGGTATGTTTAGCCTGGAGAAGAGAAGGTTAAGGGGTGATATGATAGGCATGTTCAAATATATAAAAAGGATGTCATGTAGAGGAGGGAGAAAGGTTGTTTTATGCTGCTCCAGAGAAGCGGACACGGAACAATGGATTCAAACTACAAGAAAGAAGATTCCACCTAAACATTAGGAAGAACTTCCTGACAGTGAGAGCTGTTGGACAGTGGAATTTGCTGCCAAGGAGTGTGGTGGAGTCTCCTTCTTTGGAGGTCTTTAAGCGGGGGCTTGACAGCCATCTGTCAGGAATGCTTTGATGGCGTTTCCTGCTTGGCAGGGGGTTGGACTGGATGGCCCTTGTGGTCTCTTCCAACTCTATGATTCTATGAGTCCGTGGGAGGGCCCAAAGCTTTTGGTTTTCCTAATATTGCTTCAGATTCAGGATCTGAGGTAAAGTGCCCCCCGCCCAAAGCGATCCAAACTGAACAAGGACCCAGTATTTTCCCTGAAGCAAAGAGGCTTGAGAGGAGGGGTGGAGTTGCACTGACCCAACGAAAACATAATTTCTGCTTATTATGTGTTGCTATCCTCCTGCTACAGTTGCTCTTTTCATCACTACAGCACCAACCAAAGTACGGGGGCACTTTGCACTATATGAAAACACGCACCCTTCCCTAATGTGGTTTTCTTCACTCCGCTTGTTACCGGTGCTTCTAGGTCTATTTTAGCCTGTGGTTTTTATCACCTGTTTTATCACACAGTTGGTTTATGGTTGCCGATTTGAATGTTTTTCATTATTTATTGCGGAGTTGCGTCAAACGTAGCTGTTGCACATTACCTTGAGTGTCTGTCGGCAACTTGGAAATGTAATAAATTATAAATATTGATCAAAACTTAGCAATCTAAAATTTGGCAGGAGGAAGAGAATGGGGGCGCTAGGGCAGCAAGTTTGCAAAAAAAAACAAAAAACAAAAAACCACCAAACCAGTTACACGTACTTGCGCACCATGCATAAGAGATGGAGATGAGGGTGTTAAGCAAGATCATCATTAGAAATGGCGTGAGAGGAGAGATTTGAAGAAACAAAAAAGCAAACAATTCCATGTAATTCCTCTAGAAAGGAGGCTGCAAGGGGAAATGGGTGGAGCAGGAGATATTAAGACTGTTGGTTTTAATTTGTAATTTTGGTTAAAGGGTGGGAAAGAACCTTAGGATGGCAAATTAAAAATAAGCATTCACTGGGTGCTTAGATCCAGGTTTGGGACAAATCAGCGGCATAGCAAGGTAAATTGGTACCCGGGGGCAAAAAAAAAATTTCAACCCCCCCCCCCCGAGGCATGGGAAGGTCAGGTGGTACCCGGTGTGGAAAATTTCTTGTCAACCCCCCCCATTGATTCCCCCCGCCCCCCAAAATGGTTTTACGTTATTTCATATTTTCTTACAAAGGAATAATAACAAGTATTAATAATAAAAAACCTTTTATTTATATCCCGCCCTCCCCGGCCAAAGTCGGGCTCAGGGTGGCTAACATCAGATACATAACATTGGTATAAAATCAAACAATAATTAAATTACCTCCTAAAAACATCTCAAAATCAAATTAAAGTCTAATTAGATGGCTTTCCACAGGGTTAGGGTTGGGAACAGTAAGTGCTCCACTGAACTGAAATTTCAGCCTTCACGACATAGGAAAACAGCCAAGTGAACAGCTATTTTGGTGGATGAGGGTGAAGATATTAACCGATATGCATGAAATTTCATATACAGCTATATAATCCCTAGTATAATAAGATAAGACCTTCGGAGCAGGCATTTTTTAAAAAAAAATAATTCAATTTTTTTCCCCAATTCCCCTCCCCCCCCCAAAAAATGTTCCTTGATAATTTGTCACTGTCGGGATACATAGAATGTTGTGTAGCCTAGTAAGTCTGCAGGCTTGAGCTTGCATGTAAAGTAAAAGAAGCTGATGCAATAGACCTACAAACCTTACTGTGTCAGAGTGACCCAGCAAGAGTGTGCCGACAGATGATTGGCTGTTGTCTTGTATTAAAGGGGAACCTGTTAAGCAGGGTGTGGTGGTGTAGAGTGGAGTCAGAGAGTGAGAGTGAAGTTGTCCTACTTGTCTTTGTATGAACTGTCTGTGTGTATATAGCTCACAATAAAAGAATACTGCACTAAAGAACCTGTGGCTTTTGCACTTCTCTGCTACAGTGCCGTGGAGCAATCCGCGACAGTCACCCCCTCCATTATGGAACACGGGGCGGACAGCCCCCCGCCCCCCCCTTGCTACGCCCCTGGGACAAATACACATTGGTGAGAAAGCCACAGCAGAGATTTAAAATCACAAAAAAATGCAGCAAAGTAAAGCATGACAATATAGGCTGTTAGAACTTTTAGAAATCCCCTTCTAAATTGCTTCCTAAGTTCCCTACTTCCCTTAGCATAAAAATAGGCCACAACTTTAGTAAGTTAAAAATACAAAGCCTTCAAAAGTCAAATTATTGCGTTTTTTCATACAGCAGCATGATAAGAGAGGCAGTTTACCTTAGATTCCAAAATGATAAAAGTTTCTAAATTATTTATATAGAAACACAAAGGAGCTTAGACCTCCTTACTGGTAAGGTTCACATGGTAGAAGTACCTGTAAGAGATCAAGGGTTTAGTAACTCTTCCTCCCAAGGTGAGTGGGTGTGACTTAACCAAGCCCAGCTGGGCAGTTTACTCTATGGTCCTAACCCCTTCATGCATTAATTAGAGTTAAGCATGTTGGTTATATGAGGCTGGATATACTGTATCCCAGGGGATATACCCAGAGGATGTTCCCGGCAGCAATACAGTGGTACCCAGTATTACATACGCGATCCGTTCCGGGTCGCACCATGTAACCCAGGCGTACGTAATGAGAACGAACAAAAAAGAAAAAAGAAAAAAAACGGGAGTTCGCGAGTTTTTGCGCTTCTGCGCATGTGCGAAGTGCGCAGAACGCTTCTGCGCACGCGCTCCATGGGGGACTTCTGAGTTGCGGAGGTCCATAACTCGAACGTACGCAACACAGAGCATATGCAACACGAGGTATGACTGTATATCAAGAAATAAGAGCCAAATGATGGCATGTATTCTCTACTTTTTGTAGCTCATAAATGTAGGCTATGTTTGGAGACAGCAGATTGGCAGAGGTTAGCAGTGATGGTCGAATTACATGCCTTTCTTGAAAGAAAGACCAGTTCTTGCGAATTCAGCCAATGACATCACATTCTTGTTTAATTATAAGAGCATAGGAAGAAAGCTCTTCTGGATCAGGTCAAGTAGTTTGAATCCAGCATCCTGCTTCCTCTCAATGGGCCAACAGTTGCCTACAGGAAGTCCACAAGCAGAATGTTAAGGCAATAGACTTCTTTCATTGTTGTTCCGTAGAAACTAGTATACAGAGGTGTGCTGCCTTTGATCCTGGAGGTAGCAAATACGGTGGCTATCAGTACAGCTTGAGGGAACCAATTCTCTATTTTAACTACAGGTGAAGCTAAGAAAATTAGAATATCGTGGAAAAGTGCATTTATGTAAGCAATTGTTTTCATTAGCTACTGGAGTTGAATATATGAGATAGACTCATGACACGCAAAGCGAGATATGTCAAGCCTTTGCTTGTTATAATTGTGATGATTATGGCGTACAGCTGATGAAAACCCCCAAAGTTGAGATTGTGAATTTGGGGTTCTCATCAGCTGTATGCCATAATCATCACAATTATAACAAATAAAGGCTTGACATATCTTGCTTTGAGTGTCATGAGTCTATCTCATATATTAGTTTCACCTTTTAAGTTGAATTACTGAAAGAAACGAACCTTTCCATGATATTCTAATTTTTCGAGTATCACCTGCAAGGTCAGTGAGACGTAGCACTTGGTCCATCATGAATCTTTCAACATTCAGCTTCATAGGATGGCCCTGAGTAGAAGTATTGTGAGAAAGGAAGAAAAACTGTTCTCTAGCCACTTTCTCTACAGCATGGAATTTCATCCAGCTTTATCATATCAAACGTTACTTGCCCTTTCTTTAAACTAAAGTGCCCCAGATGTTGTAATCTTGCCACATAGAGGAGTTGCGTTGCCTCTTCTGGAAACTGAATATATCAGCAATATTCATTTCAACAACAACACAATGACTGACTGACTGACTGACTGACTGACAGTAGAATAGTGAAGGCAAACCATGACCATATCTGCCTAGGACAGCTTTCTTGGAATTGAGCTGAAGTTCTTCATCTGTAGAGAAGAATAGAGCAATGTGATTCATTCATGAGCACATATTAAATGAATTGTATACTGTGGTTCTTAAAGAGTGCAGAGTTGTCACTAAACCGTTTCAAACATAATTTAAAACTTTGGTCACTGAGCCACTCACAGGAAGTATTCACTTGGGTCCAAAGGGCTTATGACTTCTAAGCCTTCCAGCATATTTTCTCATGTTAAACATTATGCTACATTTCAGACTTAAAGTGCCCCATAGGATCTTAGTTTACTTCAGAGTTGCCCTTTCGAATCTATGAAGTCAAGTCTTTAAATCAAACCTTTTTTTTTTTTGCAAGTTTTCCTCCAGTACTGTAATGGATATGGTAAAGCTCACAGTTCAGCCCTCGAAGACCTTTTCCCACTGCAAATCCTGCTCAAGAGTGGGTCTTGAGCCCCCACTCAAGGGGGCTGATATGATAGCCATGTTCAAATATATAAAAGGATGTCATATAGAGGAGGGTGAAAGGTTGTTTTCTGCTGCTCCAGAGAAGCGGACACGGGGCAATGGATTCAAACTACAAGAAAGAAGATTCCACCTAAACATTAGGAAGAACTTCCTGACAGTGAGAGCTGTTCGGCAGTGGAATTTGCTGCCAAGGAGTGTGGTGGAGTCTCCTTCTTTGGAGGTCTTTAAGCGGAGGTTTGACAGCCATCTGTCAGGAATGCTTTGATGGTGTTTCCTGCTTGGCAGGGGGTTGGACTGGATGGCCCTTGTGGTCTCTTCCAACTCTATGATTCTATGATTCTATGAATTCAATCTCAGGGTGAAGCAGGAAGTTTGAGTCTCTAAACTAGTCCTGCTTCTTCATTGGACCCTTAACTCCTCTTCAGACTAGTCTTGAGCCAATAGTTTTGGCAATATTATTTTGCCCATTTGAGAATTTTTTAACAACAACAAAAAAAACTAAAACTAAAACCGGAAGCCTTCTTACTGGGTATTATTGGTACAGACATTAAAAAGCAAGATGTTAAACTTTTTCAATATGCAGTGACTGCGGCTAGGATTTTGCTAGCACAAAGGTGGAAACAAGAAGAAATACCGACAAAGGAAGATTGGACAGTAAAATTAATGGAATATGCAGAACTGGATAAAATGATGGGAAGAATCCGGGAACAGCGGGACCAGAAATTCATCAAAGACTGGTTAAAGTTTATGAACTATTTGAAAAATAATGATTTGCAATTGAATACGTTAATAGGACTTCAAGAAGCTTTGTAGTTAATGTGTAGAAATATCACTGTAATTATGATAGCTAAAGTGATTAAGAGGTATATGATATTATAAGCAATGATAGATTAAAGAAGTATATTGTTAAGATATAAATCTGAACGCCATGTGGAAGGTCTGAGGGAAGTCATGGCGATGATTGCCAAAGTTGATAAATGAATGTGAATGTATATTTTATTTTTTGTAGTAGTTATAGTATAAAATAATAAAAAATTATATTAAAAAAGAGAGATTTTTTTGTGTAAATGTAGGTGGTGGGGCTGGCAATTTGGGTACATGGCACTAACTCAAAAATCTGCAATAGAGCCATACTTTTATTAGGCCAACCAAAAGGTTGCAAAACAATGTGCAAGTTTTTTGGGATGTATCATCACTGAAGCAGTCAAATACAACTTTTCCTGTTGCCTAGAGCGCGGGTGGCACTGTGGGTTAAATCACTGAGCCTAGGGCTTGCCAATCAGAAGGTTGGTGGTTCGAATCCCACAATGGGGTGAGCTCCCGTTGCTCAGTCCCAGCTCCTGCCAACCTAGCAGTTCAAAAGCACGTCAAAGTGCAAGTAGATAAATAGGTACCACTCCGGCGGGAAGGTAAATGGCGTTTCTGTGCACTGCTCTGGTTTGCCAGAAGCGGCTTAGTTATGCTGGCCACATGACCCCGGAGCTGTATGCCAGCTCCCTCGGCCAATAAAGCGAGATGAGCGCCACAACCCCAGAGTCGTCTGCGACTGGCCCTAATGGTCAGGGGTCCCTTTACCTTTTAGAGTGGGCATACAGTGGATTGTTGCTCCAGACACTGAGGACTTCCTGTCATACCTGCTTTGGAGTCTGCATCTGGTCACAATCTCAATTCTGAATGTTGGCGGTGTCATATAATTCTACTCAATATTGATCCAGAGCAGAATTCCAATGTATAGTTAGCAGAGTTAAAACTTAAACACATTGCAGGATTCCCCAAACAATAGATCAGAGGCAATTAATATTTCATCCAGCAGAGCTTTACTGCTACTGAAGGCAAATGAGCATAATGGTCACAAATCCAATACATTCAGGTTTGGCACTGTCCATAAGAAATCCAGTTGCAGCAGACTTGACTTAATTTATAATACGGCTAAACCCTAACACTAAGCATATTATGTACAGAACACCACACCGGAAGGAAAAAAGAAAAGTGAAGCCCATGCTCCTTCTGGCCTTACTCTGCTCTGAAGGAATAACCCAAACATCATGAACTTTCTGCTTGTTTCTTTCAGACAGAAAAGATTCCAGAAAGAACCCTCTTGAATGAATTAGAATAGGAAAGATTTCTACATATCAGATCAATACTTTCTCCACTAAGAAATGCAAAGTGACAGGCGGGAGGTAGTAGACTTTCAAATGAGATTCAAATAAGATGCTGTGCAAGGTTCGGGTTGCACCTATGGTTGTGGAAGAGAAGACACATACCCTGGGTAGCAGGTTGGTGGAGAAGTATTCTGCATGGGGGAGAGAGAGGAGGGAGGCATGTCCCAGCCATAGCATGCATTCAATGACACTTTATGTTCCAGCGGGGTTCTATATGTCCCATCTGGAACATGTAAGAGCCAGCAGGAATGTAAAGGAGGAGTCAGGCCCGGATGATGTAGCATGTGGCACACCCAACTCTTCTAATAAATGGAACACAGCATCACTCCAACTTACTAGAAGAAGTGGGTGGCCACAGAAAAGGCTGTCTCCTTGTCCAGCTCTGGAATAAGTGCAAAAGTGGCCCCAACGCAGCTGCTACCACAGCTGAGTGACTCGAGTTGGTTTTGCTGGCCATATCAAGACATCCCATGGCATTTTCCTATTTTGGCTATAAGAAACGCCAGATCTTTTCTGTCCCCAATTGTGTGTCGAGGTCCCCAAACCACCCCTCAAGTAAAACACACTTCACACCAGATATAAGTTTAAGGTTTTTGGCATTAATTTTGGCCACAACTTTATTGAATACAAAATAAGTGAGTGGTTGCTTAGGCATTGGTTAAGACTATCTGTCCCTCTGGGGACAGAACTGACATGCACCCGCCTGTGGAGTCAGTATAGGGGAAAACACTTTGGGGAGAGAGTGAGCGCCCGTTCTCCCCAAATGCTCCCAGGAGCTCTTGCGTGGGCCCTGGCCCCTGACCAGGGGATGCGGACAAGCATGGTGAGCCCCTGGATTCCTTTAACGGAATTCCCCTTGCAGCAGCAGCCTTGAAGGGGCAACCACAGCCAACCTGCCCCTTCGCAGCATAGGAGGGGCAACCACAGCCAACTCTGCCCCTCCTCAACCAATTTATAACCAATGCCTAACTGCCAACCTTACAAGTTGTGACTAATTGCTACGCAGTAGGCAAAAACCAAATGGCACCATCCAATCAGCCAAATGGAAAAATTCCTACCAGGCCCCTGCTCCAATGCAGACAACCCCATGACAGGCATAGCAAGGTCAATGCAGAGGCCTAATAACAGGGCAGGAGGGCGGGCGACCCGATGCACGAAGCCAGGAGGGCTCTGACGCTGCATGCAGGGTCATTTATAGGCTCTGGGCTGTCCATCAACAAGTTGCAACATATGAATCTCCCCAACAACAGCCAGAGCCCAATCATAGTTGAGGCCATCCAAACTAACCCACCCAGCAGCAGAGGGGTGACTTGTTAGCCCCCACCGCAACACGTGCTCTCCATGAAGGAGAACAGGCTTTTGGGGAAAGTTTGCTCCAATGCTTTCTCACCTCTGGAAACTTCAGTGGTTTGATGGCTTTACTCAAGGTTGTGCTTACAATCGGGGTCAGATTGAGTCATGGGTTGCTGGGGAATCTCAATTTACAGGGTTCCCTTGCGGAGATTTTGATTGATGTGTCGAGGCACGGGGCCAACAGCTAACTGTGCAGGGAGCATAGCTGCTGAGGGGAGTGGTGTCAATATCCCATTGCTACCCACTCAGCTGTTTATACTGGCACAGTGCAATAGTAGCAACCCTCTTCCTTGTGATGCAATCTTCCCCCCTCCCCTATGCAGCAATGCTTAGCAGCTGAAGTTGGTTAAAGTTAAGGAACTTGTAATGAACCTTGTTGTTAATGCATCTCTGGAACTTCTTACAAGCCGTCTTGTCCTATTTGCGTCTTGGGTCCTATGAGCTTCTAAAGTAATTTCTTTGCCTGTTGGCAAAATGTTATTCATTTCAGCTTGCCCAGATTGCGATACCTGCCAGGAGATAACTGTAATTCATTGTTATGTTGGATCATTAAAATTTATGAACTAAAACCTGAACTGCTGACTTCAGATTAAGAAGAAAGTAAACATTTAGTAATGGCTTTAAGGGCTATGAAATAAAAGAAGAAATACAGAGCTAGCATAAATATATGGATTTTTATAGATTAACATTATTAAAGGAGTAAAATGCCAAGAAATCTTTTGTAAAGTTTTTTTCAATAAAAAAAAGTCGAAAGAAGAAAACGGTGCCTTGATGGAGCTATGTCCACAGGGATAGAATGCAGAATGCAGTGGGTCCCCCCCCCCCGACAGTTTTGGTATCTCATCATCTGGCTTTCACAAATGTTCTAGCTAGCTCAAGTCATTCTCTTTTGACTTCTTCTTATCTGTGTTTGAACTGAATGCCCCATCTCTCACTCAGCCAATCACTCAGCCATTTAGTGAAACCGCTTATCAATTTACAGCATGCTGAACATCAGGTATCTTAGGCAGCAGGCAAAAACATCTTCTGAAAGCTAAGCACCAAAGGCAAGGAAAAAGAAAGCCCCCTTTTTATGCCCAAGAAGGTATGATTGATTATAGAAACAATATTACTTGGTACGTATAAGGAATGGGCTTTCCCCACAACTATCATATATAGTTTAGCCTGGAGAAGAGAAGGTTAAGGGGTGATATGATAGCCATGTTCAAATATATAAAAGGATGTCATATAGAGGAGGGTGAAAGGTTGTTTTCTGCTGCTCCAGAGAAGCGGACACGGGGCAATGGATTCAAACTACAAGAAAGAAGATTCCACCTAAACATTAGGAAGAACTTCCTGACAGTGAGAGCTGTTCGGCAGTGGAATTTGCTACCAAGGAGTGTGGTGGAGTCTCCTTCTTTGGAGGTCTTTAAGCGGAGGCTTGACAGCCATCTGTCAGGAATGCTTTGATGGTGTTTCCTGCTTGGCAGGGGGTTGGACTGGATGGCCCTTGTGGTCTCTTCCAACTCTATGATTCTATGATTCTACGCTAAGACATTCCCTTCCTGTTCTATATACACCCAAATCTGAACTACAATTGCTCATAAACGAGCCCTATTCATTTCAGTTAAGTTTCTATATTGTGATTTGGATGAAATAATAGAAACACATATTATTCCTTCTAAAGTCTGGAAAAGAAACACATATTATTCCTTCTAAAGTCTGGAAAAGAAACAAGACCATGCAGAAATATAGTAGTGGGTTCTAGCTCTTGGAGTATTCCTTAAGGTAGGTAGTAGTTTGTTAGTTTGCAAATTACAGTAATTGTTTTTTAAACAATGCCAGTAAGACTGTGTCAGCTTCCAACGCCCTTGCATGAAATGGGGGGTTATTTTCCCCCACTCCCATCTTTGGGGGAGCTGTTTTGGCCAGAAGAGCTGGTTGAGCATCTCTGAACTCAGGAACTGCTGATAGTTCAAGCACTGCTGCTTATTCAAAATTGCTCCTGATTTATCCAACTGGCCCAAGGCAGAAGAGATTCTCTTCATATGAAAATGCATTAAGTGTCTTTGGAAGAGTGTGACGGAACTCTGGATGGGATGGAAAGCCCAGATCTACAGCCAGTGGAGGAATAAGTCTTTCAGAGTAACTGTGATCTCAGTCTTTTACCTATTCGTTTCTCCTGCATGTCAACCTACCTCTTCGGCCATGATCTGCCTGCTGCTTGCTCACAGTTTGTTGTATTCTTAAAAGTTTTTTTTTTTAAATGGGATTCCAAAAAATGGTGAAAGAGAAGATTAAGTTCCCTATAGTGAATTATAATAAATACATGTACTTAGGGAACTAATATTTTTTCTGCAGGTTTCCTCTTTCAAACTTTATGCTAGGATGGTGGCGCTGTGGGTTAAACCACAGAGCCTAGGGCTTGCTGATCAGAAGGTCGGCAGTTCGAATCCCCGCGACGGGGTGAGCTCCTGTTGCTCGGTCCCTGCTCCTGCCCACCTAGCAGTTCGAAAGCACGTCCAAGTGAAGTAGATAAATAGGTACTGCTCTGGCGGGAAGGTAAACACCGTTTCCGTGCGCTGCTGTGGTTCGCCAGAAGCGGCTTAGTCATGCTGGCCACATGACCCGGAAGCTGTACGCCAGCTCCCTCGGCCAGTAACGCGAGATGAGCGCCACAACCCCAGAGTTGGACACGACTGGACCTAATGGTCAGGGGCCCCTTTACCTTTACCTTTACATGGTAGGGTAGGGAAACAGCAGGGATAGCCAATGTGGTGACCTTCAGATGGACTACAGCTCCCATCATCCTTAACCACTGACCATGATAGCTGAGACTGATGGGAGTTGTAGTTCAATAATCCCTACCACCAATTTTCACATATACACACTTGAACCCAGCAAAATTTTAACCATGACACATAGGAAGAGTCCCTGCCTTTTATTGGACTTGGTAGATCAAGCACAACAACAACAACAACAACATAATTTATACTCTGCCCATGTGGTTGAGTTTCCCCAGCCATTCTGGGTGGCTCCCAACAGAATATAAAAAATGCAAAAAAACAACAACATCAAACATTAAAAACTTCCCTAAACAGGGCTGCCTTCAGATGTCTTCTAAAAGTCCTTGACATCTGATGGGAGCCAGTGTGGTGTAGTGGTTAAGAGCAGTAGATTCGTAATCTGGGGAACTGGGTTCGTGTCTCCACTCCTCCACATGCAGCTGCTGGGTGACCTTGGGCTAGTCATACTTCTCTGAAGTCTCTCAGCCCCCCTCACCTCACAGAGTGTTTGTTGTGGGGGAGGAAGGGAAAGGAGAATGTTAGCCGCTTTGAGACTCCTTCGGGTAGTGATAAAGCGGTATATCAAATCCAAACTCTTCTTCTTCTTCTTCTTCTTCCACAGGAAGGAACACCACCACTGAGAAGGCCCTCTGCCTGGTTCCCTGTAACCTTCATTTTTTGCAGCTAGGGAACCACCACAAGGCCCTTGGAGCTGGACCTCAGTGTCCAGGGGACTGAAGGATGGGGGTGGAGACGCTCCTTCAGGTCTACTGGGCCATTAAGTAGTGCAAGACTGATGGTCCCTTGTATCGTCATGCAATTCAGGACGGTGTGTGTGGAAGCATCTATACAGTTCTAGGTCCAAATAGGTTTTCAGCCTATGATGATGAATCAGCACTTGAGCCCAAGGAAGTCACATATTTGCCTCTCAGTGATATTGTTCCTACAGCCACTGTGGTTCCTTCTTTTTCAGAACTCTTTGAAGGTATATAAATTTAATAAATAATAAAATAACATTGATTTTGGTGATCAACATGATTATTTACCCCGAAACTGGATATACCGTGAACATTTTTAAATGGTTTCTAACAACAACAACAAAATCAGCTCCAGAAAACAAAATCAATCATAAGCAGCCTCAGTTATCAGATAGATCGTTTTTTTAAATGACTCCTCTCAACTCAAGGTTGCCTTAGGCCTCACAATTAAACCTAGTGAGAAACTCATTAGAGATGTTGAATGCTGCCTGGTTTTATAGCTGTATCAGGTTTTTTGTTTGTTTGTTTGTTTTTAAATATTTTCCCTTCTACCAGGAGCTAAACATAATTTTAGACAGCCTCTTTAGAATCAGATTCATTGGCTTGAGGGCAATTGAAATACTATTCACTTCTTCATGCCATATTGGCCATCACATATTGACTTAATTTTTCCCATTGGGCTAATATTTCTGCCTTAATTCTGTTGGGAAAATCCTGAAAAAGGTAAAAACTGTTTGAACCACCAGGCAGTGCTTTTTTTGTGTGTGTGTTATGGCTGGTGTGGATTTGACAGAGGAACACTTAATAAACACTTTTAGTGATTTTCCTTCTATAGTCTGCGTACAACTTGCCTATCATATCTATGGAGATTAAGGCTGATGCCCAGTTTACTGCCAGTTTAAATGTTATTTTCTCAATAGTGAATAAGGTTGGGCAGGAATGAAGTGGACTCAGATTGCCCACAAGCTGAACTGGGCCACCCGTGAAGCACTTTTGAGAAAGGTGTGTTATTTTCCAAAGAGCCAAATCAGGGCCCGAACCAAATCTTGTATTCTGTGCATACCTGTAATTTCCATCTCTTTCCTGAAAGATCCATTTCCCATGTCTATAGGCAAAAATGCACTGGGTTAGGCAACTAAATCCTAATCCCTAACCTAATTAATTGATTAATACTTAATCAATCAATTATATATATATAATTTAATCGTTCTTTGGAGTTGTGTAGAGTCCCTTCATGCTTTAAACATTCTATCATCATTCCTGTACCTAAGAAACCTTCCATCAATGTGATGAATGATTATAGACCAGTTGCTTTAACATCTGTGGTAATGAAAGTATTTGAGAGACTAGTGCTGGCCTACTTGAAAGACGTTACTGATCCCTTGCTGGATCCGCTGCAATTTGCTTATCGAGCTAATAGGTCAGTAGATGATACAATCAACATGGCATTGCACTACATCCTGCAACACCTGGATTCCTTGCGGACCTATGTACGAGTGCTATTTGTGGACTTTAGCTCAGCTTTTAATACTATTGTACCATCTAAATTGTTTTCTAAATTAATTAATCTCAATTTACCTGCCCCTGTTTGCCGATGGATATACAGCTTTTTAACGGACAGGAGGCAGCAAGTGAGGTTGGGGAAAATTATATCGAGCAACAATACCATCAATACCGGTGCTCCCCAGGGGTGTGTGCTTTCCCCACTGCTTTTCTCTCTCTACACAAATGAATGTACCTCAACTGATCCATCGGTTAAGATCTTGAAATTTGCTGATGACACAACAGTTATTGGGCTTATCCAGGAGGACGATGAATCTGTGTATAGGAGGGAAGTAGACCATCTTGTTTCGTGGTGCACCGAAAATAATTTGGTACTAAATACCCAAAAGACAGTAGAAATGGTAATTGATTTCAGAAGGCACTCTTCCGTTCTGCCACCACTTTCCATTCTTGGTAACATGGTTGTAGTAGTAGAGTCCTTTAAGTTCCTGGGCTCTATAATTTCTTATAACTTAAATTGGTCAAGCAACATCAATAGTATTATTAAAAAGGTCCACCAGAGGCTGTATTTCCTGCGTCAACTAAGGAAATTTAAATTGTCCCAGGAAGTGTTGTTCCAATTCTACAGGGGCATCATTGAAACTGTTCTCTGTAATTCTATAACAGCTTGGTACGGTACAGCCTCCAAGAGAGACAAGAAAAGGCTCCAACGAGCTGTAAGAATTGCAGAAAGGGTAATTGGTGTTAGCTTGCCTTCAATAGAGACAATTTATGCTACCCGAGTTAGGAAGAGAGCAGAGAGAATTGTAGCAGATCCTTTACATCCCGGTCATCATCTGCTTGATTTACTTCCATCTGGACGTCGCTACAGGAGTTCATATACAAAATCGGCCAGGCACAAGAATAGTTTTTTCCCTTGTGCCATTAAATTGTTAAATTCATAGTTGTATAGCTGAAGGGGGGGGGGTAAATTATGGGTGGGGTTTCCTTGCTTCTTTGTATTGTGAGAGGAACAGTGTCTGTATGTTTACATTGCAATGTAGCTGAAACAAATTCCAAGTATGTTGGAAAATGTACTTGGCCAATAATAAATTATTCCTATTCCTATTCCTATTATATATATATATATATAATTTTCTTTTTTACGTTTTTAAAAATACTCATTTTACATCCTTAAGAGATCAATGACTTCACTTCTTCTCTTTCCATGGTTCATTTTACATATCATAAATCCCTGCATATATTACAAAAACTATACCATTCAGTATTCCATTATTGCATCCATCAAAACTTATTTATACTGTTGAATTTATCTTAATTATTTTTTTCTTTGGGTCATTGGCCCTTAATATATAAAGGAGGTTTCCTGGCCCTGTTCCAAATCAGTGTTCATTCGCCAGCCACCACTCTGCAGAGACCCGTGGGCCCCAAGTTCCCATGTCTTATTTCAGCCTTAAACCTTTAATTTGGAATGTGGAAGAAGAGGCTGAAGATAGACTTTGACAAATGACACCAATTCATCTCCAAATCCCAAGTTGCGTGACATGGCGTGCGGCTGCGGCTGTTTCATTCTGTTTCTAATCCCTTTTATAAAAAATTCCTGCCTGGTATTCACAGGCTTTGGTTTGTATCAAGAAGCTCTAGATTGCAGAGAGAAGGTCAAAGAGCTCTTGCTGAACACTGTGAAGCTCTTTATAAAGACTTGGAAAGGTCAAAGTAATTTTGTTGGCTATTTTGTTTTTGAGCTGTGGGGAAAATGGTGTTTGCTCTGGAGGAGTATTACTTCTGTAGTCAAGGGGTGAGAGGCTGACTCAAGAACATGATGATGGGATGTCAATGGAAGTCACAAAAATAAAGTGATGGGCACTTTCGGGCACCCACATTTGCTAGCCTTTGCTGTTGTGTTTTAGATGTTCTAACCATTTTAAGTGCTTAAAATGTGCTTTTATTTTAATTTAAATTTTGCTTTAATGACTTGAAGTGTTTGCCACCCTGGACTCCTTTGTGAGGGAGGGGTGAGATATAATTTTAATAAAGCAGATAACCATTCCATTCATTTAGAGCTGAGATGAATCCCTCTTTTAAATGGATCCAACTCTTCTGAAAAGTTTGATAACAAGTAAAGTTTGGTTGAGTGCGTATCTGTTGTTGGCATCTGCCTGCCTCAAGAGACAATGGAGTGCGTCTCTGGGGCAGCGGCAGAGCATATGCCCGTGCTGCCCAGGGTGGGCGCGCTCCCAATGGGGGGAGTGGCGGGCTCCCAAGGGGGGCATGGTGCGGAGAGCGCCCTACAGCCGGGGGCGGAGAGAGCCACCCACGGGGATGGAACGAGCCACTCATGGGGGTGGAGCGAGCCGCCCATGGTGGACATTTGGCATGCCGCCTGCCTGCGACTCCCATATCTTTCCCTAAAACGAAGGGGGAAGGGGGGATGCCGCCGGCAAAGCGGTGTGCTGGTGCATCTTCCCCCTTTACCCCAATGGCTCGGGGTAGGCTTGGGAGTCGCGGGCGGGCGGTGCGCCAAATGTTACCCCCCAGTGAATGCACCTGGGACGGCCCTGCCCCACCTCCCTCCCTTGAGAGCCAGTGTGATGTAGTGGTTAAGAGCGGTAGTCTTGTAATCTGGGGAACCGGGTTCGCGTCTCCGCTCCTCCACATGCAGCTGCTGGGTGACCTAGGGCTAGTCACACTTTTTTGAAGTCTCTCAGCCCCACTCACCTCACAGTGTGTTTGTTGTGGGGGAGGAAGGGAAAGGAGAATGTTAGCCGCTTTGAGACTCCTTCCAGTAGTGATAAAGCGGGATGTCAAATCCAAACTCCTCCTCCTCCTCCTCCTCCTCTTCTTCTTCCTACACCCCTGCTCTGGGGGTGAAGTCAAGCCACTGCATTAGCAGCAAGTGACCTCCCTGAGGACTAAGGCCGGGCAGTATGTATGGAGGTCCTGTGCTTCCCAGATGAAAAGGCCCCACTCTTGACCTCGCTGATGTGGTCCAAAGGAAAGCAGAGCAATAGATTTGGCACCAGCTTGGCTGCAGGAGTTGCCGGAAGAGACATACAGTTTGGCATCCAATTGTCTTAGAGACTTCACTCCAGAAATTGTGTAGGGTTTACTCCTTATCTTTTTCTTATCTGGAAGTTATCCTGCAAGGCAGCGGAGGTTCAGGATCAGAGTTTTCCTTCTCCCTGATGGACTACCTTCCCAGACTGACACGCCCCATCTCCCCCTCACTTCCCTCCACAGCATAGACAGAAACCACCTTCTTGACCTTCTTGGTCTCATTTGCTCAATCTCCTGGAGCCTGTCTGTATCTGTACTGTGCATATCTCTACTGGGCTGATATAGCACAGTAACTCAGAGACCGAGCTTTGAGTAAGGGTGTCCTTGGTTTGAATTTTGCCTCTAGCTGGATTTTAGGCAGGTGCTTCTTCCATTTAAGGATTGCAGTAAGGAGTTTTCTGAACATGCCAAAGAGCCGTACAACTGCTAAGTTTTGCCATTGATAGCAATACCGCTGTTTTTAAACCCATATTGCTTGACAAAGACAGCTTAAAAACATCAATTGTTATAATGCCATCAAATAATAAATAAGAACAACATTGAAAACATCAAGAACCTAAAACATAAATGAAAGGGGTGCCTTGCTTTTGTGGATAGTGCTTCCACTCATACCTAGTTTTCCACCATTTTCTCCAGGTCCCCTTCCACATCCCCTCCAAAAAGCTGCTCTCTCTGGTGGGGGGGGGGGGGTGGAGATAAAGAAATTGGTGCAGAGGGCTGTAGGAGGCAGGGAGCACAACTTGGTGAAACTTTCTTCTCCCTTTCACACAGGTTCGTGTGTTTTACATGTACTTTCCATGGACATTCTATTGACCTACTTTTAACAACATCCGTCCGCAGAGAATCTTGAATTATTGACTATGGAAATGTTTCCATGTTCAGACAGTCAAGGGAAAAAAATATGTTACAAAATTAGGTAAACTATCTCACCAGATGCAAATGAGGAACCTGATTTAATTCAGAATGTTTGTGATCAAGCCATCAAGGAAAACAGGCTGTGAGAGACTAACTGAATACATTTAAATAATGAATAATTTAGAAGAAATCACTGGTAGAAGTAGATACATTGGTTAATTGGCTTTTTTAAAAAAAAGATAGACAGTCCCCCAAATTAGGTACAACATGCAAATATGATGAAAGATTGTCTTTTTAATAAATAAATAAATAAATAAATAAATAAATAAATAAATAAATAAACAAACGATACTTTCTTTACATTGAATGAATGATATTTAGAGCTTGACATTGAATGAATGATATTTAGAGCTTTATGAATGGGGGTGATGTTTTATGTTGTAAATTTACTGCTTAGTCTGTTACTTCAAAGTCCTCTCGAAGTTCTAAGTAGAAAGGCTAAGTATATATATGTTGTTTGAAAAATTGTGTGCTATGGGCCAATGGCCGTAATAAAATATCAATCAAGAGCTTGATGCAGTCCAACGTAGTTACAATGCCTATGTATGGGGGATTTTCGTAAACTAATATCACCTTTTCCTCATTCTTTATAGAGTGGTACCTTGGGTTACAAATGCTTCAGGTTACAAACTCCGCTAACCCAGAAGTAGTTGCTCTGGGCTGCAAACTTTGCCCCAGGATGAGAACAGAAATCACGCGCCAGTGGCGTGGAGGCAGCGGGAGGCCCCATTAGTGGAAGTATGCCTCATGTTAAGAACAGTTTCTGGTTAAGAATGGACCTCCGGAATGAATTGAGTTTGTAACCAGAGGTACCATTGTATTTGGAATGGGAGGTCTGCATTTTCTATACAGTGGTACCTCTCCTTACAAACGTGATCTGTTTCGGGGTGCCGTTCGCACCCTGAAAAGTCCGTAAGTAGAGTGCTGCTACTGTGCGTGCGCGAAGTCCATGACGTATAGACATGCTAAAGCGGTGATCGCTCAGAGATTGGGGGATATCGCCAGACACGAGGACCTAGCCCGCGTGAAACCTGGGATGTTTCTGGGGGAGCAGGTGTATCGGGCTGCACCAGCCTGTTACCTGGTGCATACACTCCAACATTTCTCCGATGAAAAAAGGACACCCTATTCTGTTGTTTTTGTTGTTGTTGTTAATATTATATTTTATTTATACCCAGCATCTGTGGGCATCCTCCAACATATATAAAAGCATAATAAAACATTTTAAAAACTTCCCTATACAGGGCTGCCTTCAATGTTTTCTAAAGATTGTATAGTTACTTATCTCCTTGGCTCAGGGGCCACATAACTCCAAAACCAGGGCTTTTCCCCTCAGCAGGAACTCAGGAAACTCAATTCCAACACATCTCGGATGGGTGCCATTGCCATTCTGAGAGAACGAAGGAGGTATTCATTGTAAGCTTGGCACCTCTTTTTCTAGAAAAACAGTAGGGGAAAGTGGAGCACGTTGAGCCATTTTTTACTTTAAGCTCTACACACCTCAAAATAATGCACATAACAGAAAACTTTTGCATTTAATATTTATTAGGTACTATTCCAAACAAAACCAAAGGGTTAATGTTTCACATTTGATGGAATAAAATGACAAAAAAATCACATTTAAGTTTTTCAAAATAATGGATCAATGTGCCCCAGTAGTGGGGCACATTGATCCTTCATTTGGGGCACATTGAGCCATTCCAATTTAAGAGCAAAGAAGGCATTTTTACTACACAGTATAAGCTTCCAAAAGAGTTTCAAAAATATCTCAAAGTTCTTAAGAGTCAGCATCACTTCAACTTGTACTCATTAAGTAAACATGGAAATGTTATCGTCCTAGAAGCATGAGCAGTTCCTCCGAAGCAGAGTGGTTTAGGCAACAATTTTACAATGTCCTCAAAAGGAATCAAAGCTGCCGGTTCAGAAGAGGGAGTGAACTTGGGCTGGTCATTCACTTTGGACAGAACACGTTTTAGAAATTTTACAATGAAGTCCCCATATTCATCAGTTCCGGTAACTTCAGCAACATAATGGGAAATTGTGGTTTTTCCTAAAATCTTCAGGATAACAAAGTTTCCCTCTTTCACAACAGTCTTGTTGAATTCTATATTTTCTTTTTCCTCTACTTCATCTTTAGAAAAGGTTTCAAAATCAGACGAGTCACTTTCAAGCAGCTGGTTCACATTCAACTTTTCTTTCATAATTTTTGACACAGCCTTTCCAGGCTCAATGTACCCCATTCCCAATTGGATCAATGTGCCCCACATCACCATTTCAGACATACATCTATTTTACGCAAAACAGGCTGGCAGCCATGACAAATATTTTAGTACATACTGCAGCTATGTTAACTATGATCACATAAATGAAAATATATTTCAGCTACCTTTGCAACTTTTAGAGCTACATGGTTCACAATACATATACAATTTCTTACTAAAGCTTACCTAATTTAACAAATCTGGATTTTTTTAAAAACTTCTTTGAAAACCCAAACCCAAACCCAATGACAGTATGTAGTATCACTGCTGTTGTTTTTGTGTTGCCACAAACTTTGTATAAAAGCTAAAGTACGGTTTTAAAATGGAAAGGATCAATGTGCCCCATGGCTCAACGTGCCCCACTTTCCCCTACTGTCCATTACCTCCAAACTTTCTCTGATGAAAACAGGGATGTCCTAAGGAAAAGTGGGGCATTCCAGGATCAAATCAGAAACTGGGACAGCTTCTGTAAATCCAGGACTGTCTGAGGAAAACAGAGACACTAGTTTCTGCTAGTGGAGCTTAGTTTGTTTCCTTCCCTGAGAGAAGGGACTGGGGTGGCGTGGGCCACCTTTGAATTTGCATAATTGATTGGCTTTCTTCTTTGTCACATCTGGGCAGGAGGTCAGTGGTGGAGGAAGACCCATTGAGAGGAAAGACACGCAGCAGAAAGGGTAGGTTACGACCGCTAGATGAGCTCCCTTGGCTTTGAGATACAAGATGGCAGTGTTGATGTGGCTCCTGGGGAGAATCAGTGGGACAACCAGTTCCCAGGGGCATGACATTGGCTCTCCTCCATCACTGGCCAAAGAACTATTATTGCAATTACTAACAGTTTGTACATGTTTGTTGGCCTCTTTCATAAAGTTGTGGCTTACAGGTACTTAATTTCATTTATTGTGTCATTCTCTTCATTGCAATCACAACTGAAAGCTGCAGCAAGAGTGCATGGACAGTACTTTGCTAGTCAGAAGAACCCCAGGTTATTATCTTGCAACCTTCTTTAGCCAGATTAGCTAAGCTTGTATTGATTGATACATGATTAGGAAGGGCTTCAATTGCCTTGAGAAAGTAGCACGTAAATTCTGCTTTAATGGTGTTCAGAGGACTTAAGGGATTTGACTTTCTTGTAGACTGCACACTATTAAACCAAAGTGTTGCTAAACAGCAATTTAGACATTTGTAGTCTAAAGTCTGAGGCCTACATTTATTGTCGAATGAAGCCAAATTATTCTGTGGGCCAAATCGGACATAATGAAGGAGAAATGTGAAGTGTTTCTCATCAGTTTCTCTCTTTCTTCCTCCACTATTATTTTTATTTTGCTTTAATACACCTGTACAGACTCTTGAGTCTGATCAGAAGCTGCTTAACCCAATCACAACAATCTCCCATAAATTGTCTTTCTCCTGAAAAGAGGAAACGTACGTTAACCTGTAATCCTTCCTCACTGGGAGAAAAACAGCAGGGCAGCTGGGAGACACACAGGAAAAGGACTGAGCAATCCTCATGCTGTTGCTTCAATCATATTCAGAATCTCATTGTTGTTGTCGTTCAGTCGTTTCCGACTCTTCGTGACCCCATGGACCAGAGCACGCCAGGCACGCCTATCCTTCACTGCCTCTCGCAGTTTGGCCAAACTCATGTTAGTAGCTTCGAGAACACTGTCCAACCATCTCATCCTCTGTCGTCCCCTTCTCCTTGTGCCCTCCATCTTTCCCAACATCAGGGTCTTTTCTAGGGAGTCTTCTCTTCTCATGAGGTGGCCAAAGTACTGGAGCCTCAACTTCAGGATCTGTCCTTCTAGTGAGCACTCAGGGCTGATTTCCTTGAGAATGGATAGGTTTGATCTTCTTGCAGTCCATGGGACTCTCAAGAGTCTCCTCCAGCACCATAATTCAAAAGCATCAATTCTTCTGCGATCAGCCTTCTTTATGGTCCAGCTCTCACTTCCGTACATTACTACTGGGAAAACCATAGCTTTAACTATATGGACCTTTAACTCATTATTATTGTTTAATTGTCAGCGGACACTTCACTTGTCTTTTGCACCACTTTGGGTTCAGCCAGCAGTTTCAGTCGCCTCATCAAAGACCATCAAATTCTCCCTGTTCATTATCGTCAGTTGAGAGGAAAATCTAAGGGCTATTCAAACAATCCCCGATAACATTTGGTGAATATATACAGACATAGTCAAGCCCCTTTCCCCAAGATAAGCCAGGGTTACTCCTTGCATGGAAGAACCCTTTGTCTATATGCATGCAGGACCACTTAACTACATGACTGCCAAAGGTGGGGTCACCAAACACACAATCAATTGAAGCACCAGTGATGGGCATGTGCTCATGTATTCACCAAATGCATTTGTGTGATGGAGTTGTTTGGACACCTTCTTAGTTGGCACGTATCAAAATATTGTAACTTGTTTCTGGGATTGTTTATCACAGGGGTCAACAAACTTTTCCAGCAGGGGGCTGGTCCACTGTCTCTCAGACCTTGTGGGGGGGGGGCTGGACTATATTATTATTATTATTATTATTATTATTATTATTATTATTATTATTATTGGTGAACAAATTCCTATGCCCCACAAATAACCCAGAGATGCATTTTAAATAAAAGCACACATTCTACTCATGTAAAAACATGCTGATTCCCGGACCGTCCGCCGGATTGAGAAGGCGATTGGACCTGATCTGGGCCCCGGGCCTTACATTGCCTACCCATGGTCTATCACATACACATTTGGGTGCAGAAATGGAAACATTAAAGGAACTAAAATTATTCAACCGATGCTGACTGGGTAGCTTAGTTCCCCCTGAAATGTGTTTCGCTATCACAGCAAGTCTTCGGTTTTGATCAACGTACCTACTTTCTTTTCCTCTTCTTCCACATGGTAAACAAAGTGACACATTGCATTAATATATGCCCTGTTACTGCCAGAACATTAAAATGGGGGATATTATGTGTTTGTCTTCCATAAAATGTCCTAATAAGTTGAGAGAAATATTAGATTTTAAAGCGAATAGCTAAAAGAACAAATGCTTCCTCCTTAGTTCAGTCTCACAGCTGCTTGTTCATTATTTTTTGCAAGGACACAAATGTCAAAAATGCGCAAATAAAAATAATGTGCAGTAATGTAACAGTGGTACCTCAAGTTACAATGCCTCAAGTTAATCGGGTTCTACCCTGAGTAAGAGCACGTGTTGCGGTCGGAGCCTGGCAAGACACTAAATTGACCTGTAGGGAGTGGCTGGACGCTGGCCTTAGTCAGGATTGGTCAGGCAGAGTTACTGGGCAAAGTGAGATGTAGCAATTTGTGATGGACAGGTAAGCGTCCTTTATAATCCTCTGCACGCAGGGTGATCCCTCTCTTGGCTTCGAGCTTCGGATCACCCACCCCCCCTGTTTTCTTAGGCCTCTGCTTTGACCTTGCAACTGCCTGTCATGGGGTCGTCTGCTTTTGGGGCAGAGGCCCAGTAGGAATATTTCCATCTGGCTGATTGGTTGTTGCCTTATGGTTTTCACCTACTGCAGTAGCAACTTGTCACAACTTGTAAGGTTGGCGGTTAGGCATTGGTTATGTTTTGGATTGCTCGGATGGTGAGGCCCCACCTCCGCAATCATGTTTATGTTGGTACAGGGAATTCCATTAAAGGAATCCGGCGGCTCTTATGCTTTGTCCGAACCCCAGGTCTGGGGCTAGGGCCTTAGTCAGAGCCCCCGGGACCACTGGTGAGGGGGAGGTTTTGTCCCCAGCCTCCTTAACTCTCCCCAGCTGCATTCTCCCAACGCTGACTGAAGGTCAGCAGCTGTCCCGTTTGGACAGATAGTCTGAACCAATGCCTACGCAACCACTCACCAAATTTGTATTTTAATAAAGTTGTGGCCCTAAATTATTTGCCAAAAACCCAAACTAAAATTTATGTCTCTGTGTTTAATTCTTGGGGGGGTGGCTTGAGGACCTCGACGCGCAACAAACGCTTCAGGTTACAAACTCCGCTAACCTGGAAGAGTTACTTCGAGTTGAGAACTTTGCCCCAGGATGAGAACGGAAATCGTGTGCTGGCAGCACAGCGGCAGCAAGAGGCCTCATTAGCGAAAGAACGCCTCTAGTTAAGAACAGTTTCAGGTTAAGAACGGACCTCCGGAAAGAATTAAGTTCGTAACTAGAGATACCACTGTATTTTAAATCTTCCTTTATCTAGGACTTTTATTACAATTTTCAAAACAACAAGACCAAAACCACAGAAGCATAACATAGACATGTAAAGGCACATGTGCAGATGATGTCTTTACATTAGAAAATCACAAAGGGTCAGTTAATAACCTAACATACAAATTGCAAGAATTCGGTAAAAGATCGGCATATCAGATTCATCAAAATGGGAAATTCTAGGATTTTCTATAGGTCAACAGTTGGAAATAAAAATAAGTGTGTTATTTCTAACAGAGGAAGAAAAATGGAGCACAAGCAGTGCTTGCTGTTTAGGAACATCATATGAAACATTGTACAGAAATTATTAAAACCTGTCCCACCCGCTGCAGTATATTTTGGGTGCATGGGGGGGCGCCTCTGAAGAGAAGGTGGGTCTGTTCCACCAAGTGTACAGATATTGTTGGATTTTACTCATTAACTTTGATTTACCGATTATCAAAACTAAGTTGGGTGCGAAGAATGAGCACTCACACTTTACATTGTGGGTGCCCTTTGTGGGATTGATCGCAGTGCTACAATTCCCAGGGAACTTACTGGCAAACAGCGACTGGCCTGCCTCTCAGTGTTAATTTTTGGAGGTTCACGCCCAGTCTCAGTAGTCAAGTTTCATGGCTGGGAGGTGGGGCCAGTCCCATATATAAGGGGGGTGGGAGCCGACAGTATCCAGGAAGTCGGCTTCCTTGGGTGGAATCTTTTCTTCCCTATATTGGGGGGGGGGGGGATGAAGTGGTGACTCACCCGCCTGTGGCGGCGATTCCAGGGTCCCCCTCTTAAAGGGGTTATATATATGGGTGTCACTGGGCATACACTGAAAGGTTGTCAGTGAACTACCCTGCATGCGGGGATATGGGCTGGGCTCCCTGCTACACTTACGTCTCGCACAGCACCCCCATATCCCATTTACCCTGAGGAGCCCCACTTCCCCCCCGGATACACGCCCAAGGGCTAAGTTTAATAAAGTTGTGGCCTAATTTTAATTCCATATAATGTCGTCACAGAGTCTTTATTCCTTCCTTATGATCCCTGGGGGCTGAGGCTGTCGCCGTCTGGTGACGCAAATGGTCACAGGAGAAATGGCAGTTTCGATTGCATTGCAACACATAAAATGAATGTCTTCGCAGGAATATTATTTCTGTTTTCATCAATACCCTTAAAAATTCCACGAAGGATAACAACAACAACAACCATCTTTAATTGTATCCCGCCCTCCCCGGCCGAAACCGGGTAAATTCTGCAAGGTACTATTAGCAAACTTGTTTCTAACGGCGAGGTTTTCAGATTTACATTTAAAGCTACTCAACCGAAAATAAAAGATGATGGAATGGCCATACCTAAAATTAGGCAGTAATGTTAACAGCCATGGTTCAGTGGTTTGACCATTCTAGCTCTCACTGGGCAAGGGGTCAACAAGGAGTTCCAGCACTGTTAAATGAATGGATGTGGAAGAAAGGGGAGAATACGAGAGTTCAAGCTAATGCAATTAGGGATTCAATAAATGGAGACTTGGAGCACAGTTAAAATGCCCTTAAGTTCAGGAGTCTGACCCTTTCTGCTCATTCCTTTTATAAATTCTTTTTGGCAAGCTAGGACATATGGATATAAGAAAAGGATTAACACGGATATATGTTTTCTTCAAACTGGTAAATTTAATTGAATGTGACAATCTGACTCACTGTCTTAGTATCTGATATTTTATGTATTCAAAGCTTCCTTTTAAGAATTCTAAGATAAAATGGCATATTAAATTTAAAAGTATATTAATTAACTGGAATTCTCAAAACGGCTTGCAATCTAATATACACAACAGGTGGAGTAAGAGAATGTTCAAAATATTATATTGATGTCACACCTACGATTTTTTTTAAAAAATAATATCTTATATTTAAGGCATTGGTCTTCAACTGTGGAATGCCCTCGCGTCAGGTGTTAAGGAAATAAAGAGTTATCTGACTTCTAGAAGACACCTGAAGGCAACTCTGTATTGGGAAATTTTAAATGTCTAATGTTTCACATTTTTTTATGTGTTGTAAGCCGCCCAGAGTGGCTGGGGAAACACAACCAGATGGGCAGGGTATAAATAAAAGTATTATTATTATTATTATTATTATTATTATTATTATTATTAACTATGGGTCATGGTCTGATCTAAGGTGGGTCAAAACAGGAGCACTACCATCATTCAAATTTATTATTATTATTATTATTAGTAGTAGTAGTAGTAGTACCCCTATAAATTTCGTTAATCTAAGTTTGACCTCACTGAGGGGCAGTATTTCAATATGAATAAGAAAATGAGAGTACCCTTAAAAAGTACTGGGTTCTGTTGAGTTTATTCCCAGGTAAGTAAGAATCCTAACAGAGCAGTTCTGTGTTGAGATACTCAGAAATTAGTGCCCGTTTAGTGCAATGGAACTTACTCTCACAGACTTGCACGTTTAATTGGTGATCTGAATGAAATTATTCAAACTTTTAGCATATTGGGTAGGATTGTACATTCAAAAAATATCCTGGAATGATGTGATCCATAAAATTTGTAAAATTGCCCAGATTGGTTGTATCATTAGGGAGACAGAATACAGCACTACATGATATTTACAGAAAAGAATGGTTGGGAATATGATGGCAGTCACACGGATATTGATAGCTAAATATTGGAAGAGACAACCTACTCCTTCTTTAGATATCTGGCATAGAATACAAATGCATAAAATATCGTAGTATGAGATACACTTGGAAGGTACTGCAATGAAAAAGACTAATTAAAGTGTTAGTATAAATATAACCGGTTCTAGAATTAAAAAAGCTCAATATAAAAACATTACACACAAAGTCGTGCAAGTGTTATAGGTTACAAGAAAGCAAATGAGAGCTGAGGTTATTATACAAACAAGCAACTGCAATTGTAACATTGATTATTGAAGAAATTATGGCATTACAGAAACACATAGCTGGATAAATAAAATTAGCTTCAATTTGCAATTGTGTAAATCCAATGAAGGAATCTCAGTATGAACTATGGAGAAAAAGGAAACTAGAGAAATCCTTCTATTGTTGTTGTTGTTCAGTCGTTCAGTCGTGTCCGACTCTTCGTGACCCCATGGACCAGAGCACGCCAGGCACGCCTATCCTTCACTGCCTCTCGCAGTTTGGCCAAACTCATGTTAGTAGCTTCGAGAACACTGTCCAACCATCTCATCCTCTGTCGTCCCCTTCTCCTTGTGCCCTCCATCTTCCCCAACACCAGGGTCTTTTCTAGGGAGTCTTCTCTTCTCATGAGGTGGCCAAAGTACTGGAGCCTCAACTTCAGGATCTGTCCTTCTAGTGAGCACTCAGGGCTGATTTCTTTAAGAATGGATAGGTTTGATCTTCTTGCAGTCCATGGGACTCTCAAGAGTCTCCTCCAGCACCATAATTCAAAAGCATCAATTCTTCGGCGGTCAGCCTTCTTGATGGTCCAGCTCTCACTTCCGTACATTACTACTGGGGAAACCATAGCTTTAACTATACGGACCTTTGTCGGCAATCCTTCTATAGCAGTTGCGAAATGGAGTAACTTGTGCAAAAAGTGGGGGGATGAAACTGGAGAGCTCATTTGACAACAGGTTTGCATAAAGGTTTGCATGACTTATGACCAACAAAGCAGAATATCACATCTTAACCATGTACATCACAGTGGGCGGGGAATAAATAATAAAATTGTTGTTGTTGTTGTTGTTGTTGTTGTTGTTGTCGTCGTCTCCCATGTGCAAGGCAACCCACATGTTTCTGTAATCATAGCAGAAATGGGGGGGGGGGGGTAATCAAGTACCTGGTGGGCTGTTTTGTTTGATCACAGACTGGTGCTACAGCTTAGAGAAACTGTGGTTTATGCATTATTTGTTTCAGTGTCCTAGATTTAATCTCTGGTAGCAAACTGGGCCGGCAGCGGCGGCGGGGAATTGTTGCAATGTTGCTAAGACTTCCGTTGACAAATATACGAGCCTCAGGATTCATAATGCTCACATCAAATAAAAGGTGAGCATTACAAACCTCGAACTCTTCCTTGGATCAGAGCTTAATGCAAACCGGGGAAGACTTCCCTGCTTCAATTTGCCCCCAACACCCATCAAATAACTGAACCTTTTGACAGAGTGCTGTCAAAGATGTTCATTAAAAAAAACAAAAAAAACCCAGTACAAGGATTTTGGCTTAGCCTTGTACATAATATATAAAGATAAGTCACAGCTGTATTCATCTGTAACATCGGTACTTCTTTGAAAGATCTGTGTCAAATGGCAACACATTCTGGCTTAATATCCATTTTCATCTCAAGACTCACTGCCGTCATCATCTATCATTGTACAGAAACTGTCATTGACACTGGTGTCAGAACAAAGAGTGGAATCCCTAGAAACATCACCCATGCTCAGGGAAAACACAAAACATTGTTGGGCAGGGGGAAGGGGCCAGAAATCCCATCAGCTGCAATCTCTTTCATGAGTTTTGATGACACAACCTGTTGGCAGGCTCCTGTACTGGTAGGAAGAAGAGGTGCAAATTCTGGGGCCAACGTAAGAGATTCGAAAGCCCTCCTGAAACCTTGCCAGGTGGAAAGCAACAGCTTCTTGTCCGGTTAAAGAGCTTTGTCACACCTCTCCTGAACCCCCAGCCTACCCAGCGGCGGCAAGTCCTGCTGGCATAATGCAGTATGTCAAGTCCAAAGTTCAACAGCCAGGAAGCACAATCCCACAGAAGTCCTGGAGCATCCAAGCCAAGGTCCATCAACACGGGCAGTTGAGCAGACACAACCACCTCAACTCTGCTTCCCTTTTATACCTTGCATGTTGGTTGCAGAAAGCCCCACCTGGGCTGTGGGCCCTTGCCTGCCTCAGTCTCCCAGAGTGTACCTCCCACTGCTCCCTATACCTCAGAGCCCGCCTAGTTTGTGGAGACGGGGGAGCCTCTCTGGCTCCGATGACCGTTCCTGCTCTTCTGGTCCCTGCACACTGGTCCCCATCCCCTCGCTGTCCTCTGTCATCCCATCTGTACTTTCTGCCACCCCAGCCTCTCCTTTCCCAGCCCCGGTTTACTCCAGTAGGTCCCAGTTGTGGCTACACCCCTCGTCAGAATCCCCTTCTTCCTGCCCATTGTCCTGCCAGTTCGTGACAGCACCCTTGCCTCCACCAGATGCTTGCCTGACACCCACATTCCCTTGCCACCAAGCATGCTCAGTACCCAGTGGTACAAAATTATACACCAAAAAAAATCCCCTGTGTTGCAAAACGGAACACTTTGAACAACAGCAAGCAACACATCGGCTAATAATATACTGACAATATTTTTATAACACTATACTTTTATAACACTATAGCAATAATATGAAATGAAAACCATTACATTCAAATACAGTCCGGTGAAAGAAATGGCAAGCCTGCATGTTAACCAATCAATAATAAATACCAGTACATACCAAATTAATAGACCTCAAAGGTACATCAAACGGCCATGGATCGGCTATCACTAAAAAGTGCAGTATGGTGCTGGTGCTGTTGGCAAAATCCTAGTGGAATTATAAAGGCTCCCAACAGGTGCAATGAATCACATAGAATTACAGGAAATTTAAAGGTACAGTCTCCAAAATATAACAAAGAACAGGCATAGGCAAACTCCGGCCCTCCAGATGTTTTGAGACTACAATTCCCATCATCCCTGACCTCTGGTCCTGTTAGCTAGGGATGATGGGAATTGTAGTTCCAAAACATCTGGAGGGCCAGAGTTTGCCTATGCCTGGCAAAGAACATAAAAACAGTAGCCATCTTGACAGAAAACTTAAATAAAACTTAAAGTAAGTGGTTAAATTGGGAAAGAATTGCTGATCACCCCAGTGAGAGGGGGGTTTGTTTTGTATGCTCCCCTTGGTGAGAGAAAGGGGAGTCTGGGAAAATTTAATCATGTATTGTAATTTGGATTTAATTGGAAAAACTTTTAATAAATATTATTAAAAAAGAAAAAAAAAGAAAACTTAAATAAAACAATTAGAATCTAATTCAGTATTTAGACCCCCAGGGTGCAGAGATTTAAACAGAGATCAGTCTGGGTTCTTGTTGGTGCAGTAATTTGACATAATCTCTCCTCATCCCAACTTTAAAGTGCTCAGCTAGAAGTGCCTCCATCCATCCTGACCATCTGCTTCTTATTCAATATTTACATAGAGAGGCTTGGGAAGGCAGCCTGTTGGAATAAGGGCGTTGTCCCGAGTAAATCTCCACCACCCTTTCTCTCCCACTTCCTCATTCGCCAACAGCACCCCCCCCTACAGTTGCCGCTTAGGGCCATCTGTCTCCAAGCTCTTTGCTCTCCTACTTTTAAGGCTTGCCAGGTTCTGGGAGATGGTGGGTCTGGAATGCTTTCTAGTGATAATGTGTCCGCCAGGTCTTGTTCTGGCTCTGCCTCATCATCCTCTCCCACCATTTCCCAGCTTTCCCCCCATTTTCCTCTGAGGTGTGACCTCCCATAAACCCCTGTTGTAATTCTGAACTGTCTTCTTCTTCCCTGGATGGGTCAGGCTGGGTTGATGTTGTTGTTGTTGTTGTTGTTGTTGTTGTTGTTATTTTATACCCCACCCATCTGGCTGGGTTCCTCCAGCCACTCTGGACGGCTTCCAGCAGAATATTAAAATAAAATGATTAATCAAATATTAAAAGCTTCCCTAAAAGAGGGCTGCCTTCAGATGTCTTCTAAAAGTCAGATAGTTCTTTATTTCCTTGACATCTGATGGGAGGGCATTCCACAGGGCGGGCGCCACTACCGAGAAGGCCCTCTGCCTAGTTCCCTGTAACTTCACTTCTCGCAGAGAGGGAACCGCCAGAAAGCCCTGGGCGCTGGATCTCACTGTCTGGGCAGAACAATGTGGGTGGATACGCTCCTTCAGGATGGGCGGTCTCCCCCATTCCTCCTCTGCCCAGTCCCTGACAACTGGGTCCTTTCCAAGGTTGCTGTTTAGACCTAAACTCTTTTGCACATCTGCAAATCATGCTGATACCTCCTCCTTGTTCTTCAAAGATGCTGCTTTGGCTGTGAACGGGTTGACACTCACCAGCAGATTTTGCTCTCGGGGAAGCGATTGGTTCAAGAACCCAGGAATAGCAACAAATCTGCCTTCCCAACTGCCACGATATTATTAGGAAGTGCTGTTGGCTATTACTTTGTCAGATGTGCATCTGCATCATATGTGTATCTGACCTGTGCTGGGTACTGGATGTGTAGCTTCCAATCTAGAACTGGAATCATGCTCACAGCTGTTGACGGCTGAAATGTTCACTTCTGTGCATAGTGCCCTGTTGCATATTAAAGATCTTGACCCAGCAATTTATCTGCATGCAGGTCCTCTCTCTGTTTGACGCTTCATATGTTGCTAATGTGATCACTTTCTACCTTTGAGTAATGCGGCAATTCTGTACTCATGTACAACTCTCAGTTTATTGTGTGTTTATTTGTTTCTTTCACATGGAAAATTCAATAAATATTTAATTAAAACTAATGAATGCAGTGCTGTAAAACTAGACTAGAAACAGAAGTGCAATCTCAGGGATGCTCATATTTTCTAAATGGGTATTGAAATGATTTATAATTAAGTCAAGAAAACTATAATAAAGTTGGGAGTTATGAAATACGATGCTATCTGAAAATGAAGTACTCACATTAATTCACCAACTGGCAACAGAGAGCTGTAGCAGTAAGTGATATCATGAAAGATTAAAAAATTGAACCTACCTAAGAAAGAAAAAAACAGAATTATTAGATAAAAGTGGCTGTGGCATAAATTATTCTATTCCCAAACCAACCCCCCATAAGCCATCTGAATTTTTATGATGCAAGTACCGTGAAAGGGCATAATTGGAGCTGAAGGGGTCAAATAATTTGCCAAGTGATTAAACTGTTGCAATTTATTAGAGTTTTAATGCACTATTTCCCTGGGATATATATAAAAAGTTTTATAATGTGTAATATAGCAATTTTATAACTAGTGATCAATACAACCCTAATGGTAATAACCTGTTCTGAAATTTATAATCTCATTTCACATTGTGTTTACATTCCAGTGTTGGGAAGATAAAAAAGCTTGAATATCCTTGCTTAGAGAAATGTTTTAAAGAAACCAATTTTTTTTCATTGGTATATTATTTTCGTAATACATTGGCCTGTGTATTGGGAGGAGGGGAAGTATACAGAGGAAAGTTGCCGTGCCTAAGCTCCACTGAAATGAACAGAAGTTGCACAAGATCAGGGCACAGCCAATGGGGTTTTAGCTAGAAATATTTCTAGTACATTTAAATAATTATGCCTGTGCTAGCAAAATCTGGAAGTTTTATGGCACACAATCCAAAATGCAACTGTTTCCTAAGTAACTATTAATATGTGCAAGAAAAAAGTTTGCCCAAATGGTGCCCAATAAAAGCTAGGTGAATCACAGAAAGCACAGGCATATTAACCTCACTGGGTCTAGCCCAGACCTGTATAAATTTTATATCTCCCAAACTCACTTCCATAAAGCAGCATGGTCAACACACAAGCCTGGTAGACCTTCATCTTGGTATTGGACATTAACATCACATACTCCCATCCTCTTTTAGCGAGCTGAGCCATTGCCATAGCAGCATCGATGGAGAGGTTGCTGGTTATGGTGGAACCCAGGTAGACAAAACCCTCTACCACATCAAACAGGTGCTCAACTATGCTGATGCATGGAGAGCTGGTGACGTCCTGACCCAGGATATTGGTCTTTGTCAGGTTGGTGGTAAGGCTGAACGCCTTGTAGGCTTGGGCAAGACGGCTGATGGGTATCTGCAGAGCTTCCTCAAAGTGTGCTGTCAAGGCTGCATTATCTGCAAACAACATCCATCGGAGGAGGACCTTCCATATTTTTGACTTGGCATGCAGATGTGCCAGGTTGAACAGATGCCCGTCGCTCCTTGATGGCGTAAGACAACAGCAGAGAGAGAAATATGCCAAAGAGAGTTGAGGTGAGAACATACAGCCACAGTAGGCGCCGTAACCTTCCAACAGTTTGACTTCATACTCAAAGATCTCCCAAGACAGATGGATGGCAACAACAGTCAGGTTAAATGCAGCCGCCGGAGGTTAAATAAGGCTGCAGGCCTAATCCCACTGACCTGGGAGCAAGACCCATTGAATTCAACAGGGTAAAATCTCTAATAGACGTGGTTTGGGCTGAACTGTAAATCTGCTTTTGTTGCCTATTGGGGGTTACAAAAAACAGATGGGTTACAGACTACCTATATGAATGGTGAGCTGCGCTATGGTCTTAGAATGTAACCAGTTGTGCAGGCTTGGTCTTGTCATAGATGATACATGGAGAAAAGCAGAGGGAAGAGAATCTTTATAGAAAGATGGTTGCCAGGATCAGATTTGGGCATTGCAGACACAACACAAAATGTTCATCACCACCACACATGCTTCTTTTTTACTGTATTCCTGGTTAAGATCTGAAGTACAGAATGAAACCATGCATTAGTTTTTCAGGGTATGTCTTCTTCCCTGGGATCTTGTACGTATATGGAGAAATGGAGGCAAGGTAATCTTCTAGAAAGCGTGCCTTTGTGGTGATGACCCTATTTTCTGGAATTCCCTGCACAAAGCAGCTTATCAGATCCATGCTATTGACCTTTTTAGAAGAACAGTTGTTATTTTTTTAAAAGGTAAAAAAATCACTAGACCTTCCTGAGTTGAGTTTTTTTCTGCTAGTTCTGTGCTCTTCCTTTTTGATACTGCTTCACTGCTCTCTCTTTTTCCTTTGTGCAATATTGTTGATTTAAGTGTTCTAATTCACACAGGGTGAGTCTTTTAAAAGAGGCCCCGTGGAACATGTGTACTCTGTATCCACGGGGTCTCTTTTAAAGGACTCACCCTGTATTTTAATATTTTCATTGTTCTGCTCTCAGTTATTGTTGGTCATTGTGAGGACCACTTGGTTAAAAAGCAGCATGTCAATGGCCTGAGTGGGTAGATAAATGAATGAATATATATATATATATATATATATATATATATATATATATATATGTGTGTGTGTGTGTGTGTGTGTGTGTGTGTAGTCTTTTATTCATACGGTTGGATTCGTATGGCAGCACCTCTTTTAGAGATGTAGAAAAGGAATAACATTCTGGGCTGACTTAGATTGCTTGGAGAAGCGGCATAATATCATTAGCATCATTATGCATAATAATTTAATCATGCCTTAGTAGGCGTAATTCCATCTGTTTCAACGAGCCACTGAAGAGGCACTTTTTATACTTAGCAAGATTCATGCGGGAGTCTTATGACAAGCTTTCAGTGTGTGATTCAAGTGGGTGTTAAAAAGTCATCCTTATCCTCACTGCCTGTTCTGTCACCAAATGATATCTGTCCCGAGACTGAAAAAAATGGGTGGGGGAAAGGAACCGGCTTTACTATGTCTGGAAGACTCTTGCAAGACTGAAGCCATCTATTATATTGCTTCATGAACCCCACATTAAGAAAGCCAAGAAAATAAATTATCTAGATCCCTTTCAACCTGGTTTCTGATTTGGATTTAGCTGCTGCAGCTGATAACTTCAACTAGGAGCTAGGTTGGGAATCTGCACCCTTGTTAACAGCTCTTGTTAACAACAGAGTACCTTTCTGGGACACCTTGCTGGGATGAACTGGTTTTAGTCCTCCCTGCTGGTCTGACCTCAGAAGGTGGTGCTGGGGGGGGGGCTGTTTCTGAACTGCTTGGTGTGGAAACCAAGCCTTATGAAGAACAGTTGTGGGAGCTGAAGCTGAAGCAGGAGAGAAGGGTGAGGGAGACACCCAAGATTCTTCACCACCATGACTCATCTATGCTTCTTGGCCTCCCTCATCCTGCTCTCCTGCTTCAGCTTCAGCAATTCTGCCTCTGGTTCTGGACTTCTCTCTGTCACTGCTTCCCTCTACTCACTAAGCCCTGGTACCTCTTCAGCTTCTGACATCTCCTCCTCCAGGTCTGCTCCCTCTTCTCCCTCTGACCACTCATTGTTGTCCCACCACCACTCCCTGGGCTCTGAGTCTTCTTCTGTTGGTGGTTCCCCAATTGGTTCCTTCCACCATTAAAGGTTAAAGGCGGTGAGAGGGTGTCTCTCATTAGAATTGCTTTTATTATGATGCTGTCGATTACTACACTTTGTTTTATGTTCACATTATTATGTCCTGTAAAACATGTTATTGATTCTATCTGCCACCCTGAGATCTTTTGATAATGGGTGGTATTGAATAAATAATTACCATCTTAACATAATCCATACGAAGGACCACCAATGTGATTTCAAGCCAGATGGCAGAAAAGGGTAACTGAATCAAGTGACATCACTTTACCTCAAATAAACTCTGAGCTGCAGAGACGAGCCAGAAGGGAACGATGAGAAACCACCATTCACTCATAGAATCATAGAATTGTAGAGTTGGAATTGATCCCAAGATTCATCTAGTCCAACCCCCTGCAATGCAGAAACTCAAAAACATCCATGACAGGTGACCATCCAACCTCTGCTTAAAAACCTCCAAGGAATGAGAGCCCACAACCTCCTGAGTGAGACTGTTCCACTGTCAAACAGCTCCTAATGCCAGATAGTTTTTCCTGATGTTCAGTCGGAATCGCTTTTCTTGTAACTTGAAGTCATTGGTTTGAGTCCTAGCCTCCAGGAAAAAAAACAAGCATGCTCCATGTCACAACCCTAGAGATATTTGAAGGTGGCTATCATATCTCCTCTCAGTCTCCTCTTTTCCAGGTTAAACATGCCCAGCTCCTTCAACCGTTCCTCATAAGGCTTGGCTTCTGGACCCTTGATCATCTTAGTTGCCCTCCTCTGCACACGTTCCAGCTTGTCAACATCCTTCCTAAATTGCGGTATCCAGAATTGGACACAATATTCCAGGTGTGATCTGACCAGGGCAGAATAGAGTGGGACTATTACTTCCCTTGATCTGGACACTATGCTTCTGTTGATGCAGCCTAGAATAGCATTAGTTTTTTATTTGCTGCTGCATCACACTGTTGACTCATGTTAAGCTTATGAGACTCCAGGTTGCTGCTTCATACTTTTGAAGCCAACAACTAATTCCTCTAGTTGTATGAGGCAGAGCTTGCACATTTTTAATAGCTGTGTTTAAGAAGGAATCCTGTGCAATCTTCCCCAAATGAAATCCATGAAGCGATTTGGTATTCCATCCTTTATCTGATCAAATCAAACAGGTAATCAAACATCACAAGAATGTTTTCAATTATTGTATAAGGTTTAGCAAGTTTTGTTTTATTATTAAGGGAAGCGATATACAGACAATTGGAAGCCAATTTTTAATCGTTATTTATATTTTTTTCATTTTTTCTGTGTGTTTTGTTTTTTTCATATATTATTTTTTGTGGATTACTATGTCTAGATTACATGCTTTTTGTTGTTTTGTTGTTTTGTTGTTTATTTGTTTCTATTGGTTGATTTGATATGGTTGTATTTTATAAGTTTGAAATTAAATAAAGCTATTTTAAAATTTAAAAGAAAGAAAGAAAGAAAGAAAGAAAGAAAGAAAGAAAGAAAGAAAGAATGTTTTCAGACTGTAATCTTATGTGTGCTTACTTGGGAGTTAGCCACAGGTGGATTAACTGCTGGTGTGGCAGAAGAAGTAGGATCTGCTGAAATTCTTCCTTTTTACCCAGCTAAGGTTGCAGTTCCATTCTCACTCACCTGGGAGTAAGTCCCATTCAACCCAGTGGAACAGAGTTAGACATGCATAGGAATGTGCTGTAGGGCTGCAATCCTAGGCATCCTCCCTATGAAGCAAGTCCTAATGGCAATGGCAGGAGTTATTTCTAACTAAATATGCATAGGATTATGCATAGAATACTGTAAAATAACCAGGGGAGGGAGGGACGCGGGTGGCACTGTGGTCTAAACCACAGAGCCTAGGGCTTGCCGATCAGAAGGTCGGCAGTTTGAATCCCCGCGATGGGGTGAGCTCCCATTGCTTAATCTCTGCTCCTGCCAACCTAGCAGTTCAAAAGCACGTCAAAGTGCAAGTAGATAAATAGGTACCACTCTGGCGGGAAGGTAAACGGCGTTTCCTTGCACTGCTCTGGTTTGCCAGAAGCGGCTTAGTCATGCTGGCCACATGACCCGGAAGCTGTACGCCAGCTCCCTTGGCCAGTAAAGTGAGTTGAGCGCCACAACCCCAGAGTCGTCCGTGACTGGACCTAATGGTCAGGGGTCCCTTTACCTTTACCTTAATCAGGGAAGGAAGGGCGAGTATTTGAGGGGAGTGACAAAAGAATAAACATACCTTGGACATTTTCAGCCAAGGTCCACCCAGTGGTTTGGACGACAAGCAGCAGAATACCAATGAATGTGATGGGTGAAAAGTGAGAATGTGAATATCCTCTTATGCCAATTGTGCACATAGAAAATGAGATTTGGATGACTTGTTAGCAAGATATTGCCCTCATCTGGACACAGCCTGGATCCTGGCAGGAAAGTCTCCCCCCCCCTCCCTTCCCTCTTAGTCCTGCCTGGGAGAATTTTTATTTTTAAACCTCATGGAATCTTAGCTGACAATTTTCTTTCTCTAACTGTCTGTGTGTGATGGCAGCTTCAAAAGTTTGACAACTGCTGTTCAAATTTTTCTGAAGTTCTACCTCTTTCATTCTAATTATCTTCCCTCTGAGCCACTGAAAAACAAGCAAACCGAAACTCAACAGTCAGAACCCCTGCTGAGAAACAGAACATCCTTTCTCAATGCTAGAAATATCTTAAATCACATTTATTTTTCTGCAAGTTTATAGTAATGAAACAACGCAAACAGCTTTTTTTACCCTGCTTTCCCCTGAGATATTTTCTGAAGCTCTCGGGTAAACGCAGTCTGATTTGTATGATAATATTACCTTCCAGTTTTCCTGTGCTTCCCTCCCCTCCTCTTCCTCCTTCAGATATGACTTGGGGGTATTTCAATCCTTACCTCCACATTTTGAATCGAAATGAAAATTTATATATAAGGAGGGAGACCAATGTCTGAACAGGGGAGGCGATAAATACCGGTATTTTACGAAATGTATCAGTATGGTGGAATGACTGGACTTTACATTTCAATCAGAGAATTCAAGTCACTTCTCAAAGCTATTTCCCATATTATGTTGCAGCAAACTCAGGTTTATTTATTGACTTTGAAAGACTCAAGAAAGTACTGAAGCCAATCCTAAATCTTTAATGTAGGTGTGGGAAAGTGCAGGCCCAGGCCCGCCCAGAGTCTCTATGTGGCCCTCTCTCCCCTGGTCACACTCCCTCTCTGCAGGCCATGTTGGGAATCCTAGGTGAGATACCCAAAAAATGGAAGTTGGGAACCAGTACCAGTCAAGCACATGGAAGCAGTGAAAGGTTCAGATAGTTTACTGCTACAGAAGAAAAGGCTCTGTAAAGCAGTTCTGGACATAGATATGGTATATACAGATTGTAGACTTTTGCAGATACTTTCTTTGTACTTGAATGTACAATCTGTATCTCCGCTGCTTTAAGGGTAAAGGGACCCCTGACCATCAGGTTCAGTCGTGTCCGACTCTGGGGTTGCGGAGCTCATCTCGCTCTATAGGCTGAGGGAGCCGGTGTTTGTCTGCAGACAGCTTCCGGGTCATGTGGCCAGCATGACAAAGCCACTTCTGGTGAACCAGAGCAGCGCACGGAAACGCCGTTTACCTTCCCGCTGGAGCGGTACCTATTTATCTACTTGCACTTTGACGTGCTTTCGAACTGCTAGGTGGGCAGGAGCTGGGACCGAGCAACGGGAGCTCACCCCGTGGCAGGGATTTGAACCGCCGACCTTCTGATCAGCAAGCCCTAAACTCTGTGGTTTAACCCACAGCGCCACCTGGGTCCCTCCCTCCGCTGCTTTAAATTTTGGCAATTTAGGATGTAACACTTGACAACAAACACCAACAGACTGATGACTCACTAACTAATTGAGCTGACATACATTAATCACATATATCAGGGGTGGCCAACTCCCAAGAGACTGCGATCTACTCACAGTTAAAAACTGGCAGTGATATACCCGCTTTTGGGGGGTTTAGGTCAAAGTTGTTGAGCTTTTTTTTTTAGGAAGGAGGGAATTTAGGGGAGCCACAGTTGTTGTTCAGTTTCTTTCTTTGGGGGGAACCCGATGATCTACCAGTGATCTACCGCAGACGTCCAGTGATCTACCGGTAGATGCCTGACACATATAGTTGGGGCACTGGACTGCTTTACCATAGGAACTGGTTTGGCTGATCTTGCACCTCCGATTAGCTCATCCATGGGTAGTTTAGGCTCATGAAGGAAATTAACCAGTTCACATGTGCAGTTACTCCGACAGGCCATGCCTCTTACACTCTGAGTGTTTTTTGTCTGCCTGGAATGTGCTCTTAAACTCTTATTAATTCTGCTTGCTTTCTTGGATGGAGGATAGAGATGGGTGTGTGAGAGCGTGTAGAGAAACTACCCAACTGTACAGAGGTACAGGAAGAGGGCTGAAAAGAGTTGACCTCATTCATACATTGTTGTTGTTGTTCAGTCGTTCAGTCGTGTCCGACTCTTCATGACCCCATGGACCAGAGCACGCCAGGCACGCCTATCCTTCACTGCCTCTCGCAAGCGTCATATCTTTTATAAGCCTGTTGTCTTTGTCCATGGAGTTTTCTTGGCAGGGATACTGGAGCGGCTTGCCAGTTCCTTCTCCGGGTGGATCACGTTTGGTCCAAACTCTCCACTATGACTTGTCCATCTTGACCTGTCCATAGCTTCCCTGAGTAATTCAAGCCCCTTCGCCACGACAAGGCAGTGATCCATGAAGGGGTCATTCATACATTACATTTCTGCATTTTATAAGATACCCGGAAGAGGAGGAGGAGGAGGAGGAGGAGGAGGAGGAGGAGGAGGAGTTGACTTGTTTGGTAATTTTGAGGGAGCAGCAAAATGAGGAATGCCTCTTTATCTACCTTGTTGCTACTGGATGTAGTTACTAATCCCCATTATCACTTGCTCTTTTCCATTGCAACGCTAAGGACAATGTCTGTCACCACTGGATGCCTGATTGAACATTCCTGCATGAATTGTGCACGCCAGTGAGAGGGAGGAGCTCTCGGCAAATTTAGAAAAGTAATTTCTGAAAACAAAGGTTACAGCTGAAGAATGGTTGCTCAACAACAGTGCATCTGGCATTATGTACACATTAGGGTACTAGCTTCCATTATGATTTACTCTTGCACTCAGTTATTAGTTTCAATGGTCTCCAGTTGTCAAAGAGGGCAATTTTCAAGCAGGAATTGGGTGGAGGGGAGGGGATCTTTGAGATTTTCATACAGGAAATGAGCATGCTGCTCCACTCCATTAGAAGCACGGAGCCTTTCAAAATGTACAATATTGCTTTTATTTAATTAAAATAAGTTGCTATGGATAGCTTTTTATCGCTCAATGGCTTTCCCCTCCCTTTCTGTTGATACACTCTGTCCCTGCAGCTTAAAATAGAATGCTCTTCAAGATAATCCATGTCTTAACTTACTCCCAGAATTCTATAGATAAATACCCACTCTCCCATTCTCAGTCTTCAGGCATTGTTAAAAGAATAAAATATTTAGGACTCCGTGGTGCTGTGGGTTAAACCACAGAGTCTAGGGCTTGCTGATCAGAAGGTCGGCGGTTCGAATCCCTGCCACGGGGTGAGCTCCCGTTGCTCGGTCCCAGCTCTAGCCCACCTAGCAGTTCTTAAGCACATCAAAGTGCAAGTAGATAAATAGGGACCGCTCCGGCAGGAAGGTAAACAGCGTTTCCGTGCGCTGCTCTGGTTCGCCAGAAGCAGCTTTGTCATGCTGGCCACATGACATGGAAGCTGTCTGTGGACAAACACCGGCTCCCTCGGCCTATAGAGCCAGATAAGTGCCGCAACCCCAGAGTCGGACACGATGGTCAGGGGTCCCTTTACCTTTACCTTTATTGAGAATTTGGGGGTGTTAATGCAAACCAGCCTCAGCCACCACCATCCAACTTGAAATATTAACACTGGACTAAATGGAAAGGTTGTGGTGGGCTGCAATCTTAGCCTCAGCCTGCCTTCCATACCACTTTATGTATATAAGAGCTCTGGTCCACACTGCAGGGTTGTTGTAAACCACTTTTAGTCTCAGCCCAATCTCAACTTGCATGCACATTAACGCCGAACCAAATTGCAGAGCTGTAGCAACTAATTCCTTCTCAGCGTCAAGCTTCCTCCAAACTGCAATATGGGCATTGCATGCTGAATTGGCACCGGAATTTACAAAAGGACTATTTTTTTTCAATGTTCCAAAATGCACAAAAAATTAAAAGTTTCACACTAAACAAGACCTCGGTTAGAAACAACAGGAACTCTCCGCACCCCGATATTCTTTGCCATCCTCATTGTGAATAGAACACGAAGAATATAATGGTGTGGTGGTGAAAATGGGTAGCTTGAGACTTTGTGTAACAGAGGCAGATTTCACCACATGCATGGGCACATGGCACAATGTATCCCATTATAAAGGAAGAACACACGAAGTGACCTAAAATGGAGTTAATCTTGGCATGTTTATTTTTTGCGCGGCCAGGCGAAGTCCCCCCGTACCCTGGGGCAGCCCCTGAGGGAAATAAAGACTCATGACAACGTTCTATGGGATTAAATTGGCCACAACTTTATTAATATTTCAGATGCCTTGGCTCAGGCATTGGGCGTTTATCCTTCCCAGCCCCCCAGCTGGGTTTCTGGGTACCTTTAGGGTTATCCAGCATGATTGGGAAGTGGGCTAGTCTGGAGAACATATGTTCAAGCAGATAGCCCACCCCCCCTATGTTTGCTGCTGCTGGAAGGGGAGGGCAGTGACGACCCTGGGCGTATGGTCAATGCCTCCCCCTGAGACCCCTTTAACGGGAACCCTATTATCGCCGCCACAATGGGGGCTGGGGTCACTACCCCGCGCCCCCCAATCCTGTAAATGACTAAAGGATTCCGCTCAAGGCTTGCAACCGCCAAAGTTGTGACGAATTGCTACGGGAAAGGCGAAACCTGCCAATGCAGGGAAATTCCTTTCCGGCCCTTCAACAGCGACCTTGTCATAGCAGCGTCTGCGTGGCTGTGCGGCTGTGGAAAAAGGGGGGGTTAAACCTGCAAAGTAAGCATCAATTGAGGGAGTGGAGGGTGGGGAAGCTCTGAATCCAACGGCCGCTTCCCAGGTATGACTCAAGTTCTATTGTGTGTACTGCATAATCCCTCCCTCTACCTGGCCAATCCCCCTGGCAGCACCTCCCCAGCCAGGATTGGGCGGCTGCTAGAGTAGGTGGAGTCCACAGGTATCCCTACCTGGGAAGGTGAAGCCAGACCAACTGCCAGGAGCTGCCACCGTGATTCAACGGGCCTCCTCGCAACCTCGCAACATGCGCACCCCGTTTGATGTGGGGAACGCTCATTAAGCAAGAGGAGGTGGGGCCATTTGTAGGGGGCATTCAAATGTGAATTACCCCTCCCAGGCTTGAAGGCCTGAAGAAGCCCAGTTTAACTCTTACCACTTGATCTCGCTGATTGTATAAATGGGCCTCTTTTCTTCTTCTTCTTCTTCTTGTGACAACCTCTCTGAGGGGAAAAAGAATGTGATTGGCCTCAAATTTAGAAGGTCCCATGGATCCCATTTAGATTTCAATTACTCGTAAGTACTTAATGTCAATTAGTTTATAATTTTATGTTGAAGAGTCTCTGCTGTAGTCCTTCAGAGAGATTAAATGCGATTCACAAGTGCTGAGTTGCACAGAAAGAATTATGTTGAAAACCTAGGGAAGAAAAAAATCTACGCGGTGATATATCCTGTTTTTATTCCAGATTGTGTGATCTAGAATAACAGGCTTGAGTTGCATATTCGAAGATTTAATTTCCCTCACTTAATCGGGTTCTACCTTGAGTAAGAGCACGTGTTGCGGTCGGGCCTGGCAAGACACCTCCCTGTCCAGTGGGGTGGGGCCGCTACCCGGCCTTAGCTGCAATAGGGTCAGGAGGTGTTGCTGGGCAAAGGGAAATGTAGCAACTTGTGATGGACAGCCCAGCGTCCTTTATATTGCTCTGCACGCAGGGTGATCTTCCTCTTGGCTGCGAGCTTCGGATCACCCCCTCCCCCCCTCTTTTCTTAGGCCTCTGCTTCTGACCTTGCAACTGCCTATCATGGGGTCGTCTGCTTTTGGGGCAGGGGCCCAGTAGGAATTTTGTCCATTTGGCTGATTGGCTGTTGCCATCTGGTTTTCGCCTACTGCAGTAGCAACTTGTCACAACTTGTAAGGTTGGCGGTTAGGCGTTGGTTCTTGTGTTGGTTACTGGAAGGGTGGTGCCCACCTCCAGAATCATGGTGATGATGGTACAGGGAATTCCGTTAAAGGAATCCGGCAGCTCTTTATGCTTTGTCCGAACCCCCGGTAGGGGATAGGGCCGTAGCCGAGTCCCCGGGACCTCTGCGGAGAGGGAGGCTTTGCCCCCAGCCTCCTTAACTCTCATCAGTTGGCATTCTCCCGACGCTGAGTGGATGTCAGTTCTGTCCTGGCGGACAGCTAGTCTGAACCAATGCCTACGCAACCACTCACCGAATTTGTATTTCAATAAAGTTGTGGCCTAAATTATTGCCAAAAACCCAAACAAAATTAATGTCTCCAGTGTCAATTCTTTGGGGGTGGCTTGAGGAGTGTGGTGGAGTCTCCTTCTTTGGAGGTCTTTAAGCAGAGGCTTGACAGCCATCTGTCAGGAATGCTTTGATGGTGTTTCCTGCTTGGCAGGGGGTTGGACTGGATGGCCCTTGTGGTCTCTTCCAACTCTAGGATTCTATGATTCTATGACCTCAACACGCAATTGTTATTATCAAGCTGTATACAGTAAGAAATTCAGTTGTACATATCAATATATATCAATCCTCAGACCAATCCTCAGACTCCTGGACTACTGTAAATCAAAAGTGTCTCTTTAAGAAGCAATGGCAGGACCAGAAAAGGTCAAGAACGAAGACTCATAACACTTCTCATAACCTTCATTCACTGTCTAAGACATAAACCTTGCTCCTGGGTGTTCTGAAGTTACCTTCTCTTCCTCTTCCCATTTGGTGAGGCTAATCTTTCTACTTCAGGGTCGGAGGGGAGGCAACTTGTTTTGATTTACAATGGAACCCACCTTTGGAAATGACATTTGGGTCTCTGATTTCCCAGCTGCCGCCCTCTCCCCTTCCATAGGTGGTCTCCTCAGAGGGACTGTGTATGATGGCTCTGATAAATAAAAATATGAATTCACTGATGGTTCACTGTGTACAGCCTGCAAACGAGGGGTAGTCTTCGCTGCTACTCATAATTTTCATTTCAACATTTGCTGCTTGGGGTTCTTTGTTTGTCCCCAGTAAGGGGGTCACAGTGCTTTCTTCGCAGGTGCTTTAGCGATACTGAGGTCCCTTTATGGGACATGGAGGAAGAGGGTGGGAGTGGGTTCCTTGGTTGTCCTGGTTTGTTTGTGTTATGTATTGAAGTTCTCACCCTAGGCCACTAGGGGTGTGTGTATAAAGTTCATTCTGCTGCAGTTCTCACTCAGGTCCGCACATGCAAATGAGGGATTGAAAGTGACGTTCAGGGATTGGGTAACTACAGAAAGTTGTTACTGTTGCTTGTAGCTGAGTTCTATATAAGCAGGCTGCTGAGCCCTTCAGTTCAGTCCTGTTCCAGCCTGAGAATAAACAGAGCTGCTTGGAGAATCACTGTGTCGTCTGCTATGTCCACCCACTATTTAATAGTTTGTTTTTAGTTGGACATGGGAGTAGGGAGAGGGGACAAGGGAGGGGTTGCAATTGTTTTTGTCTTCTGTGTTGGAGAAATGTACGTAGGATGAAAGGGTGTGGACTTTTATCAACTAGTGTGGGTATGGAGGGAAACGATTTGTGTCGTCAGTGTGTAGAGAGCCTTAGTAAACATGGAATTTGGAAATTGAAATAGCTTGAAGTTTATATGGGAAACAGATTGCAAGAGAATATTAAAAGGAAATTTCAGGTGGCATTATACACCTGTCTCCAGTAGTTGGAGAGGATGTGGAAATAGAGGAACGTATTTTCATTTGTGGTGGGAGTGCTGTTGGGCAGACGTTACGCCCCAATATTTTTAGGAAACTGAATTGTCAGGAAACCGACGCTGAGAAATGGTGGAATAACGTCTAGAGCAGGCTTCCTCAACCTCGGCTCTCCAGATGTTTTTGGCCTACAACTCCCATGATCCCTAGCTAGCAGGACCAGTGGTCAGGGATGATGGGAATTGTAGACATAAAACATCTAGAGGGCCGAGGTTGAGGAAGCCTGGTCTAGAATGCAGCTATACAGGAAAACCTTACACATAGTGGTGTGCAGCAAAATTTTTCATAGGGGAACAGTTAGGGCCAGAGACACCAGCTTGCGAGCCTGCTTGGGGAGGGGGACGATGCTCATGTGATGTCATGATGTTCCCCTGCAGGAAAGGCACAGCCAAGAGGAAGAAAAAGGAAGGCCAAGGAGAACAAGACCCCACAGAAAGCAATCAGGAGCCAGGGCACAGCCAGCACCTTTGTGCCCCCTCACAATGTGCAGGAACGTCACCCAGTTCTACTGTGAATGCAAGGGGTTGTAGTCAGTGGGCTTTATAAGACCTGGAAACCTCTCTTGCCACCAGGACTGTCCTACCCATAGGTGCTAGGGGTGCAGGGCACTCGGGTGCTGGGCTTTCAGGGGCGCCAGTCTGAGAGTCTGGGGCCCAAGAGTTGAGTTTGGGGAAGAGCTCACCTGTCAGTTGAAGCGCCATGGTGGGCTCTTCTGCTGCAGGTGGTTCTGCGCCGTGAATTCAGGGGTGACTGAGCCAGCGAGATGCTGAGGAGATTGGCCAGCTCTGCCCTCCTGAGCACCTGGGACTGGGCAACTGGGGGGAGGGGCAGGCAGATCTTTGCACCCCAGCGCCGCATATGCTTAAGACAGCCCTGCTTGCCACATCATGAATGCTCATGGAAGAAAGCACATCTCCTGGGACATCCTGTTACCTTTGCACACTGCTACCTCTGCCCCCCTCATAGGGAAGAAGAAGAAGAGGAGTTTGGATTTGATATCCCACTTTATCACTACCCGAAGGAGTCTCAAAGCGGCTCACATTCTCCTTTCCCTTCCTTCCCCACAACAAACACTCTGTGAGGTGAGTGGGGCTGAGAGACTTCAAAGAAGTGTGACTAGCCCAAGGTCACCCAGCAGCTGCATGTGGAGGAGCGGAGACGCAAACCCAGTTCACCAGATTATGAGTCTACCACTCTTAACCACTGCACCACATTGGCTCTAGGGAGTCACTTACCACCAGGAAGCATCTCTTCCTCCTCTGCAGAGTGGCAGGAATCATTCTAGACCTTCCACATGATGTAGCTGATGAGCTCAGAAGTAGCACTGCCAATGAAATTTTATGTAAAGCAAAACCTGAAGTGAGTTTACTGAGTCATTTGCATGTGGATGATCTAAAGTTGTGTCTTTTTGTATTCCTGCATTCCATTTCTGCTATGTTGTAAGTTGGGAGATTTTGACTTTTATAATATTCTATTGATATAATAGAGCGTATTATTTGTCACAACCTTTGACTGGAACAGTAGAATTTATTGAGGACGGGCTTGTGGTGCATTCTCAGGGGAAAAAATAATCTGAAGTATTTTAAGCGTAGTGAAATTCTAACGAAGAGGAGGGTTGTGCACCCCCAATGCCCAGTAATTGCCTAGTTGGTGTATTCATGAAGGCAGAAAATGCTCGTGTCACACTTCAAAAAGAACAATGTGTTTTCCAACACAAAGATGAATACATAGGAAAATGGCAACACATGAACCTGCTTAATGTTTCTGGCCTTTGTAAGAAATAAAACTTTTTTTTTTAACAAGTTAATGTAATTCTCGGTACATCTTTTCCCCCAGAAAAGTCATTAATTTTTAACACTCAACTGCACATGCATTTTTCTCTTGCATAATACTTGGAATCTACTCCATAGAAGCATCACAATATTATTCTCCCCTGTTACTGATGCAATCTGTTACAAAATTCTGAAGCAAAGGCAAATGGAAAAGTACAGAGGCCCACAGATCATGTTAATGAGTCTCACACATTGGAGAGTGGGAGTGATGTTCATGAAAAGGGAGCTTAGTATTTATGCCATATGTTAATTCCAGCTCCAGAGAGTGATACTGTAGTCTGGAATAGTGCTGTGCCAAATGTCCAACCTACAAAACAATACCGAAGCAATAAAAAGGGTGCTTGAAAGGGGTGAGAAGCACTCAAAAATCCGTACCTTTCATTTTCCCTCTACAAAGCTTTTCAGGCCCGTTAGCAGACAATCAGAAACATGCACTGAACACAAGGACATGGCTGAGAAATGGAGCCAATTAATTTGGGCAGATGATGATGTGAGGCCCACGAAGACACATGGCTCTCAGTCTGCATTGCGCACGCAGCTTCAGCCACACCAGAATGCTCACCAGAACACATATTTTATTGCACATTGAGACTCGCATTCCGGCTGCTCCTTCCTGCTTTGCTATGCTATGGTGTAATGGCTCAATTGCCATGGTACAGACAGATGGGGAGAATTTAGTATGGCCCACATTTTAAAATGAACAGACGTTATTCACACCTCCCCAAACTATCACATAGACTGAAACGTAACTAGTAGATTTTACAATTTATTCTGAATTTTGCAATAGAGCTCCGGTTCAAAAAATATATATACACCAAAACACATTATAAACGTTCGCATTAGGATAAGATGCATTTAGAAACTCATATATTGAGTTAAAAGTGTGAATTCAAATATTATTGAGTGATAAAATATGGATGGTAGTGCCATTTTATTGAAACTATCACAGATCAATGTGGAAACAGATCCTCATCACACACAAAAACAAAAGCAAAACCTAAACCCAGAGAGCATCGGTGCAATTACTGAATTATTGGTACACTCAATTTACCTCACAGACATTGCCATATTCCTCTGAGTGCCTTCCCCCTCCAACAATAGTAAAAAAAACACACACACACACACACACAAAAACTGAGGTACTTTTAAAGTGGTATGAAAATGATCTTGAAGTTCTCCCCAATTGGTTCTAGTATAAGATGTGAAAAAGAGAAAATAGAAGCACATTATCTTGATCCTTTAATAATAGTTTCCACCATGTTTGTGAAAGCTACCCCACATTAGCATTCACACACGCCTTCTCCTTTGACTCCAGTTGACAAGCTCTTTCTACACCATTCCCAAAAGCGTAGTAAAGGTAAAGGACCCCTGACAGTTAAGTCCAGTCACGAACGAATCTGGGGTTGTGGCGCTCATCTCGCTTTACTGACTTAGGGAGCCGGCGTTTGTCCGCAGACAGTTTTTCCAGGTCATGTGGCCAGCATGACTAAGCCGCTTCTGGCGCAACGGAACACCAAAACCAGAGCGGCACATGGAAACGCCATTTACCTTCCCGTCGGAGCGGTACCTATTTATCTACTTGCACTTTGACGTGCTTTTGAACTGCTAGGTTGGCAGGAGTTGGGACCGAGCAATGGGAGCCCACCCCATTACGGGAATTCAAACCACCAACCTTCCGATCAGCAAGCCCTAGGCTCAGTGGTTTATACCACAGTGCCACCTGCGTCCCAGCACCACCCGCATCCCAAAAAAGTGTTGTAACTGGAAGTAAAAAGGGGGATCCTGGTACTGCCTTCTCTGCTTGGATGCAAGACCTGTCAGTCATAAAACCTCCCGCCTCCCACCTGCAGGAGTGCTGCTACATACGATTCCTTCACATGGGGTGGGATGTTTCACACTGCCTCATGTGTGGGCTGGCCCTGAGTGCAAGGGTACCACCTAGGTCATACCGTATTTCCCCTAAAATAAGACACCGTCTTATTTTTTTATTAAAAATACACAGTATGGCTTATTTTCAGGGGATATCTTATTTTTATTACACCAGGAGCAGTGTGCCTCTCGCTCGCTGGCTCCCTGCACACAGGCTACCTGCGTGCAAAGAGCAGGCGGGCCAGGACTCGGGGCGAGAGGCGTCTGTTTGTGTACACCTCTCACTCTCTGGCTCCCTGCAAGGGGGTGTGAGAAGGGCTGAGGAGGCGGCTGGGCCAGGCCAGGGACAATGGCAGCGTCTCCTCCGAGTCACCGGCGGCAGGACCCCTGAGGTGACAACAGGTGAGTTGTCTGCTCTGCACCTCGCAGCTGACCGGCCTCCGGCTCTCCCCTCGGCAGGAGGGGAGGAGGGCATTCTCCAGAGGGGCCTGGTGAGCGCAGGGAGAGAGAGAATGTGGGCCAGCAGACTCTCCTTCGCTTTCAAAGCCCCCGTCCCCTCCACCATCCCCACGGCTCTGGAGGGCAGGTGCTGCTTGGCGCGGGGAGGAGGGTCTCCGAGGGGCTTTTGGCACCCTCCAGAAGAAGAAGAAGAAGTGTTTGGATTTGATATCCCGCTTTTCACTACCTGAAGGAGTCTCAAAGCGGCTCACATTCTCCTTTCCCTTCCTCCCCCATGACAAACACTCTGTGAGGTGAGTGGGGCTGAGAGACTTCAAAGAAGTGTGACTGGCCCAAGGTCACCCAGCAGCTGCATGTGGAGGAGCGGAGACGCGAACCCGGTTCCCCAGATTACGAGTCTACGGCTCTTAACCACTACACCACACTGGCTCTCACCACACAGAACTGTGCCTATCACTATGGCTTATTTCCGGGGTACGGCTTATATTTTGCAAATGCGAAAAAATCCTGCTATGGCTTGTTTTATGCTTACGTCTTAAAATAGGGGGAACACGGTAGCAACTGCCAGCTGATTCCACAGGCCCATCCTTGCTCTCTGAATCCTATCAAGCCCAGCCCCCCAGCCTCAGAGATAGTTCATCATTCGGGGCAGCTCATCGTCCTTATAAGTAGAAATAGCAGTTTCCTGGTGCCTCTTCTATTCCTTCCTCTGAGTCAGGCACTCGCTATTGTAGGACAGAAGTGGAACGGCCCCAGCACAGCTTTGCTATCTCGATGAGAGCTACCTCTAGACAATCAGCTCTCAGTGGCACGGGTATATCGTGATCCCTCTGAAGGACCCGCATAACCAAATATAGTACAACAGCAATAAATAGATCAATTTTTAATTTTCAAAATGTTAACGCTAGGTAGGGGCATGAGGGACGGAAACGTAATTGTGACTGGACAAATACATTAGAATGATACTCTCCACCACAAATGTCACCAAATCTTGTTTAACTTACCCAAGCATAAATTCCTGAAACCTCCATATCGCTGACCTTCTGTTTTTATTGATTACCTCTCGGAGGAACAGTCTCCCGGGGCAAAAAGTTGCAGTCACAACTCAAACAAATGAAAACCACAGAAGCCAACAGAGTTACTGAAATATACTCGGAGTCGAGTGTGAATTTCATGCTCTTTATTCAGCTCATAGTAGTGAGGAATGCAGTTCCCCCAAAACGTTTGCTTTATATACACTATTTACACAATGGGCCCCACGTGATTGGCTAATTCCGGGATACTCCTGTATGCCAATCGGAGTGCAGATTCACTTCCACCTGGAGCTGGATTGGGTGGCTCCTGCAGACCAATCAGACTGCTGCAATCTCAATCCTATTGTTCTGGGACCAGTCAGACTGCTGCAATCTCAATCCTATTGTTCTAAGACCAATCAGCCTGCTGCAGTTTGGATCCTATTCAACTCAGTACATAACAGTTACATTATTGCAAATGGAAACTTGGACTTATCTGAGTTTTTTTTTGTCCTGCTGGAGCCAGCTTCAAACCTGCTTCAGACCTGCATGTGCCTAGTATGAGATTGCCTTTCCTCAAAACAAACGCAAGTTCTATGGTGTTCTCCAAGGAATTCACAATAATTTACAGGACTTCCTTGCCAATGTATCCATACAACAAAACCCTATGAGATAGCGGGCTAAGAAACAGCCCTCCAATGTGATCTACTGAATTAATCTCCTCATTTCAGATTGAGCTTAAAAAGGTCTATGCAACAACATTGCAATGTAGTTCTCTGTAATTCTATAACAGCTTGGTACAGTACAGCCTCCAAGAGAGACAAGAAAAGGCTCCAACGAGCTGTAAGAATTGCAGAAAGGGTAAATGGTGTTAGCCTGCCTTCAATAGAGACAATTTATGCTACCCGAGTTAGGAAGAGAGCAGAGAGAATTGTAGCAGATCCTTTACATCCCGGTCATCATCTGCTTGATTTACTTCCATCTGGACGTCGCTACAGGACTTCATATACAAAATCGGCCAGGCAAAATAATAGTTTTTTCCCTTGTGCCATTAAATTGTTAAATTCGTAGTTGTATAGCTTAAGGGGAGGTAAAATATGGGTGGGGTTTCTTTGCTTCTTTGTATTGTGAGAGGAACAGTGTCTGTATGTTTACATTGCAATGTAGCCGAAACAAATTCCAAGTATGTTTGAAAATGTACTTGGCCAATAATAAAATTATTCCTATAATAATAAATTATTCCTATTCCTATTCCTAGTTCCTGATTCTCACCCTCCTGCAAGGTTTGGAGGGTGCATTCTTTGAAACCTCCCTTATGTTCTTGAGGATCCCACATAATTCAGCCGGGTGCCTGGGAAATATGCTGAAATGGATAGCTGAGGGCTGTTTAACCCACATTCCTTTGCGTGAGGGAAGCCCTTCATTTGCTGCCTGCCGAGTCCCGCGGCAATCCGCACCTTTTACATCTGATACATATTGAACAGCACCTTTGAATACGAGCCCCAGGAGCAAAACCTGTGTTCACCACTCATAGCAGCAAATAAGCAGATAAATCGCCAGCAAAATATGGCAGGAACACACTTGCCATTTCCCTTTGATTAAATGTATCCCGAAATGGCCACAATCTGCATAAATATACGGTAACTGTCAAAGGGTAAAGTATAGTGCAACACAAATAACACCAACTCATGCAAACCTAATTAATATTTGAGATTTATCTGTAACTGTAAATATAACACAAAAATCCTTCATCTTGCAATAAGGCTATTGCAGATCGTGAAGTGTGTGTGTGTGTGTAATGGTTTTTCATATCAGGTTGCTGTTGCTATGCTTATTAATCTACAGTTTGTGACCCAATTTCACTGGATTTCAGTTCAATATATCCAGTTTGCCATCCAGTTTGAACTACACCCACCCTGAAACGGAGCTGAAATCCAGCTGCCCAGATATTCTTGAAATAAACGTACAACTGCTGATGGCTTGATTTTGACATCATTCCTTCTGACCACACCAGCTGTATAAAAGCCAGTTCCCAACTTTTGTGCTTCCCAATATTTCATCACATTTTTCTGTGACCAGCACTGGCGCCAACTTTTTTTTTCTTGTTGTGGGTGCTCAGAACCCACTCCATGGGACCTTGGACATGACTTCCACGTCCTATCTGAGACCAGGGTTTGGAGGTAGCGTAAATTGGATGCAGAGTAGATATTCCCCCTATGTCAGCGGTGGCGAACCTATGGCACCCGTGCCAGACTTGGCACACAGAGCCCTCACTGCTGGCACGTGCGCCATTGGCTCATCTGTGCTGTTGTTTCCCCCTCCCCATTTGTTCTCCCACTCCCCACCCCCCCCTACGCTACAGGTTGCGTCTGCTGTTGAAACCCAGAATCTTTTTTTTTTTTTTGGTGGCCGCCGGAGATTGTGTTATGCGATTGGTCTGTTTTTCAATTTGCTGCGTCAGTGGCTGTTTCTGATTGGGCATAGCAGCGTTCTTTTTTAACCTTTATTGTGCTGGGTTTTTTTTTTGGCGCTTTGGCAGACGATATCAGTGCTGCGTGTAAGTTCCAGCGAAGGTATTATTTGTCATTTATTTCTGTTCTCTCTCCCCCCCCCCCAAAAAAAAGCTCAGCAGCTTTGGGGCATTCCCCCAAAAAGCAAAGCAACTTTTGTGTGACCCCCCCAAAAAACCTCAACAACTTTGGGAAGCCTCCCCCCCCAAAAAAAACCTCAATGAAAAGCTCAACAACTCTGGGCACTTCACGATAAATAAGTGGGTTTTGGATTGCAGTTTGGGCACTCGGTCTCTAAAAGGTTTGCCACCACTGCCCTATGTAAACTAGAGAAACTGGGGGCTGAACTTGGAATTTTCAGCATGCAAAATATACTCCTCTATTGAACAATTGCCCTAAGAGAGTTCTGCTTTTAGATCCTTTATCATTGGCACTGATCCTGCCTGAAAAGGGGGGGGGCATTCCATTCTTGGTTTGCGGCAATGCAGGTTTTTCTTATCAGGGAAAAAAAAAGGCTTCAGTAATTGCTTTTTCAACTTGTACCATAAACATCTTTTTAAACAACATGCCCCTCTTTATGGCTTTAATTATTTACCATGTATTTACTGCCTTCTCTCTCTCTCTCTCTCTCTCTCTCTCTCTCTCTCTCTGCAATATGAAGCTTTTAAAATAATTTTTCTAACAGGTTTTGCAGCGAACTACCTAATATCTAGAATATACTCCAAGGACAGGCTCATGTAGAAAGCATAGAAAAAGAAAAGTTTATTTCACCCCTAGAAGGGCAAGTGGAGAATCTAATACTCAGTATTTTATCTACAAAAGAACATCCACCTAATCCACTCTTAATGCATGTTGATTTAGGAATGACTTGGAAATATAAATTCTCTGAACAACTCCCACAAGAACCTCCCAGCAACTTTATTATATTTCAATGGGTGATTTTAAATCAAAGAACCATATATATATATATATATATATATATATATATATATATATATATATATATATATACATATATATATATATATATATATATATATATATATATATATATATATAGAAAGAGAGAGAGAGAGAATATCATGAAAATCTTTAGTTTTATGTACTGCATAAACAGTCTGTCAGCTCTGAGCTACCTGTCAAAGGGTTGTCTCAAAATTGCTTTTGATTAAGGGCCTTGGTTTCCAAAGTGGAGATATTATACAGACAATGATGCAAAACATGGCTGTAAAATAACACGATGGCGCTTCACGCTTAGAAAAGAAGAACCTGGCCAGCAAACAAGGGCCGGCAAAATGCCTCTGGTGAAGACATAAGTAGAGCCTTCCTCAAGAAAAGTCTTTCCTCGAGATTTAATTCCAGCAACTGGTATTCATTCAGAAGCAGGCTGCCTCTGAACAAGGAGTTGAGGGGGGTTGTCCCTGGCATCATGCCAAACAGACGTAAATTTGTTGAGTATCAAGTCATCTTATGCAGTGCCCATCAACACATCTTCCCCCTCTTCCCCCAGAACTTCTTAAATCATTCAACTAATGTGCTGTGGCACCCTGGGGTGCCTTGAATGATGGTCAGGGAGCACTGGCCTCTGTCCCTCTTTCCTTCCCTCTGATGCCCTCTCATCACAGCTGAGCAACCCTGGCTACAAGCTCCACACAGGTGAATTGTGCCTCTGGGGCTGGCCAGGGGGTGTTGGTTGCCAGGAACTGAGGCAGCCTCAGAGTAAGCAAGCAAGCAAGCAGGCGAGGGAGCCCAGCCAGCCAGTCTGCCAGCCCTTGCTGGGACAGTAGGACAGATAGTCTAAACCAATGCCTATGCAACCACTCACATATTATGTGTTTTAATAAAGTTGTGGCCAAAATTATGCCAAAACCAAAACATAAATTACTGTCTGTGGTGTGAGTTATTTTGAGGGGCGATTGGGGACCTCGACATGCAAAGCATTCTACTCATGTTCAAGTGAGTGTGAGTGGAAGCCCCCACTCAACAAGGGAAATAGTTGGGGACTGGGGGGCAGTGATACACCTGAGGATGTTGGGGGCAGGACTTGTATGTGTTCCCTTGGCCAAACTTTGAGTGTTCATGCACTCAGAGTGCACTTTTTCCTCACCCATCTCTATTTTGCCACATTTTCTCCCACCCCCCTCTCTCCCTCGGTCCCTCTTCCCTGATTTGTATGCTTTTTGTTTAAGCCTTCACCACCACAAGCTCTTACACTGTCCTTAAATATATCATTTAAAACTCCCTTGCTAATATCCAGAGGGGCTAAAAATAAATAAATACTGTATGTAAATAATTTTCACCCCCCCCCCACCATCATAACTCTGTGATATACCGACGCTTTAAGTCATTTTGCAAGCTGGATTGCTGCAAATCTGTTGGGATGATGTAATAGTCAGGCTAAATAGAATGAATTTTAAAGCAGCATAAAGAAGACTTCAAATACAGAGCTGCTTCAGTGAATTCGTGCTTATATATTGATTGCATATTGTATTTCCCCCCACAGTTTTAAAAGATGTGTTGGCAGTTCGTATCCAGATTATTGTAGGGGTATGCACTAAGTTGTCAACGAATCAAACGGTTGCATTGACTCAACAAAGAATCCTGCTTCTGAAGCCACAACACATGTTAACTCTCTTTGTTTAGATTACAGCTAATTTCAGGTAGCTTTCAGCTGCATGGAGATTTTGCTTTCGGTTAGTAAGCTCCAAAGAAGTTAGGAAAAGAATGAGATGGCACTGAATCACTCGAAAAAGTAAAGATCAGAGTTCTTATGGTTTTCTTCTGCTTAGGCTGTTATTTCAGTTCAGGGTCAATCAATAGTCATTCATACAAAAATGCTGGGGGCATTTTTCTCAATTTTTGTTTGTGAATATCCACAATTTAATCACAATGCGAATGTTAAGAGGTCCAGGCAAATTGTATTGAATGAGCAGAACCCCAGAGATATACGACACCTTGCATCTGAAAGTGAAAAATCAAGGCTTATGTGACTGAAGCTGGGGCTTACACCAAGACACTTGGAAGTGACATAATGCTCTAGGCCAGGGTGGTCCAACATGCAGCCTGAGGGCCACATGAGACCCTCAAGGCCTTTTTGGCAGTCCTCAGCAACATGTAACATGTAATTGTATAAAAACACAAAATACATAATAAGAACAAGAACAAACCAAACCAAACCAATAACCCTCCTCCCTCGCCCCCTCCCATAATGTGTTGGCGTTTCGCACACAAAACATCGCTTGGGCTCTGTGCAAACTATAAATAATTGTTTTGTAGTCAATGAACACCTCTTTCTCCATAGTGTATATAAACATAATTTGGCAAGATTTATTTGTATCCAATTAACCAGATATCAAGTGCGTCATGTGGGGTGTGCAATTTAAAAAAAAGGTAATTAATTAAATGTGCCTGAAACTGAACAAAAACAATATTTATTTGAACAATATTCCACTTGTTCATTTCAATTAGATTCTGCATTCTTTGACCTCAACAGAGTATATTTTTACTGATGTGTCATTTGTAAGAAAAGAAAAGTAAAAGATTTATTGTGTGTCTGACTTTTAAGAACTGGAAAACATCCAATTAACAGCAACGCTGAAAAGTATAAAATATAATTTTATTTGAAAGGAAGCTACAGGGATTGTTTTGATATATGCTCTGTTGGGAAAGAGAAGCACAGTAGTGACAAATAAATTCATAATGCAGGAACTGTGACTAGTATTACTGTGAACACGAAGTTGATTGAACACCTTTATAAAGCAGGTAACCCAGTGGATATTTCTTTTCTTCCAGTACATCTCTAAAATAAACCATGTGGCAATACCTCAAAACCCCCAGTACATTTCGGTCTCCTTGAAATAGGAGAGTGGAGAGATCTTTTTCTCCAACAGAAATTGTCCTCACCATATATTATGCATCACCGCTAGAGGTAACGTGAACAGTTCATCCTTTGATGTCGAGGGCACTTTTAGCATCAAAGTACACACCAGCTTTTCATCACTAGTCAAGCTCAGTACACAACCCAAGGAGTTGTTTGACCTTGCTTGAAATAAACACCGCAAGTGTTGATGCAACCTCATATAAACAGTCGTCACCGTTCCTACACTTCCCGTTACAGAATTTATCTTCATAGGTGACTAAAAGTAATCTGCAGCTATTGCAGCTTTGCTTGGAAGGGAGCAGGGAACCAAAGTTAAAGTCAGGTTTGGACAAAGTTCTTCATTCTGGGGAGAAGCTTAGGCTAGCTCAATGTAATGGCTGGATGTAGCTCTGACCACAACAAACGTAACCTGCTGAGTATCATAAAGCGGGTTATCCCTTATGGAGAGCACGTTTTGCGGTGGGAACCTGCAAACTACCCCTTAATGGCTGGGCGGGTCAGTTTGGATGGCCACTGCTGTGATTGGACCCAGGGTGTTGTTGGGGAGATTTTTTATGTTGCGTATCGAGGACCTCAAGTCACCCCCCCCCCAATGAATTGACACAGGAGACATAATTTTTGTTTGGGTTTTTGGCAATAATACCTGTGTTGTAGGTTCTATTAAGTACTTATTTGCGGAGGAATCGCTACTGAAATGCTGTATATTTCACTGTGAATTTCATATCTATTCATACCCTTGGTGGAATAAATGATCACTGTCTCTGATGTGATTCTGTATTTACTTTTTTTTATAAGAATTTATTGATTTTATAACAAACAAATAAAACACCAACATTAACCCAACACCTAACTAAAAATAGACAAATACATATACACCAATAATTCTTCTTCTTATACCATATAAAGAAAAAAAACTTGGTCGAATCTTGGCACAGACTTCCCCTGCCTTTTCACCTTCGGTTCTAATACCACATATTACTTTAATAACATCATATACTCAAAAAAATAAAGACAAATCCAATTGCTTTTTTAGAAAGTTAACATCTAGACGTTCTTCTTAACAACTCTTATTTTATGATATGCAATAATTTCCCATTCTTAACTTAACAAAAGATATCATATTATATCTTCGAATTAGTTCCACACAGAATTCTAGTTCTTAACGCATTGTTCTCATTATAAATCAATACACATATCCTCTTTCACTATAACTGCTGTTAATAACAAAAAATTTAAAATATCTCTTTTCTTCGACTAAAGCTTAAACTCTTGACACACCGGTTTCAGGTTACCATAATATATCATTTTTCCTCTTTACCCTTAATACAGTTCACCCTATCCCCCTTCTGTCCATTTTCTTTAATCTTCTTGCTCCAGAGCCGCTCCTCGAAGTGTCTTTTTTCCTTACAAGTCCACAGATCCAGACAAAGTCCAAAACAGTCCTTGCATAGAGCATCAGGGTACGTGTATCCTCTTCTTCCAGGTTCTCTGGTTCATCATACCATTTCTCTTTTTTTCCCGTCCTGGGTCTGCCACCCCCGGAGGACGTTTCATTTTTCCAGAGTCGCCAGATCATTCCAGCCTGTTCTTCTATCGTATCCTTCATACCCTTCAGTTCCATGTCAAGGCTCTCTTCCAGTGCAGCCATTTCCTGAATAGTCTCCTCTGTGGGATAAATCTTTTCTGACATGTCCCGGTTCAAAATCTCCAATTTTCTGTTGAGCAGTTCCAGTCTCAGTACAGGGGGGGCGAGGGAAGGGTTCGGAGCCATAATGGGCACAGCCGGGGAGCCCGGGGTGCAGGACGCTCTTCCCGCACCCCACCGGAGCCCCGCTTTGCGGTAGCGGGGCTCCAACCCCCGGGACGGACTGGGTTGCCTCGCAGCCGAGGCAACCCAAGACCTCTCCGCGATGGCGTCGCCGCCGGAAGTCGTGATTCTGTATTTACTTTAAGGAAACGTATGATTAAAGATAAATAAATAGGTGGTTTGCCTCTTGAAATTCAGGTCCTAGCATTTGATAAGCAAGTCATATTCGTGTTAAAAGAAACTGAAAAATTGAGACCATTTACCTTGATAATTCTCCTTCTTGGATCACTGCCTTCTTGTAGCGAAGGGGCTTGAATAACTCAGGGAAGCTATGAGCTATGCCATGCAGGGCCACCCAAGATGGACAGGTCATAGCGGAGAGTTTAGACTAAATGTGATCCACCTGGAGAAGGAACTGGGAAGCCACTCCAGTATCCCTGCCAAGAAAACTCCATGGACAAAGACAACAGGCATATAAAAGTTATGACGCTGGAAGATGAGCTGCTCAGGTCGGAAGGCGTCCAACATGCTACTGGGGAAGAGCGGAGGACAAGTACAAGTAGATTCAGAGCTGATGAAGCAGCTAGGCCAAAGCTGAAAGGTCGCTCAGTTGCGGATATGCCTGGAAGCGAAAGGAAAGTCCAATGCTGTAAAGAAAAATATTGCAAAGGAACCTGGAATATAAGAACCATGAACAACAACCTTGATAATTGAAGTTCAGAAAGCTCAGCTCTAAATCCTGTGCCCAATGGCACAGTTGCAGCAGTAGTTGCCACACACCCTGGAAGATGAGCCAATTGAGAGAGAGCTCAAAAGAAAGAGAGTTTTCTAAAAGAAAAAAGAGATGGAGAGAGTAAATGAACAGAGTGCAGCGGGGACACTCCCTCTGCAAATTGTGAAGGTAATTCCCCTCCATCTGATCTTCTGTATGTGTAACCTAGTCAGATTTCAGGTTCCACAACCCCACAACCCTTTCTTTTAACAAATAGGTGTTGGGCTGAAACTGACATAACGTAACATCCCGACTTCTGAGCTCACTCCACCCTGGAACTGAATTTATTAAAATGCTGTGGAGCTTCATGTGGGCATGGCCTTGTCAAAATAAAATATCTACTGCAATTAAAAGCCAATTTAAAATGCTGGGGTGAAGCAGCAACGCATGGAAGGCAGACTGAATGTCTCGTTTTGCAATAAGAACACCCAGTCTAGTTATTTATTTAAACAGTATTAACTATAAACCATTCACAGCACAAAGTCCAGGCTGTCTAACACTCCGGACTATCTGGAGTGCTATACAGTCAAGCACTAGTAAGATTAAAACTATACTAAATTGATGAAAAGTGCAACTTTTTGTTGATAGCCCGCCTCCTCAAATCAAGAATCCTTGAGCCCCACTTTTGTTCTCGCCCAGGGCAAGCCCTGAGCTTGATGGCGCCAGCAGTGGCAGGGAAAATCACGACATTCCGGAATCAAATCAGAAGCTGGAGTGGCTTTCATAATTCCAGGACTTTCCCTGGAAAATTGGGACACTTGGAGGTATGCGTTACCCCTCTGCTATATTGGGCCCTCACCCCAGCTAACCGGGGGGGGGGCAGCATGCACCTGTGAACTGACATTTAAAAGTCCCTCACAGTAGCCCACAGCACTTGGCACAGTATTGTTTGAGGCATCATGGGAAATTTAAAGGGTGACGCACTGTCGGGCTTCGGGGAATCAGATCCCTCCCCTGGTGGCAGTGGTTAAGCAGATCAAACGAAAGGCACGTGCTTACCAGTTAGTTCATTAATAATCACAGCGAGAGACAAAGGAATGCATATCTCTGTAAAAATGGCATTGCTCCCAGTATAGGGTTCACCCCCTCCATCCCCATTAATCTACATCACTCCTACGTCACTTGTTGCTGGCGAAGAGGGGGTCATGAATGCAGTCCAAGCAAAAATGTATCATGGACAATGCAACAAATGCTGGAAGTGTAAGCAAGTAGAAGGGACATTTTTTTCATTTGTGGTGGATGTGCCCGAAAGTAAAAGATATACAATGAGCTGAAAAAGGTGTTGAAAAACACATTTAGTAAAAAAACCAGAAGCCCTTTTTACTGGGTATCTTAAACCACGAAATCCCAAGAGAAGATAGAATGGTATTTATGTATGCCACAACAGCAGCAAGAATATTATTAGCTAAAAACTGGAAGACAGAGGAACTACCAGCGATTGAAGAATGGCAGATGAAAATGATGGACTATATGGAGCTTGCTGAACTGACCGGGAAACTAAGAGACCAGAGGGATGAAACGGCGGAGAAAGATTGGAATAAATTTAAAGTACATTTAAAGAATTATGCTAAGATTTGTATTTAAAACAACCAGGAAGAAATAGATAGGCAGCAGATAGGGAGGTTAGATAAGACGTAGTTATAGATGAAGTGATGTTAAGGCGTTAAAAATTAAGAGAAAGTTGTTTTTTATATTAATTAACATTAGATTATAAAAAGGTAAAGAAATTACTAAAGATGATTTACAAGGAAAGCAGACGGAGAGGGCGTGAGGAAGTCAATATACAATGTTATAAAAGAGGGTTAGATAGATATAATTAATTGTTTTTATTAATTTTTTGTTGTGTATTATGTTGTAGTGTTTTTTGTTGTGTGTGTTGGTTGTTTGTGTTTTATTTTAAAAATCAATTAAAAAAATTTGGGGGAAAAATGAATGCTGTCCAAGGACACTGAATCTGCCAGCTGTCTCTCTCCTGGTGTTTCCTCTTCTAGCTGTTCCTCACCCTGTATTTCCCAGCTTTTCCCCTCTGGACTATGCCCTTCTGCAAACCACTGTTCTACATCAATACTGCCCTCCTGCCCTTGGGAAGGTTCAGCAGAAGGGGGGAGGGCTCCCACCATTCCTCCTCAGTCCAACCCCTGACATGCACTAACCCATCCATCCAGAGAAAGTGACAACACACAGGGGCCCTGGCACCTGGACCTCTGGACCAGAGTGACTCTGAACAAGGTTGTTGCCAGGATTTTAGATAATAAGCACCCCCAAATCTAGACCTAGGGGACATCAGCTCCATCTTAGAACGCTGTGCTTAGCTGCTCAAGATTGAAGGAGGCAGCCAAGAGCTGTTTGCAGAATTTGGCTGGTTTGGAGCACAGCATGTGGGTAGCCTAAACACAGAATTTCAAAGTACTTCTGAGTATGGAGCACACACAGATTCTTGCCTTTAACTAATTTAAATTTAATTTTGTGTCTGGAGGAGAGTGGGTGGATAAGTGACTATCCTGGGACTCGGAGGCATTCGCCTGCTCCCTGACGGCCACTTTTGTTGCATGAGAAAAAAAGCAATCTGAATCTACTCCCTGTCACTTTCCATACTGAAATGGTTGCAGCTGCTCATAAAGAAAGCAAAATAATAATCTCGCCGCTCACAACAAACATGCATTGGACAAGTCCAAAGGAAGGGAATGAATGCCTCAGATGTGTGGCATTGAGAGTCAGAGAAAGGAGCAGGTCCCTTTGTATGCAGGAGCTATAACAGAACGAGAAAGACGAATGGAGATCAAGAAGCATTGTTCTGCAAATTACACATTAGTATCGCAACCGGGAATGGCACGGTGAATGCCAAGAAGAATGCGTTTCAGAATGTGTGCTAGGGCAGAGGTTCCCAAAGAAATATCTTCAAGTCTCTTGGAGGGGGGGGGGACTGTCAGGTAGCAAACACCTTGAACCTTAATCCCTGAGGAACAGCAAGTGCTTAGGGCACCTTGGTAGCATAATGTAGGCAGGAAATCCAAGGATTTCAACCCAGTCAGAAAGTCTGGCTGAAACGCAGGGCGCCAGCTGTGCTTGCTTAAAGCGCTGTCAAGTATCCCGTTTCCCCCGGGAAACTCCCTTATTTGAAGCTGTTTCCTGCTGCTATCCCTTATTTTTTATATCCCTTAAATTTCCCATTTTTCAAAGGGAGCAGCTCCTCTCCCTCCCCCTGCTGGCCAGGGACTGGGAAGACCTCGCCTCCTTGCAGCCTCAAAGCAAGCGGGAGCCATTTCCCGCGCTTACAGGGGGGCGTATTTGGCCCCCTGCACCAGCCCCTATCAGCTGCCGCCGAGCCCCTCAGCTACACAATAGGGTTAGCTGGGGGGGGGGGAGCCTGGCTGCCTTTCAAAACGGGCGGCTGATGCTTTGAAACGTTACAATAAGCTAAGTTAACACGATCCTTTCCCTTTCCATTGCTCAGCGCCGGCTGAGGTGGCAACCGACAGCTGCCTCCTCCTCCTCCTCTCGGTGCTCGGAGAGAGAGAGAGAGCTGGCGGGGGGGGGGGAGAACTTTTGCCTTCCATTCCTCCCTCCTCTTAAACCCCGCTCCTGCATCGTTAGCCACCTCCTTCTCCACACACCCCACACATGCTCCTTGTCCCTTCAGTGTTTTTTCCTTCCCTCCCCACTTAAAACTCCTCTCCTACAACATTTGATTCAGACCGGAGCTCGCTGAGCAGCCGAGGCGTCATAGCCCACAGGCAGCGTTTCGAAAATACAGTAAGCCTACTGCGCGCGTTCACACCAGTGCCGCCCACTTTTGCTTCTGGCTCCGCCCACCACTGCCATGTGACTGTCCCCGGGATAGGTGAGGCTGCTGATCCCTTATTTTCAAATCCGAAACTTGACAGCTATGCTTGCTTAGGAAGTGAGGTGATCGCAAAGCTCAACAACACATCATCTCATTTTGCGAAATAATATTCTGCCCTTTGGCTCGGCGAGAACTCTCAGGACAACTTATGATTCAGACATAAACAAACAATGAATCGAGGTGCGATGCAATCTAAAATAGACTAAAACAGCTGGGGGAAAGCAGAGATAAAGACTCTACTGCCTCAAAATTGCCTGGGGGTGTTGGGAAGCATCAGGTATTTCCAAGCATTCTCCTCCCCCTCCCCACCACCACAAGGTGTTTGCAAAACTTTTCAAAACGCTTGGAGGAGATGCTTGCAAAACCTGGCCTTTGTTTTGACTGTTTTCATCTTCTGCTGTTGTTTAGTTTAGTTTAAACAAATATGGAAACACATTAGTAACATTGTAAAGTGCCTTACGTTATATAGTGCCACTAATTTTCTAAAACGCCTGCTTCTTGGGAGGAAAGCAATGACAAACCTAGACAGCATCTTAAAAAGCAGAGACATCACCCTGCTGACAAAGGTCCGTATAGTTAAAGCTATGGTTTTCCCAGTAGTAATGTACGGAAGTGAGAGCTGGACCATCAAGAAGGCTGATCGTCGAAGAATTGATGCTTTTGAATTATGGTGCTGGAGGAGACTCTTGAGAGTCCCATGGACTGCAAGAAGATCAAAGTTATCCATCCTTAAAGAAATCAGCCCTGAGTGCTCACTGGAAGGGCAGATTGTGAAGTTGAGGCTCCAGTACTTTGGCCACCTCATGAGAAGAGAAGACTCCCTAGAAAAGACCCTGATGTTGGGAAAGATGGAGGGCACAAGGAGAAGGGGACAACAGAGGATGAGATGGTTGGACAGTGTTCTCGAAGCTACTAACATGAGTTTGGCCAAACTGCGGGAGACAGTGGAGGATAGGCGTGCCTGGCGTGCTCTGGTCCATGGGGTCATGAAGAATTGGACAAGACTGAACGACTGAACAACAACAAATTTTCTTTTAAAAAAAAGGTGAGGCATGAGCCATCGAGCATTAACCACTTCCATTGTGGATAACTAACAAAAAAGATTCCACTATTGCTCCCCACAGTAAGGGAACACATGGGCCCTGCCCAACTGGATGGAAGAATGGGATGGGATCTTAGAAAAGTGACATCTTCATGTTACAAGAGGGCATTTGGCACCTTATAGCCCAGCCATGCCCTGCTTTAGCCCCATTTGTTTGCTGCCATGGTATCCCTCCCACCCTCCCTTTTATAGCCAGCTGCCCATTGGAAGCCTAGTGGATTATTTTGTGGGTGCTCTCTCATTTGCTGTGAGTGCACCTTTTTGCCCCCATTTCATCCCACTATTGTGGGGGTGGGGTGGGGTGGGAGTTGGGGTAGAAGCCACTGTTCAACTAGCTGATTGACTGATTTCTGTCTCTACAGCAGTTGCTGCAGATGGAGGGAGAGTGCAGCTTATTTGCATTGTTGAACCAGGAGCACTAATGGGATGAAAATATGTTTCCCCAACCTGCCCCACATTGATGCCAAGCCACCTCTACAGAACAGAGGAAGTGGAGCAGGCCTTGAGTTCCAGGAGGTTCATGCTGGAAGCCAGAGGGGGAGGCATTTCTTGCATTAAAATCAGAGGGGGGGGGAGAAGGGCACTGAGTACTCACTAGAAGGACAGATCCTGAAGTTGAGGCTCCAGTACTTTGGCCACCTCATGAGAAGAGAAGACTCCCTAGAAAAGACCCTGATGTTGAGAAAGATGGAGGGCACAAGGAGAAGGGGACGACAGAGGATGAGATGGTTGGACAGTGTTCTCAAAGCTACTAACATGAGTTTGGCCAAACTGCGAGAGGCAGTGAAGGATAGGTGTGCCTGGTGTGCTCTGGTCCATGGGGTCACAAAGAGTCGGACACAACTGAACGACTGAACAACAACAAGAAGGGCACAGATCAGCTGCCCTTCTAATGTGGAGTCTGCAGCTGCACAAAAGTCAGATATGATGAAGGGAAATAACCTTTTACTAATTCTTTCTGTTAAATACCTGCTGTCAGGATCCTTCCCAGGGTTGCTCATGAGTAATGACAGAGCCTTCACTTACTAAAACTATTTATTGTCCATTTCTATTTACAGTGTAGAGCTAGTTCCAAACATGACCGCTCAGTCACTTGAAGAATCCGGAAGTGGCGCTCTCCTGTTTCCCACCTAATACCAAAGTCTCGGCACCCTAAAACGATGTCTGCGGTGCCTCCTGACCCCCCAATGCTGTGCTGGTGCCAAAAGCGGCAGCTCTTCCTCAGATCCTCTCTGGCTGGCATTGCTGGGTCTTTGCCCAGAGTCTCCAAGCCTCTGCAGCTCCTCCTCCCTTGGAGAGACCTCAGGAGAAATGCTGTAGGAGGAGGAGTCCGTCAACAGAAGTGGCTGGGGTTCCCTGTAACATGGAGAGACTTCCTCTCGCGAAGGGCTGCTCTCCCAGTCCTCCTCCCGAGGAGGACCTCTCTCCCTGTCCTCCCTGTCCCCCTCCTCCTCCCTGTCCTCCTCGTGAGCAGGACCTCCTCCCAGCCCTTCCTCTCGAGTAGTCCTCCTGTCCCCCTCCTCCTCGGGAGGAGGACCTCTCTCCCCTCGCTCCTCACAAGGAATACCTCTGCCCCGGCTCTCCTCCCGAGTAGGACCTCCCCTCGCCCTCTGCTCACGAGGAGCCTGGCGATCCCTGACACCTGCTGTCAGGAGTCCAGTCCCTGGCTTGATCACAGGGTAAGCGCAGTTAATTAAAAAGGATGATTTATTGTCAAAACAAACAGATAGCTCCGGACGGCTCTAACTCAGCCTCCGACATCATCAGTCATGCGGCAAGACTGAGATGCGTCGTGACGTCAACTAACAACAGTGATAAAGCCGTCCACCAAGCCATAGCAGATAATACTTAAATGGAATTATCTCCCATTAAATTTTAGCTTAATTTTAATCTAATACAGGATTTGAAATAGTATTGTTAAAAGACAATATTTAAGAAATATTTATACTATGTACTATCGTTTTATTTTCTCTTTTGCTGGTCTATGACCGTAATAAAGATTTATTATCATCAGTCAAGATGACCCTTCTGAAGACTCTTTCCAGGTTTTGCAGAAGATATTGAACTTGTGTAACTTGCGTCTCTTGTTTTGCTTCCTGTCTAACAGCCCGGTTACTAATGCATGGACTACAGTGCTCAGACTATCCCTGTCCTGGAATGGCCATAGTTGGTGAAGCAGACAAAACTGGTAAAAGACACTCCTAGCCACAGAGGACCTCTGGTGCCAATGATGTATACAGGAGTACCCCCAAACCACACACCTGCTCCTTCCGAGGGAGTGCAACCCATCCAAAACAGGTAACTTGCCAATTTCCTGAAGGTGCGAACCACCCACCCCAAAAGATCTCGTCTTCCCAGGGTTTTTCCCCTCTTCTGATTCAGATGTTCTAGAAAAGTAGAGCTCCTCATGATCACATCCAATGGCTTCATATAGGTATTAAATAGCACCGGGGAGAGAATAGTACCCTGCAAACCTATTTATTTTTTACATTTTAATAGCATTCTTCATGGTTCTTCTACCCCCGCCAACACTGTTTTATCCTCACAGTATCTCAGTGAGTTAGTTTAGCAGTTAATCTGAGAGAGAAGCATTTGTTAATTCAAACATTTATGTCCTGCCTTTCTCTTGGAGACTCTTAAGGCAACACAAAGCAAAATTGAAAAAAGTAAAAGAGAGAGAGAGAGAGAATTAAATATTATTAATATAAAACAGCTACAAGAGAAAACTTAAAAGAGCAGAGACAAAATATAATTTATACAAATAAAATATATTTGGTCTTAAAAGAAATGTTGCAGCTTCTTACCCTGTAGCAAGCAGTGAGGTAGCCATGTGAGACTCTGGGGATGAAAAATGCACATTTCCCCACTGAAAGTGTTAGGACAAAAATAAAAAATAAAACCGCTCAGACCTTGAAAGCCTAGGCCTATACCTAGAAAGCGTGGAGCAAAGTTAAGTGTGGATGAACGCTTATAGTGAAGATTTAATCTTCAAAAGGAATGTTTTCATGGTCTCATATAACCAACATGCTTAAGTCTAATTAATGCATGAAAGGGTTAAGACCATAGAGTAAGCTGTCCTGCCAGGTTTAGCTAGGTCACTCCCCCTCAATTTGAAAATAAGGTAATCAAGGCCTTTGTTCATCTTCAGTCTACCAGAGAAGCTCAGCATGTAAAGAGGTTGTTGCAGCTCAGATTGCATGACTCTAATAATCCTCTCTTGAGTTCCTGTACCAATAATTCAGGAACTTTCACCACTGTAACTAAACCAAGTTTTACTCCCTGTGTTTTCTGACTGATGTATGGAAAAGCACATGAAGCTGACCTTTGGAGAGTTTGTAAGTAAACCATTTTTAACTTACCAAAAGTGTGGTATTTTTCTATACTAAAGGGCATATATTAAAGGTCGAACAGCCTATATTTCCACACTTTACTTTGCTGAATGTTTTGTGACTTTAAATTTCTCTCACCAAAGACTACTTTCCTCAAACTTAGATCCTGGCATAGGGGAATTCTTCTTTTTAATATTTATTTCCAATGCTATTTTTCTAGAAAAAGAGGGGCTGGAACTCACCATGAATGCCTCCCCTGTTCTCTTATAATGGCAATGACGCCCACCTGAGAAGTGAGTCCCAGCTGAAAAAAAGCCCTTCTTATTCTTTCCTTGCCAACCACCTGAATCACCTATAAATGCAAAATGCTTGCTTATGTGATAGGTTTGTCTCATTCTCTTTAATTTTTGCATCATACAGCCAACATCTTCCATTAGTGAGAAAGTGCTTGCAACTATTACCTTGGATTCTTTGTCCGTTTCCAGTGGCTGCTCAGTATTGGAACTTTTAACTAAAAGGCAGCAGCTTCTGGCAAGTGTTTCATTTTCTACTTCCTCAAGTCTTATGGTTACTCCCTCAATGTACAGTTCCTGATGTGAATCACCCCTAGACTAGTTTTCCCCATTATCCAAGTCTATTCACCTGTAATCGAAAAGTAATGGTTCCAATCCTTCTTTTTCCTCTGCTGACTGCTTGTGCAGCCTGTGGAAAGACACAAGGGAAGAATTCACTCTTCAATCTGGGGGGAATTTGTGAATTTTCAGATATATTCATTTTTTCCAAGCTAATCTGGAGGGTATGGAGAGCCCAGGGAATCATTGCCCTGTACCATATTTCCAAATAGCTGAAGACAGTAAAAAAGTGAAGAACAGAAGTGCAGAATAGGCCCCAGTACCACCTGAGGAACTGGGACGTGGGTGGCACTGTGGTGTAAACCACTGAGTCTTGGCTTTCCGATCAGAAGGTCGGCAGTTCGAATCCCCTTTATGGGGTGAGCTCCCGTTGTTCAGTCCCAGCTCCTGCCAACCTAGCAGTTTGAAAGCACATTAAGGTACAAGTACAGTGGTGCCCCGCTAGACGAAAATAATTCGTTCTACGAATTTTTTCGTCTAGTGGTTTTTTCATCTAGCGAAGCGGCATTGACAGCCATGCTCCACTAAACGAAAAAAAAAAGACGAAAATTTTTCGTCTTGCGAAGCAGCCCCATTGACTTTTTCGTCTTGCGGGGCGGCTTCCGCTAGACGAATGCCGTTCGTCTAGCGAGTTTTTCTTCTAGCGGGGCATTCGTCTAGCGGGGCACCACTGCAGATGAATAGGTAGACAAATAGTAGATAAATGCTCCTGAATAAAGAATTTTAGTTCTTCCCTGGAGCAACTTTCATGAAATGGCCTCCCCAGTTCTTCCATCCATTAATTTTGGGCACTATTGTAGATCTAGTTAATATTGTTTAATATCATTTAATATTGTTGACAGTGACAGTGGGTGTGGCCTCTACTCCTTCCAATCCATCGCTGTCAGCTCATCGCTTCTTTCACTGACCAATCCGAACTAAGAAAAGATTGTTTCGGACCACATTAAAAGAGCCAAAATTTCTCAGAAGAATTTTTTTCTTTTCTATTTAAGAATAATTGGCAAAATGGACCACTCGCAAACAGCACTGAGAACTTGAGAGATGGTTTTCATTCCGCCTTATTCAGCTTTTTAAGAAGCGTTCGAAATGCATCCTTGTGTTTTCTCTGCAGGTGAAGAACGTAGACTTTAGTAAAAAGCAAACAGAACAGAAAGCTTCTTTAAAAAAATTAAAATTAAAAAAAAATAAGCCACCCACAATGTTTCAGGTCTTTCTTACAAATTATTAAAGGAAATAAAACATTAACAAAATAATTTTTTAAAAAAAAATTCAGGTCACCTCTAACCGTTATAGTCCTAACCTGGAACATGGAATGACTCGAGAAGCTGGAACAGAGCAATTAGCTGGCACAGATGTATCATGGCTTGCAATAAAAGTCAACCTACAGTAAAATACTTCGGCACTAAATTGACCACCCTATAATAAAGCTCCACAAGGAAATTACACTTCCAAACTCACTCTGTCACTTCCTTGAATCACTGCAGGGCCTGCCACCATGCCCCAGCAATAAAAATTCCAAGTCAAATGGCAGCTGGATTCCTAGGATGCACCTCGGCTATATTAAACGAGCGAAATATTCATCAGTGTGGCCTGGGAGTGTGTACCTGAGAAGAGAGGGTTTCTTTATTTCAAGGACAACTTGTGGGGTAAGATGCATTGCGCCCTCCAGCGGGATCTCTCTCAAAAGGAACCAGAGGTTTCCTCGCTGGAAAAAAAACAGCTGATGGAAAGGACGAGTGTTTGGGAAGGAGGGCTGGCCTTTCGCCAGCTGCAACAGCATCCCCGAGTTCAGCATTTTGCTTCCAGTGTGGTGTAGTGGTTAAGAGCGGTAGACTCGTAATCTGGTGAACCGGGTTCGCGTCTCCGCTCCTCCACATGCAGCTGCTGGGTGACCTTGGGCTAGTCACACTTCTTTGAAGTCTCTCAGCCTCACTCACCTCACAGAGTGTTTGTTGTGGGGGTGGAAGGGAAAGGAGAATGTTAGCTGCTTTGAGACTCCTTCGGGTAGTGATAAAGCGGGATATCAAATCCAAACTCTCCTCCTTCTCCTTCTCCTCCTTCCTCCTCCTCCTCCTCCTCCTCCTCCTCCTCCTTCTTCTTTTTCTTCTTCTTCTTCTTCTTCTTCTCCTCCTCCTCCTCCTCCTCCTCCTCCAATAGGCCTGAATGGCAAGTATCTGCAAATAAGGGGTAAATTAAAGTATGGTTACCAGATTTTTTTCAATGAATCTGGGGACACTTTTTTTTCTTTTTAAGCTGAGTAGCAACAGGGAGCCAGTAGTGGGGATGGTGAGGCAAAAGACCCTGGGCCCAAGCACACATGCATATTGTATGAAGGTGCAAAGCCCTTCTTTTGCACCCTGTGAAAATGCACAGAGTTTTTTTAAAAACTGGGCAATGGCGTGGCGCCCATTCGTGACTCCCGAGCCTCCCCAGATCTCCTGCCCCCTTCCCCCTTTGTTTTGACAGATCAGGGGAGGCTCGGGAGTCGCGGGCGGGTGGCCGTTGCCCAGGAGCGGCACAAGGTGCGCAGTTTCTCTGCCAGGCAAGGTGCAAAGCCTTTCTTTTTCACCCTGTAAAACATAAATGCGCAGAGTTTAAAAAAAACTGGGCAACGCTCCCCCGCAACTCCCGAGCCTCCCAGGTCAGTCAAAACAAAGGGGGAAAGGGGCAGGAGATCTGTACCGCCGGCCGTCCCCAGTTTGGCAGTGGCGGTGGCAGCGGCATTCAGCAGCCCGGAGCCAGCCTGGTAGCGCAGTTGGCTCTGGCTGGCTTCAGGAGCTGCTCGCTGCCATGGCGCCCGCCATTTTTCCTCGGCAGAAGTTCCAGCAAGGAAAAATGGCGGGTGCCACAGCAGCAGGCAGTGCACAGTGAACAGCTCCTGAAGCCAGCCAGAGTCAACTGTGCTACCAGGCTGGCTCCGGGTGGCCGAGGCTGCCGCTGCCATATTTCCCAGGGACAGATTTGCAAATCTGGGGGCATTCCAGGGACGGAATTTGTCCGGGGACAGATTTGCAGATCCAGGGACTGTCCCTGGGAATGTCTGGTAACCCTAAATTAAAGGAATGGTGTAATATTAGGCGTAGTGTGGAAAAAGTAGAGAGGGAGAAGTTTCCCCCCCCTCTCCCATAATAGTAGAATATGGGGCCAGCAAACTGAGTTGGAGATGCAGAACAGGCAGAAGCACATCTTCTCTCCCCGCCCCCCAATAATGACTGTTGTAATAACTTAGGTTACAGGTAGGTAGCCGTGTTGGTCTGCCATAGTCAAAACAAAAAATAAATAAAAAATTCCTTCCAGTAGGACCTTAGAGACCAACTAAGTTTGTTCTTGGTATGAGCTTTCGTGTGCATGCACACGAAAGCTCATACCAAGAACAAACTTAGTTGGTCTCTAAGGTGCTACTGGAACGAATTTTTTATTTTATTTTGTATTAATTTAGATTGTTGTTACTCGTTACTCAGAGTGAAATGCAAGTTCATTGGGCAAAATGAAGTCCCACAACCTTTGGATGTAGAAGTCAACAATCCAAATACAGTTGGTATAATGACTCTGGACTAACAGATAGATGAGTTATTCTGTATGTTTGCTGTGTTAAGAGATAAATACCCCTTATTGGAGATGGCCCAATGGCAATATTTCCAATGGCTTTAAATAACAACAACAACAACAACAACAACAACAACAACCCTGTTTGAACCAGCAGCCGTTACAGCATCTAAGACACCGGAGATATTGGAACAATTGGCTAAACCCTTTGAGACTAAAAACCTAGTGACTACTTTTTATAGATAGAAGGAATTGAAGGTTCCTATATTACTTAGACAACGGGATAATGTTTTACCTTCTGTAGCAAAGATGTCAATTGATTTTAAATTGTATCTTATACAACAACAAAAATATTTATAATTTATTGGACTCTGTTATATTTATATAGAAACAGACTATCTATAACAACATATTGTTGGAGATGCATGGGGGTGCGGGTTTGGATTTTATGTAATAAGGATAATTCTTCTTTGAATCATGTTCATGCCATGCAGTTTTGGGAGAAAGTACTAAATTGTATGAGTATTACTTTGAGGGGAAAGCTAGCATTGTCAGGGGATAATATTATTTTAAAATATCTATCTGCTGCATGGAATTTGACAACTGGTCAGTGTAAATGGATTTTTTATCCCCTCACTACAGCTAAAACTCTGATACTGATTCACTGGAAAGATAAATCTAGTACTCCCTTTAATCAATGGATAGAAGACATGACATATGTCTTGCAACATATGAACAGATTGTTTATAGGCATGGACTGTGTATGGACAACAACAACAACAACAGCAATTTATTACTTATAGGCACTCTGGGCGGCTACCAACAGGATATTAAAAACACAATAAAACATCAAAAATAAAAAAAAACTTCCCTAAGCAGGGCTGCCTTCAGATATCTTCTAAAAGTGAGATAAATGTTTATTTCCCTGACATCTGATGGGAGGGCGTTCCACAGGGAGGGAGCCACTACCAAGAAGGCCCTCTGCCTGGTTCCCTGTAACCTCACTTCTCGCTGTGAGGGAACCACCAGAAGGTCCGCGGCGCTGGATCTCAGTGTCCGGGCAGAACGATGGGGGTGGAGATGCTCCTTCAGGTATACTGATAGATATTATGATAGCTGGAAAGCATTTATACAAAACAGAGTAGGTTATAAATAATTCTATATGTATTAGAATAAAAAATGTCATTTATATACCAGTGTGTTCGATAAGTATGTATAGAATTATAATGCTTTCCTCCCTTTTTATGTTATTTTTGTATTTTTAATACATGTTTTTGTTTATTTTTTCTTGGTTTTTGTTTAACTGATTTTTTTTATAAATAAATAAATAAATTGTTGTTGTTGTTGTTCAGTCGTTCAGTCGTGTCCGACTCTTCGTGACCCCATGGACCAGAGCACACCAGGCACGCCTATCCTTCACTGCCTCCCACAGTTTGGCCAAACTCATGTTAGTAGCTTCGAGAACACTGTTCAACCATCTCATCCTCTGTCGTCCCCTTCTCCTTGTGCCCTCCATCTTTCCCAACATCAGGGTCTTTTCTAGGGAGTCTTCTCTTCTCATGAGGTGGCGAAAGTACTGGAGCCTCAACTTCAGGATCTGTCCTTCTAGTGAGCACTCAGGGCTGATTTCCTTCAGAATGGATAGGTTTGATCTTATTGCAGTACATGGAACTCTCAAGAGTCTCCTCCAGCACCATAGTTCAATAGCATCAATTCTTCGGCGATCAGCCTTCTTTATGGTCCAGCTCTCACTTCCGTACATTACTACTGGGAAAACCATAGCTTTAATCAACCTTAGAGTACGTGCTAAAGGCTGATTGTTATGAATCCTGTTTTGCGTGTTCAGACCTTTTAACCTCACCCCAAATAAATTCAGACAAGACTCAAATTTTGGTTTGGTTTTTGGCAGAATTTAGACCACAACTTTATTCATTATAGCAAGTGATGGGTTGCATAGGCTCTGGTTCGACTAGCTCCCTGCACCGTTGCAGGTATCGCTGACCCAGGGCACCAGCATAGGTCAGCCTAGGGTGAACACCTGGAACAGCGGAAAGTGGGGTCAGGCTAGTCCACCACTGAGATGCCCCCCTGGACTCAGGCACAGGCACAACCCCTCTCAGGGTTGACCAAACCATTGAGTTCCTTTAATGGAATACCCTTCACATAGGGATGGCTAGAGCGTTCTCCCATCCCTATCACCTGAACCAGAGCCTATCCGCAACCTTACAAGTTGTGATGATTTGTTACACAGCAGGGAAAACCCAAATGGCCACAGCCAATCAGCCAAGTGGGAAAATTCCTGCCATGCCCCTGTCCCAACGACAGACGACACACGACGGCATAGCAAGGTCAAGCGCACAAGCCCTAAAAGTAGGGAGAGGTGGGCGGGTGTTCCGATGCACGCACCAAAAGAGGAAGCTCTGGAAAACGTGCATGGGCTTATGTAGGTCCTTCGATCCGTTTAGTTTGTGTCCCATTGGCCTGATTGAACCCTGCATCGAAGGACTTGTCAATCAAAGGTGGCTGTCAATCATACCCGCCCACAACACAGGGATTTGGTTGCCAGGTCTCACCGCAATACGTGCCCTCTTTAAGGGAGGACACGATTTCCAATTAATGCTACTCTGGAATAACAACTGCTAGCACCAGAATTTGGAAATGTTCACCTTTAACGCTTAACATTTTACAGTGGTACCTCTGGTTACGTATTTAATTCGTTCTGGAGGTCCCGTTCTTAACATGAAACTGTTCTTAACCTGAAGCACCACTTCAGCTAATGGAGCCTCCCGCTGCTGCTGCTGCGCCGCCAGAGCACGATTTCTGTTCTTATCCTGAAGCAAAGTTCTTAACCTGAATCGTTATTTCTGGGTTAGCGGAGTCTGTAACCTGAAGCGTTTGTAACCCGAGGTACCACAGTATTGTGCTTTCAGGTCTTCAAAGTTTTCTACGTGTATCATGCAGTTATAATCCTCACAACAGCCCTAGTAAGTCAGGTTATTCAGAGGAGCGTGTTTAAGGAGAGAGACTTGCATAGCAAGTGTTTTCTCTTTTGCCAATTTAGTTATATCAGAATATTAATGAAGATTAGCACCTTTTGACTGTGGCTGTTTCAGAAGTAATTGACAGCGCAATTATTTCAGCCTTCTTTTTATAATTCCCCTTTTCTCTTTTTGGAAAAAGGAATTAACTTCTGCTAGGGGGAAAAATGTTCCCTGGGCAAAGGCACAGCAGAGGGTTTTGACTAGCAACTTACTGAACTTCCATTACCAATCTTCTCAGTGTAAGATTTTTTTGTTTTTTTATTTCCATTTTCTGCAGTGCTTTATTTTAAGAAAATACATAGGACTTCAATCGTGAAGCGTTTTAAATGCTGGGGATTATGCTGATATGCAACATCAGCATCGCAAACAGTGCACTCCTATAATATGTACGTGGGGATAAGTCCCAATGAAATTGTGGAGCTTACTTCTTAGTAAACATGCTGTTGATTCTTTATATGTTTAGATTGATACGTCTTATTCCTTACAATCTCAATAATGGCTAGTGGCTGATGCAAATAAAGATTCTTCTGATCTGATCTCAATAATGCACCATTCCTGATTATATTGAGCCAGTGTGGTGTAGTGGTTAAGAGCGGTAGACTCGTAATCTGGTGAACCAGGTTTGCATCTCCGCTCCTCCACATGCAGCTGCTGGGTGACCTTGGGCAAGTCACACTTCTGTTGTTTTTTTTAATTAAAGATTTTCTTGATTTACAAAAGTGTGTGCAATGTCTCTCTCGTATTTTTCCCATGTAACATTTTTACAAATCAGTTTTGGTTGTTGAGACATTAGGGAGAGAAGGGGGAGAGGAGGTGGGGGGATGGGTGAGGTGAGGTGACGATGTTTCTATTTTCCTTAATATAGGTAGCGTTTGGTGTCAGCGTTGATTGTGTAGGTTCTCCGTTGTTCGCTTGTGTTTCTTTGGCGGTGAGAGAGGTCGGGATTGGCGTAGGGTGTGATTGTTCATTTGTGGTTGGCTGTGGTGATCTTTGGTTTCCTGTGTAAGTGGGGTGGGTGGGTGTTTTGATCAGGATAGGCATATTGATTTGTATGCTGTCGGTAGATTTTTGTCATTATCTTGTTGGGCTGTGTGTGTGATGAAGGGGAACCATACCGGGGTGAAGGTGTCTTCTTCTGTTTGTCCCCATGTCAGTTTTAGGTTACTGGTTAGTTTTTCCAGTAGGACCATTTCCCATGCCCACTTACAACACAAAGAACTCATAATCCATCTACTCTCAGCAGCCAGAAACATCATAACCAGACCCTGGAAAGACCTGTCAGGAGTAAACATGGACCAATGGTACCAAGTAGTCACACTTCTTTGAAGTATCTCAGCCCCACTCACCTCACAGAGTGTTTGTTGTGGGGGAGGAAGGGAAAGGAGAATATTAGCCGCTTTGAGACTCCTTCGGGTAGTGATAAAGCGGGATATCAAATCCAAACTCTTCTTCAACTGGAATTCATAATAGACGTAAACAATGAAGAGGAGGGCCTTGGGCATGTGAAAAGAAGCTGGAAGGGGTGAGAGGCTGAAACCAGCCCCCTGCTCCCTCCCCAGCTGCTGGTTATCAGGTTCCAGCTTTTGAAAAAGAGGTAGCCCTGACGCTGGGAGATTGTGCCCTCAAAAATCTTGTTCACACAGTACAGTGGTACTTTGGTAGTCGAACGGCTTGGCTCCTGAACAAATCGGCTCCCAAACACTGCAAAGTGAGTATTCCAGTTTGTGAACGTTTTTCGGAAGCCGAATGTCTGATGCGGTTTCCGATTGAACACAGGAAGCTTCTGCAGCCAATTGGAAGCCATGTCTTGGTTTTCGAACTATTTTGGGCATCGAACGGACTCCTGGAACGGATTAAATTCGAGAACCAAGGTATCACTGCATTTCTCACCCAAGTAGGGATACATGTGTGAAAGCCTGTTTCAGCTGCATGTATCAGCTGGTAAGATCGAGGTTGGCATCTGTCTGTCTTGGGAGACAATGAAGGAGTACACCTTTGGAGGTGAAGTCCAACCATTGAGAGTTACAGCACCTGCTGTGGCTGTAGAGACCAATAAGGGAGAGACATGCTTTGTTGCAGCTGGGGCAGATGAAGGCATCCGGATGTGCTGATGCATGTATGCCATGGTGTTTCTTCTCTCTGGGCTCCTCCCAGTGGTCATTCCTCCTCTGACTTATTTTCAAAAGCAGCTTATATTTTCCAGAGGGAAGGCTGTACAGCCAAAATAATGCAGGGTCTTGTCGTATCTCCTAAGTGCCGCTGACATATTTTTGGTGACCAAAAAATTGATAGATTAAAGCCTGCTTTTTCTGATGCATGGAAAGTAATCCTCAGTTAGCTAACGCTGGGCTCTCATCCATTAAAGTTTGTCACAACAAATTCAGTGGTCTTTAAATTAAAACAAGATTCTTTGCTTTTTTGTATTTTCTGTTTCAAGGATCAGTAAGAAAACTGTCTCTTCTTTGGTGACAAAATTCATTCAACCTTGGAAGAGAATAAGATGAAAACACACACACAAAAATAATAATAATTAAAACTCTTCAACATGACAGAAGGCAGTGATGGGCTTTTAAAAAATACCACTGGTGTCTTTTGTGATGACTAACAATCACTGTTTCATGGCGCCAAGTGAAATCTTCATTAGCAGGAAGTGATAACAGCAGGGCTGAATAGCCGCCAAAAAGAGATCTTTATCAAACATACTGAGAAGGTCAGAAATAGTTGCTCCTCTTGTTGGTTTTCCATTGCTTGAGTACAGAGTGTCACATCAAATTAGGTTCAACCTGAAGCTGTTGCTTCCTTGTTCTATGACAGGCATCTTAGCCAAATAATGCATTACATGATAAATTGCTCCTGGGATCTTACAGTTCAGTACGTTATCAGGATTTTATGTTTTCCCATGATGGGGAAATCCTGCACATAGAAAACTGTGTCAGGCAGAAGGCCATACTCTCCCACATTTCTCCGATGAAAATAGGGAAATCATATTCCATAATAATAATTTTACTATTTATACCCCACCCATTTGATGCAGTTGCCCCAGCCACTCTGGGAGGCTTCCAACACATATAGCAAACATAATTAAACATGCAACTTTTTTTTTTAAAACTTCCCTATACAGGGTTGCCTTCAGATAGCTTGAGGGGTCAGATAACTCCATACCTTCCAACATTTCTCTGATGAAAATAGGGACATCCTACCATACCCTCAAACATTTCTCCAATGAAAATAGGGATGTCCTAAGGAACAGCAGGTCATTCCGGAATCAATTCAGAAACTGGGACACCTTCTGTAAATCTGGGACTTTCCTGGAAAATAGGGACACTTGAGGGCCTGGAAGGCTCCAAGACATCACATTTTATATACATGGGGAATCGCTTTGCTGAGGGAGCACATTCAGTCACTTAGCTCTGAGGTGTCACAAGAATTGCAATGTGTTTCTCCTGATTTGTGAAGCTATTATGCAGGTGAGAAGGTCAGACAGAGACACCCCCTTTCCATTGGGTGGCTCAACTCAATCCTCATTTATTTAAAGCATATGTTTATTTAATGCGTAAATGAATTATTGGTTGATCCACGTGCCTTCTTCGTGAGTGGTCCAGAAGGTGGCAAGACGAGAATGGGTCTTCCTTACGCTGGCTCCCCATCTATGAATGGCTCTCCCCAGGGAAGCTCACCTGACACCTTTGTTACATCTCTTTAGGTGCCAGGCGAAAACAGGGCTTTGGCTAATTAAACAATCTATGGCCTTTTAAACTGCGGAGGTACTGTTTTGCTTGTTAGTATGCTGCTTTCATATGGGCAGTATATAAATGAAACAAACAAACTTTTCACCATTGAAATTTGAGGAAAGGGCAGTAGGCCAGTTGGAAGTTCAGTACCTATTACCATCACAATGTATGCCCCTTCCTTCCTTCCTTCCTTCCTTCCTTCCTTCCTTCCTTCCTTCCTTCCTTCCTTCCTTCTGGAGAGCCAGTGTGGTGTAGTGGTTAAGAGCGGTAGACTCGTAATCTGGTGAACCGGGTTTGCGTCTCCGCTCCTCCACATGCAGCTGCTGGGTGACCTTGGGCTAGTCACACTTTTCTGAAGTCTCTCAGCCCCACTCACCTCACAGAGTGTTTGTTGTGGGGGAGGAAGGAAAAGGAGAATGTTAGCCGCTTGGAGACTCCTTCGGGTAGTGAAAAGCGGGATATCAAATCCAAAACTCTCTCTCCTTCCTTCCTTCCTTCCTTCCTTCCTTCCTTCCTTCCTTCCTTCCTTCTCCTAAAAAGGAATCACAGGGTGGGAGACTTGCCTGAGAAGATTTTCACCCCTCCCTTTTCCACAGCTGTCTGAGGTTACATCTTGCCGTTCTTCTCCCCCACTGATGCTTCTTGAACTGCCATTTTTACCGAACTATTATTTTTATCCTGCAATGGGTACCGGGGCTGTGCCATATTTGCAAAAGCCCAAATCCTGAACCAAATCGGGCTGATTTGGGAAGGATCCAGGCTTCAGCAGAGTCAGGTAATGACAGCTCTGGGTCATCGTGGTCAGGCCACTCAGAGTGATCTGGGGCTGTCAAGGGGTTGGGCATCAAGCAGACCCCAGCAGGATTGATTCCTCTGCTTAACAGCGGGTGACTGGAGGATTCATTTCTGCTGCCTGCAGGGTGTTCTTTTGCACACTCCATCCCCACAGGGTGTAGGGTTTAAAATACCCTAATAAAGCATTAGACCTGTCTCTCAAATTGTTTCAGGTGGTCCTTGGGCATTTCAGCTCTACTGGTTACATGTGAGCAGTGCTATTTTTCTAGGGGGGAAAAGGTGCCGGAACTCACCCTGAACACCTCCCTTAGATTTAGATTCCTTTATTACGGTCAATGACCAGCACACACACACACACAAATACACATACAGAATCAATAATAAATGCAATTTAAAATTGATCTGAGATTTGATCTAAAAGGGGTTGGCCGTATTAAAATTAAAGTACATTAAAATTAATAATTATTGCTTTAAAAGAATAAATTTAGAAATTAATTAAAAAAATCAACAATTCAGATTATTATAATACTTAAATCAAAAGAAGGATCAGCAGGCACCTAATTGTGCGGACCGAATCTTAATAGCGACAGCACAGAACTTTGCCACCGCAGCTGTGACCTTAGGATTGGCATCTGAGAGGAGCCAATGAGTATAGTGTTCTTCGGGACATCCAGGAGACTCACATAATAGCGGAGAGATAAGTTCATTCCGTAAAGCCCTATAAAAGCAGCAACGGAGAAGCACGTGGTCTGTAGTCTCTACTTCTCTGGAGTCGCATGGACAGAGTCTGTCGCCCAAAGGAACCCCCCTATACCTCCCATCCAATACGGCAGATGGCAGGACATGATTTCGGGCCAGTGTGAACGCCCTTCTGTGGGATGGGACCTCGAGCTGAGTAAAATACCTAGCTGGGAGTTGTAAGTATCTCCGCTCCTCTGGGATTAAAAAAAGAGGGACTTTACTTAAATCATTTGCCTCCCTTGTTCTCCCTTGTTCTGGCCCACCTGAGAGGTGACAGAACTTCATTCCAGAGAGTTTCAGCTGGAAAAAAAGTCCTGCATGTGAGACACTTAAAAAAAACAAAAAACAAAATTCCTGTTCATAACTGGAAAGAGAAGTTGAAGCAGACATTTTAAACATCCAAATAACAAATGTGCTACATTTATATGTACATCCAATATTTATGCTTTAGGGGAATTAAAATTATTTATTTTTTTGTTTATTTTCCTTTGATGTTGGAAACTAATTTACTACTGATGTGAGCCCACCCTATCAGTATGAATCACAATTTTTTTTCCATTCACATGCACACAAGCTTTCAAAAAGGCTACATCCAGCAAAAACTTGGAGATATGAAGCTTATGAGACTTCTAATCTTCCCTCGTAGTTTGGCCTTCTTATTCCACTGAGGGTTTTGCTTCTGAAATCTGGGGAAGCTTTGCTGTTTCCTAAGCAAATACATTTGTGTTATGTGTTTGATGTCTCCGGGAAAGTTTCTGTCAGCCTTCTGATGTATAGCACATGATACTTGCTGGACAGACTAGTGATGATATCAGACTTAAGTTTGTCTCTGCACTATTGAATATCATCAAAGCTGTTTTATGCCATGGTTCCCCTTGTCCCGCCAAGGGGCAGGGTTCTTTTTGGGATCTGGATCCAATGAACACACCAATGGAAGAAGAACAAATATGCTTTTATTTCTAGATACAATCAGCAGCAGACAAATGTAGCATACCTGATAAAAGCCTAAGCACAATCTCCCCTTCTGCCGCCCGGGGCCCCAAAGGAGCGGCGAGAAAGACCCCTCACACCAGGAAACCCACAGCACCCGGTACCTGGTCTGTGGCGAAGCCCAATCGGTCCCCTCCATTCCTTCGTTTATATAGTTAACTTAATAGGTTTGATTGATTCCACCTGGCTATCAGGTACCATTCCTGACTGGTCAGGCACCTGGGTGTGGCTTGGCTAAGGTCATTGGCAGCTGAAGGTGTTCTCAACTAATTGTATCTTCCTCACCAGCAACTTTACTTTGCTAATTTCAAGACTGAGGATGGAAAAGAGAGGAGGATATGCCACCTGACTCCTCGTGATTACAAAGATCTTCCGCGAGTTTCCACTACACCCCTTCAGGTGCTTTGTACTACAGCTCCCATCCAGCTCATTAGAGATGTTCGATTTGGCCAAAGTGACGCCTGCCTTAGTTGCATGTCAATTGGATAACACACCCGACATGGGGCTGCCTTTGAAAAGTGCTCAGAAACTTCAACTGGCTCAAAGAGATGCAGCCAGATTGTTGACTGGGGCTGGTTATAGGGAGGAGATGGCTTCCTTCGTAGAACAGTTTCACAGCCTACACTACACGGCTGTGGTCCAACCTATCTGAAATATCATATTCCCTGGGTTCTGAGATCTTTCTTGATCCTGCCACCGTTCCAAACATGTTTGGTGGGAAAATTGGAGAAGGCCTTCTTGGTGGCTGCTCCCGTACTTTGGAACTCCCTAGAGGAGTAAGACTGGCTCCCTCCTTGTCCTTCTGCTGGCAGGTGAAGAAGACCTACTTGTTCCAAGAGGCTTTTCATGAACTGACTGCTTTTAATGAGGGGGCTGGTGCCGTGCTCATTGGAGCCCCTTCCCTATGAAAAAGACACATTAAACTAAAACATTTGTGATGTTTAGCCTGGAGCAACCTTTCTCAACCTTGGGTCCCCAGATGTTCCTGAACTACAAATCCCATCATCCCTGGCCATGCTGTCTTGGAATGATGGGATTTGTAGTCCCACAAGATATAGGGACCCAAGGTTGAGAAAGTGTGGTCTACAGAAATAGAAAAACAAGTGAGGGTATGAGACAGGATTATAACATTACAAATACTGTAGCATGTTAAGGGTGGATATATAGAATTGTCTCTCCTCTGTAACACTAGAATGAAATTGTTTTGCTATAGATTCAGTAGACACAGGCAAAATGAAATATGTATTCACATAACACATAATTAACTTGTTGGAATCCACAGATGCATGGTGTGGTGGTCACTGGTTTAGTTGGTCTGAAAAAGAGATTAGGCATTTTCAAGAATTGCACATTTATTAAGGGCCATTAGCTAGAATAGCTAAACGGAGCCCCCTTTCTCAGAGGCAGTGCACCTCTGGATTATAGGTGCTGGGGGAAAAAATAAGGAAAGGCTGCTTTCAAGATTCCTAGAAACACCTGGGCCATCCCGTGCTTAGTGGACAGATTGGCAGATTAAAGCAGATCTGTTGTTTGATGCAACAGGTCACTGTTTTTGAATTTATGATGTAATATATATACTTGGTCTTCCCAGAAAAGATGAATGCTGTTCAAAAAGTGGTTAAAAAAATAAAAATGAGTTACATCCCTCCCAATGCAAGTAACTCTGTTCAAATGCATTAGCTAATCAATTTAACAGATTGCCTGTCATGAACATTTGATCTTCCTATTCTGACAATCATGCTTTGATGTCGGGGTGGCAGGGAGATGCTCACAAAGTTTGCTTTCCCAAAAGCATTATAGTTGCATACAGCTGATATGCAACTTCTGTTTAATAACTTCTGCACCAGTCCTAAGCTTGAGTAGAGGTACTTAGAATGCTTTTGAATTATGGTGCTGGAGGAGACTCTTGAGAGTCCCATGGACTGCAAAAAAGATCAAACTCATCCATCCTTAAAGAAATCAGCCCTGAGTGCTCACTGGAAGGGCAGATCCTGAAGTTGAGGCTCCAGTACTTTGGCCACCTCATGAGAAGAGAAGACTCCCTGGAAAAGACCCTGATGTTGGGAAAGATGGAGGGCACAAGGAGAAGGGGACGACAGAGGATGAGATGGTTGGACAGTGTTCTCGAAGTGACTAGCCTGAGTTTGGCCAAACTGTGGGAGGCAGTGGAGGATAGGGGTGCCTGGCGTGCTCTGGTCCATGGGGTCACGAAGAGTCAGACACAACTGAACGACTGAACAACAACAACAACAACAACACTTAGAATGAGCACAGCAGTCTTCAGCAGTGAGTATTTTTAGGAAGCAATTTATCCAGCCATCAAGGAAGCTTAATTGTTTACTATTGCAAAGAAAATATCACCACAAAATAAATATATATTTTTAAATTTCTCTGACCTGTAGATGACACTTTGAACTAAATGCTGTAGGTACCTGCTCACTAAGCCAGAAATGCAATCCCATCTCTTTCTATTATAATTAAAAGAATTAGTTTTGCATTCATGGGCACTGGAGTAGAATAAATGTTAGCCGTCATTGTTGAAGTGTCTGGGTGTCGTTTCAGCCTTTGTGAAAAACAATTAAAAGACCCTAAAAGGAAAGTTGAAATTGAAGCATGGTTAACTATGGTATGAAAGAAGAAGCAGAAGAAGAAGAAGAAGAAGGAAGGAAGGAAGGGGTGGAGGAGGAGGAGGAGGAGAAAGCATTTGGATTTGATACCCCACTTTATCACTACCCGAAGGAGTCTCAAAGCGGCTAACATTCTCCTTTCCCTTCCTCCCCCACAACAAACACTCTGTGAGACGAGTGGGGCTGAGAGACTTCAGAGAAGTGTGACTAGCCCAAGGTCACCCAGCAGCTGCATATGGAGGAGCGGAGACGCGAACCCGGTTCACCAGATTACGAGTCCACCGCTCTTAACCACTACACCACACTGGCAGTATGACCACAGTGCTTATTTATAGCTGCAGCAACAAATGCAATCTCTTTTGAGGCATTTGCTCTGCATGACATCTCATCATAATGCCTGTGATGGAGGCCGGAGCAGTGGATCTCACTATATACAGGTAAAACTCGAAAAATTAGAATATTGTGGAAAAGTCCATTTATGTAAGCAATTGTTTTCATTAGCTACTGGAGTTTAATATATGAGATAGACTCATGATATGCATATATGAGATAGACTCATGACATGCAAAGCAAGATATGTCAAGCCTTTGTTTGTTATAATTGTGATGATTATGGCGTACAGCTGATGAAAACCCCCAAGCTGAAATTGTGAATTTGGGGTTCTCATCAGCTGTACGCCATAATCATCACAATTATAACAAATGAAGGCTTGACCTATCTCGCTTTGCATGTCATGAGTCTATCTCATATATTAGTTTCACCTTTTAAGTTGAATTACTGAAAGAAGCGAACCTTTCCACGATATTCTAATTTTTCGAGTTTCTCCTGTATAGGAGAAGCTTTTACAAATCAGACAACTTAGCGTGGTATTGCCCACAATGGTTGGAAGTGGCTGGACAGGGTCTCAGGCAAGGATTTTCCCCAGCCCTTCCTGGCAATGGCAGGAAGTGAACCCGGGAACCTGAATAATTACGGAGCATCATGATGTCATCACTAATGCAGAGGCAGAATGCCACACACACTCAGTGGCAGAGGAAGGGGGTGGGGGTGGACTGCCCTGTGTGCCATCTCTAGGGGGGGGGGTGACAAGAAGGCACCCCAGGGCATGGTGGCATGAGCCGCCTCCATTGCACCACCGCAGTTGTGTGCGAAGGATCCTCCACTCACAGCTGCAGCAGCGGCGGAGGGATCCCTTCGCCATCCATATGGTATTTGAGTGGTGCTGTCGGCAAACTGCCCTGCTGCGGAAGCATGGCACCACTACATATGGCGCATGCTACCTACTGCACACACGCATGCTACGTACGTAGCGGCACCACGCATGTGCTGTACGTATGTCGCATGCGTATGCGCTGCTGGGCGGTTTGCCCCGACATCCCACACACCCTGCCAACTTCACCATCCTGTTTGCTTTTGTTCCAGTCTCCAAAATGCCTCGTTCTCGCTTCAGTGTTTGCAAAGTATGTAGGAAACTTAGTGGTTCCAGTCACATTCCTGCATGCCAAAAAAGGTTGCAAAGAGGGTCTTTGATTTGCCGTCTGCAACACTGTTTCCATTCCTCTGCAGTTTGTCTTTTGCAAATGCAAAACCAAACCAAGCAAAACCACAACTGTTATTCCTCTTACTGACCACTGTGGTCAAATCATCTAACTTAACATAATTTAAGTAATTAGTTACGTAACTTGCGTTGTCATCACCCTGTTCTACCCCATTCATTTCCCCAGAAAGGAAACACACTGTAGATGGAGAGAAATGTAATCATTTGCAGACTGAAAGCCAACAAAGAAAACCACAAATGAATACCATTCCGAATTGCTGGGTTGATTGCCTGGCCCGAATATGTGAATATTTGCAATTTCTTCACCCTTTCCTGTTTTTGTTTGAATAGTGCATCATCCCTAGAGCCATATTGTGACATCTGAAGCAAAATGAGAGTGAGCATAATGCCTTCTGCCCTCATTCTGAAGCCCACATGGTTGAAAAATAAATAGTGCCCATCAACAGCTGGGACACAAGTGATGCCACCAGGGTCACTGAACAGGCAGGAGGGGAGTTCCGTGCAAACTTCCGCTCTCTAAACTTTGGCTTTTGAGTAAAAAAGGTTGCTAAATTAAATTTTGTTTCTGCTGTACTTTCTGCCACAGAAACTATAACTGCACACAGCTGCAAACTGTTGAAGAAAGGAGAAATGGGGGTTTATAGTGGGGAGTGGTGGAATTCCCCCACAGCAAAACACCGCTCTTCAACTGACAATCAAAACGGGAGAGCTTTCAGTGCAGTCTTAATTATATAAACTATAACCGTCTGTTTTCCAAAGTCAGCTTAGAGGTCGGACAGAGTCAAACAATGAACCTGACCCCCCAAATGCCTGACATATTCAATGTCTTCCAGAAAAAGAAGAGACAGGGGAGGAAAGGCTGGGAAGCTCAAAATCCCTTTCAAGACATCTTAAAATATTTATTGTTAAAAGCAGGTAAAGGGTATTGCTTAGGAAAAACATCAACATGTACAAGTCAGCAGAACTCCAGAGCTGTGCCTACAACAAATGAGTCAATAAATGCGCTGCCCCCACTCTCAGACTTCCCTGAAAGTTTGCAAGAGATGTCTGTTAGAATTCAAGGAAAAGAAAAGTGCCACTGATTTTCACATAATAGAAGGCAAACGGTTGCCTGGGAGTGTCTGACAGCAAATCCACCAGCTGGCTGAGGAAACAAACTGACAATATAAGGCACTGAGCCAGTACTTCAGAAACGGTTCAGTGAACCTGATGAGCATTACTGCAAAAATAGAGGACCCTCTCGAATTATTGTCTGAGTTCTACCTGGAAAAATATGACAATGGGGTATGTATTGCATTTTTCAGATCTGTCATGTTCTGTAATCATGTACACATATGCGAATACAGTCATACCTCTTCTTGGGAACGCTTCATGTTGCATTTTTTCGGGTTAAGAACGCAGCAAACCTGGAAGTGTTTACTTCCAGGTTTCGCCACACACACGCACAGAAGTTTTCTGCGCACTTCGCACATGCACAGAATTGTTCTGTCGCGCTTCGCGTATGCACGGAAGTGCCGCTCTGGTTGCGGACTTTTCAGGGTGCGAACAGCACCCCGGAACAGATTGTGTTCGCAACCAGAGGTGCCACTGTACTACAAAGCAGACCACATGAAAATGTATTGAGCTTTATTGCTATGCAAAATAGTTCCTATTATTATTATTATTATTATTATTATTATTATTATTAATATTATTTGCATTTATAGAGCACCTTTTCCTCAGAGGAGCTCAAGGTTCTTCTCCCCTTCCTCATTAAACCTACAAAATAGCCCTGAGGTATGTGAGGCGCTGAGAGACAGTAACTGGTCCAAGGACACCAGCAGCTTCATGCCCAAGGGGGGGGGGAGAGATTGAAACCCTGGTCTCTCAGGTCCTAGTCCAACATACTAACCACTGTCCACCCCCCCCCCTTGGAATAGCATACTGGGAGCTAGCCTTTATGCATATCCCACTGCCTCCCTAAGTAGAGTTGCCATACGTCTGGAATTTCCCAGACATAGCCGGCATTCAGCCCTCGTAAAAAGCGTCCGGGTGGAAATCGCTAAAAATGTCTGGGAAAATCTGGACATATGGCAGCCCATGTCGCCAGTGCAGATTTTGGCAAATTCCATTAAAAATAGCTCAAGAACTCATTCCCCCGCCCCTGAGATTTCACAAAGTAAGCTCGACAACTTTTGCATCCAAATTTTCCCTTTTTTGAAATATGGCGACCCTACTGTAAAGCACGGTGCTCCCTTGCTTAAAAACCCACTGAAGTAAAGTCATTATTAGTTCCCATTTCACAGCTTCTGTGAATTTTAATCCAGCTTTTAAAAACTGAGATTTAATGGTCCACTCACTAGAAAGCAGGGCACAGATTTATTGGGTGGGTTGACCAAGCCAGCGATTCCTTAACAACCAAAATCTTTCATCTCTTCCAACATTCAGGCCATGCTAAACCTCTAATCTCTTCCTATGGTTTCCTACCCATCTCACACCTGACCCAAGCTGTGTCCCTTGCCTTTATTTTCAATGACACACTCCCCTTATCTCTCGACTCTCATATAGCCACTCTGACCATGATTCCCACTTCTCCAATCCTCATCCCTCAACCACCTGGATGTCTCCTGCTCCCTCACATAGAATCATAGAATCATAGAGTTGGAAGAGACCACAAGGGCCATCTAGTCCAACCCCCTGCCAAGCAGGAAACACCATCAAAGCATTCCTGACAGATGGCTGTCAAGCCTCTGCTTAAAGACCTCCAAAGAAGGAGACTCCACCACATTCCTTGGCAGCAAATTCCACTGTCGAACAGCTCTCACTGTCAGGAAGTTCTTCCTAATGTTTAGGTGGAATTTTCGACTTCCGGTGGAGCTGCGGCCATCGTAGGATCGTGGAATATCCCCTCTGGGAGTTCCAAGCGTACCTGGGGGAAAAGGGGTCGCGCAAAGGCTAAGCGGACCCGGTCACTTCAAGGGGGGTTACCTTGAAGATCAGTGTACCCGGCAGCGTCACTAGCTGCGCCCCTGAACCCGAGGTTTGAGAGCAGACGTCGGGAGAAGGGCGAAAAGCGGACGCAAGACGGGGACATCGCTCCCCCCCAGCGGCACTAAGCCTCGAGATCCAGATGAAAGCAGCCCGCTTCCAAAACAAAAGAAAGAAGACAAAAGAAGATCGGGGCAACGAAAGAGATCGCAGTTGCTCTTAATTTAAGAACGGTTAAACATGTAATTTGGAAGAGAGTAAGAGACGCAAAAAGGGAGTCCGTCTCTTCTCTGGCGTGAAAATGGCGCTGGGCATGACTGTGCAAGACGTCTAGAAGATAACGTTCCTGCAAAGTGAGTAACTTTTCTTTTTGACTGATCGTCCGGGAAGCCTGAAGACCGGGCTGATCAGAACATTATTATAAAATAAGATCGGAAAGAGCAGAGTATCGCAGAAACCAAAAAGGTCCCGTGAGGGGGGGAAAGTAAGAAAGAGAAAGAGACCTTAAGATCGGTTTGTCGCTGGGACGCGGTCGCGACACGGCTGAACAAAAGGACAAAGGGGGAGACGCTGTGGTATGGCTGGAGAAAAGCTACCTTTGATCCTGGGAAAGCTCTGCGGCGCTTTTTAAAGTATATTTCAAGAAGTGTTGTATCCCTGGAGAAGATCGGCCCCCCCCTCCAGCACGTAGAAGAATAACCGGCGGACGACGAGAGGAAACAAAGGGCTTTTGAGCCTGTGGATTATAACTTTATTCTTGGCTTCACTTAAAACGGAGGGGTAACGACCTCTCGGATTACAAACATCGTTTGACCTGACGCTGGGAATTAATACCGCCTTAGCTTATTTTGGAACATTACAAGGGAAGCAGAGAAATAGCCGCCGGACCGAGCTGTTGGGGGAATTTTTAAGGAGGGAGGGAGAGGGGCTTTATTTTGCAGGTTCGACTTTCGTCTTTTGTGGACTGTCTTTGCATTCCGATGACTGACTTAAAGAGACACTAGGGGAATTGCTGTCTTTGGTAGGTTATAAAGTAGCGGGAGAGGAGAAGAGACTGAAACAAAGAAACTGAAAGTATCCTTAAGACTCTGGTGAACAAAGAAATCGAAAGTAAAGTAAAAGGACTGTTGATCTGAGCATAGACGCTGTCCAATAACTATCTATCTGGCGCCACCTTCAGGTTTAAGTGAGACTGCAGGATTGATTGTAAAGTGAATGAGATTGGAGCCCCCTGGTGGTGGAAAATAATTATTGTATATTAGGTTTGGAATTAAAATAGGAATTGGATATTGTAATAAGATGAAAGGGATTAAGGGGAGTGCAACGCCAGGTGATAGAAGATCCTCAAAGCAGGAGGAAGGAAAGGAGTGGGAAGGTTTATTGGCAGAAATTAAAAAAGAGATAAGGCAGAGTGAGCAGAATATTGAGAAAAAAATTGTAGATCTGAAGGAATCTATGGATGAGAAATTTGAGAAAGTAGTGGGAGAGCTAACAGAACAGTTAAAAGAGCTGTCCAGTAAATCCAAGATGATAGAAAATTCAGTGAAGAAAGTCCAGAAAGAAGTTAAACAATCAAAAAAAGACACAGAAAAAGTAAAAGAAGAGATTGGAGACCTAAATAGGGCCCAGGAAGAGATGTTGGACAATATTGCTCTGTTAGAACTGAGGCAGAAACAGCTTAATCTCAAATTTCGTGGGATTCCGGTGGAAGCCAATGAAAATATTAGACAAAAATTAGTGGTTGAATTGGCCAGATGGCTAGACACCAAACAGGAAATTATAGAATATTCAATCCTGAATGCCTTCAGAATAGGTGTGAAGTCGGCAAAAGCAAGAGCGAAAAAATTACCAGGTGACTGCCTAGTAATGTTCAACTCGATGGACATTAGGAACGAAATATTGAAATTAAGCCACTCGCAGAAGTTGATAGTAGGGGGAAGGGAAATCATCATTTACAAAGAAATCCCAACAAGATTTTTAAACAAGAGGCAACCGTACCACGAGCTGGCAGGTATTTTAAGAAGAAAAGGGATAAGCTTTAGATGGGAATTTCCTGAAGGATTAACCTTTTACTTCAAAAGCAAGAGATATAAGATTAAGAGTGAGCAAGAATTAAAGAAATTCACCAGAAGATACCCAAAAGAGTTGGGACTGGAGGAGGATAAGAAGGGAAAGAGGAAGAGAGAAATAGTAGAGGGCGAGACGGATGTAGGAGCAGTAGGAGGAGCAGAAGAAGAGGGCGAAGTAGAAGAAGGAGAAGGAGAAAGAAGTGGACAGGAAAGTGAAGAAGAAGGAGAAGAGGAAGAGGAAGAAGAAGAGAAGAAAGAAGAAAAGGAAGACAGCGCAAATACCTAGAAGAATTTGATAAGAAAGTTGTAAGATCATAAATTCGGAAAGTAGACATGATTTTAAAGGTCCAATCGTGGAATATAAATGGTTTAAATAATAAATGTAAAAGAAATAAAGTTGAACATGTTTTGAACAAAAAGAAATTAGATGTCATATGTTTGCAGGAAACCCACATCGCCAAAAAACATAGGAAAATATTAATAAACAAAAGACTGGGTCTGGATTTTGCGACAACGGATGAAAAGAAAAAGCGTGGGGTGGTTTTTTATGTAAAACACAAGTTGGAACCCAAATTATTATATAAAGATGAGGAGGGGAGAGTGATAATTGTACAAATCAAATGGCAGGGTGAGAAACTGTTGCTGGTAGGAATATACGCCCCAAATAACAAGAAAGCCAAGTTCTACAAAAAACTTGAGGAAACCTTATTCGAATATGCTGATCAAAAGCAAATTTTAATGGGAGATCTAAACGGAGTGGTAACTCCAGCAATAGATAGATCATCTAGAAGCACGGGTTCCGAAGGGAAATTACCAAAGTCTTTTTTCACTTTGACAGAAAACTTAAACTTAATAGATATATGGAGATCCAAACACCCAACAACGAAACAGTACACGCACTTCTCAGAGCCCAATCAAAGCTCAGGAAGAATAGACTATATTTGGGCCACCAAGGGGGTAGTGTCAAGAGTCAATAAAATAGAGATCCAGCCAAGAACCTTATCGGATCATAATGCCATTTATATGGAACTAAAAGGAGAAGGTGCCAAGAGTAGGTGGAGGATGAACGAGAGTATATTTAATGACGAAAAAGTGGTTGAAAAAGCAAAGAAAGCAGTGAATGAATATTTTGCATTGAACACAAACAAAGAAACAGATTTAAATATAATTTGGGATGCCGGTAAGGCGGTGATGAGGGGCTTTATGATTTCACAAGATATTGGCATAAGAAGAGCAAGAGAAAAAAAGAAGGAAGAAATATTGAAGGCATTGGAAGACAAAGAAAAGCAACTAATTCGGAAACCGAAAAATCAAGAACTGAAGCAGAGTATTAAGTTGCTAAAAAACCAATTCGAATCGATGATTAATCAAGAAATTGAGTGGAAGTTAAAATGGTTAAGACAAAAAATTTTTGAATACGCAAATAAGACAGGGAAATTATTGGCATGGCAATTGAAAAGAAGACAAGAACAAGGCATAATAAATAAAATTAGAAAGAATGAAGTAATGATAGATAATCCAAAGGAAATTAGAAATGTATTCCAAGATTTCTATAAGAATCTATATCAGAAAGAGCAGGAGGAAGATGAAGAAATAGATCTTTACCTAGAGAAAAATAAACCAACGAAAATCTCAAAGGAAGATCAAGAACAGTTAAACATTCCAATATCGGAAGAGGAGCTCAAAAGCGCTATACAGAAATTAAAAGGGGGGAAAGCCCCGGGCCCTGACGGCTTATCGGCTAGGTTTTATAAGGACTTGGCACCACAATTAGTTCCAAAGATGTTAGAACTGATGAACAGGATTCTAACCAATGGGAGAATACCAGATTCATGGAAAGAGGCTTTTATTACAGTAATCCCCAAACAAGGTACAGATCTAACGAATGTAAAAAACTACCGACCGATTTCCCTATTGAACCTGGATTATAAATTATTTACGAACATATTGGCTGATAGACTCAAAAAGGTTATGAACAAAGTAATTCACAGAGACCAAAATGGGTTCCTACCAGGTCGCCAAATGAAAAATAATATAAGAACAGTTGTGGACCTGATAGAATATTTGGATTTGAAAATCGATAGAAAGGCAGCCCTAATTTTTATTGACGCCGAAAAAGCTTTCGATAACGTATCATGGGAATTTTTGTTGAAGGTATTGGAAAAGATGGAGGTGGGAGAAAATTTTTTAAAGGGAATTTCGGCTATTTATAAAGAACAAACAGCGAAATTAGTGGTAAATGGAATACTATCAGACAAAATCAGAATTACAAAAGGCACAAGGCAGGGTTGCCCGATATCGCCACTTCTTTTTATTATGGTTTTGGAAATCCTGACAAACAAATTAAGAGATACAAAAGAGGTAAAAGGAGTGAAGGTCGGTAGGAGGGAATTTAAAGTTAAGGCATTTGCGGATGATCTGGTTATGACTTTGGAAGATCCATTACAAAGTATGGGGAAAATGCTGGAAGTGATAGAGGAGTTTGGTAAACTGGCAGGTTTAAAGATAAACAAGGAAAAGACAAAAATGTTGGTTAAGAACCTGGATAAGAATGAAATCGAAGAAATACAAAAAGAATATGGTATTATGATGGCAAAAAAGGTCAAGTATTTGGGAATTTGGTTGTCACCAAAAAATATAAATTTATTCGGGGATAATTATGAACCAATCTGGAAAGAAATTAAGAAGGATTTAGAAATTTGGAACAAATTGAATTTATCTCTGTGGGGTAGAATAGCATGTATAAAAATGAATGTAATACCGAGAATTCTGTTTCTTTACCAAATGTTGCCGGTAATTAAGGGAACGAGCCAGCTAAAAGAGTGGCAAAAAAATCTGACTAAATTTATCTGGCAGGGTAAACACCCGAGAATCAAGCATAAATTATTGATAGACAAAAAAGAAAGAGGGGGGTTTGGAATGCCGGATATTAAAATTTATTATGAAGCATCTTGTTTAGTCTGGCTGAGAGAGTGGATAGTGCTGGAAGATAAGGAGTTGCTGGACCTGGAGGGCTTTAATAACAGATACGGTTGGCACTCCTATCTCTGGCAAGACAAAGTGAAGGTCCACAAAGAATTTTTAACACATATATTTAGGAGACCATTATATGAGGTATGGCAAAGGTACAAGGACTTATTAGAAAGAAAGACACCCAGGTGGCTCTCACCTACAGAGATAATAACGATAAAAAAGATCTATACAGAAAATGAAAAATGGATAACATATCAAGACCTCTTAATTGAATCAGAAAAAGGTTGGAAAATCAAACCTTATGATCAGGTGGCGGAAAGGTTGACAGGGTGGATCCAATATCACCAGGTGTACAACTTATTTAATGAGGATAAAAGAAAATACAACTTTGATAAGAAAAAATCAAAATTTCAAGAAGAAATATTAGAAGGAAAGGAGAAATTACTATCTAAAATGTATAATTATTTATTAGAGTGGTTCACAAAAGATGAAGAAATTAAAGAAGTAATGATAAAGTGGGCTATAGATATAGGTCATAATATTCAATTTGAAATGTGGGAGAAATTATGGTGTGAACACTTAAAATTCACTGCTTGTATAACTTTGAAGGAGAACATCATGAAAATGATGTATCGCTGGTATCTCACGCCGGTAAGACTAGCAAAAATGTATAGAAACTACGATAAGAAATGCTGGAAATGTGAGGCGAAGGACGGTGATTTCTACCACATGTGGTGGACATGTGATAAAATCAAGCAGTACTGGGAAGTAATTTACAACGAATTAAAGAAAATACTTAAATATACATTTCCGAAAAAACCGGAAGCTTTCCTAATCGGTTTAGTTGGAAAAGAGATAAAAAAGAAGGACCAAAGGTTTTTCCTTTATGCAACTACAGCAGCAAGGATACTTTTGGCGCAGCATTGGAAATCAAAAGATTTACCTTCGGTGGGAGATTGGAAACTAAAGTTATGGGAATATTCAGAATTGGCCAAGTTAACTGGGAGAGTAAGAGATCAAAGAGACCAAAGGTTTCAATTGGAGTGGGGTAAATTTTTAGATTATATGAAAGATTGTAAAAATTAGTAGCACTTTCGGGAGTCGGCGGAATTCTTGCACTAGGATGATATGTTAAGGCAAAGTGAGGAAAATAAGTTTGTAAAATGAATGGAAATAAGAAAAAGCGAGAAAGTAGTGAGAAGTTAGAAAACCAGAGAAGAGAAGGAGGGAAGTCAGAAAACTCGACGGAGTTTTATGTAATATTGTAAAATACTGTATGTTCAACTTGTTTGTATTTTTATCTGCTGAAAAATAAAAATATTTATGAAAAAAAAAATAATGTTTAGGTGGAATTTTCTTTCTTGTAGTTTGAATCCATTGCTCCGTGTCCGCTTCTCTGGAGCAGCAAAAAAACAACCTTTCACCCTCCTCTATATGACATCCTTTTATGTATTTGAACATGGCTATCCTATCACCCCTTAACCTTCTCTTCTCCAGGCTAAACATACCCAGCTCCCTAAGCCGTTCCTCATAAGGCATTGTTTCCAGGCCTTTGACCATTTTGGTTGCCCTCTTCTGGATACGTTCCAGCTTGTCAGTATCCTTCTTGAACTGTGGTGCCCAGAACTGGACACAGTATTCCAGGTGAGGTCTGACCAGAGCAGAATATAGTGGTACTATTACTTCCCATGATTCTGCTTATTCTCTATAGTTGCTCCTTTTTGCTGGAAACTCCTTCCAAGGATATGCCAGAACATTTCTCTAACCACCCCAGTTTCCACTTTCCCCTCAGGATCTACCTATCTGCAGATGGAGATGACTTGGAAATTTCAAGTTTGGAAATATTGAGTCTAAAGCTGCAGTTCTAACTCCATTGACCTGGGAGTAAGCCTCATTGGGACTTACTTTTGATTGGACATGGTTATACCTGCAATGTAAATCCCAAAGAACCGTGACCCTGTATGAAATCCCCGGCTGGGGACTGGGAAGAATAAACGCCCAATGCCTGAGCCAAGGTCTCCCTACATCTGAAACTTAATAAAGTTGTGGCTAATTTTAATCCCATAGCACATTGTCTTGAGTCATTATTCCGCTCGGGGGTCGCCTGGGGTAGGGGGGACTCCGCCTGTCCACGCAATGTAAATCCCTAAGAACCTTGACCCTGTGTGAAATATGACGTTATTCAAATTGCTCCTTTCATTTTCTCGCAAGCCAGCTTTCCCTGAGTATGTCTATGCAGGCCTTCATTAGCACCTAAAAGCCTCATCAGTCAGAATGGTCCAGTGCAAATTTCACTGGCTGTTGTAGCTTGCAAGTGTTTCCTGTCTTTTATTAAGAATGTGGAAGCCCTGGCAAATTACAGTTTCCACAAATTTTTGCACGTGGAAGGCCTTGGGGCCTAATGAAAGCCAAAGCTGCCTTATTTGCTCTTTCCTATCATTGCTGAATGACCCTAGAAGCAAAACAAAAAATTAAATGGTTATCGGCAGCCTAAAAGGAAAAAAAAGCTCAAGACTGGTCTTCCCCCCCCTCCCTGGATGGAAAACATTTTATTTTATTTATTTATTAGAAAGGGAAGGGGGGCCCAAAAAAACATGGGGGTTGTTCTGCAAATGCATCTCCTTGTTTTAAAGAACTGGTCAGCACAACTACTTTAAGTAGACAATGAGCTGGTCTTAAAGCACTGGGAAAACGGGAACAAGATGATTGTTGTACTGGTGTCTATGCCATGCAATTCCAAGATGGATTGAGCTAATTCTGGGAGCTGCTTTTAAAGATGTCATTAAGTCAGGAGGGAAACAATCAGGGAGAGAAACTTGTCAATGTCACTTAAACTTCCCGGTTTACAAGTAAAAGCAATTTAAGAGGGTCATCTATAATTAACAAGATACAGTGCAAATTGCAATCAAGCATCTTGTTCAATCAAGAAGTAATTATGATATTCCGGGCTGAGTGAAGGCAGCATTTCTTGTACCCATTTAATGCGATAAGCAGTGAGCACATTTAAAATGCCAATAAAATGAAAGCTGTCAGGAAGCCGTTTTCCCTTCCAAGAACTACAACAGTTGTCCTAAATAAAGTTAGCTTGCTGGCAAGGCTAACTGGTTCTGTTCATCAAGTGTTGCACCCTTCAGACAAACATGGGTGCCTTTTGTAATGGGAAGGGGGCAGACAGCAGCACCCTCTTTCTGACAGTCAGAATGGCAGAAAATGAGCATTGGTTTCGTTGACCGTTTCAAACGTAATTTTTTATTGACCATTTTTAATGTTTCTCCCCCAACTTTCGCCCTCTTTTACTCTCTTTCCCTTTGCGTGGCAATGTCCCTCCTCTCCCCGAGGAATTAATGACACAGACACGTTATGCAAATTTTAATGGGCGTAAAGGCCACGACTTTATTGGTTACGGATGTTGAGCGGTATTGGCTTAGGCATTGGACCCTATCACCTATATCTGACCCCAACCCGTGTGTTGGAAGTCAGTGAAGTGTTAACCACCAGTAAGGAACCCCAGTGATGAACATCGCCCGGAATTCCCCCTGTGATCACCATTAGGGGCGTGCCTTAGGCCCTCAGCTCCCCGGGCTTCGGACAGGGCCACGCCCCCGGAATCCTTTAACGGAATACCCTTCCATTGAGGGGCAGTCGATGACGCTACCTCCTCTCCCCACTTCATATGGAGATTTTCCAATGCCTAACCGCCAAACCAAGAGTTGTGACGATTGCTACGAGGTAGGTGAACCTAACCAGCTGGGGGAAGTGGGACAAAGAGGGCGAACTTCCCGCCCGTCATTAGTTTAAAGGGACTAAGACATGCCCCCCCCCCGGCCGACCAGATTGTTCGACCTGCGTGAGATGCGGGAATAATCTACCAATTGCGCAGGGGCTGGGCTCAGCCCCTACGCGCGTGATCGGGTCGTGACGCCCGCAAATCTACCTCCTGCTGATGTGGAAGTGGCCTTTCCTCTCCTTGATCTCACCCCCTCCCTCAATATGCAGCAACTAGGCTTTAGAAAAGCTTCCATTAGTGCCGAAGGGAGTTTCGAAATAAAATAAAAAACAACCACCACTTAACTGCAGGATGGGGATGCATTGGAGAGGAAAGGGTTAATCCCTTGCTCCACAGTGATTCCACCCAAAACCACAGACACACACAGATAATGTGAATCTGCGGGGTGTGCGATGGGGAGATCGTGGAGGTTTGCAGCTGGTGCACAACTGGTTAGTCCCCCCTCCCCTTTCTCTGTGCTAGGAACTCCTAAAAATCACACCATGGAACAATTAGACCTAAGGAGAGTTTGCAGTAGTACTAATGGGTAACAAGCAGGGAGGCTGCAGCTTAGATGGGGCGGCCCTGTGACCATGGTCCCACCGCCCCTTGTGATAGAGCATAGCTTGAGGAACAAATCTCCATTTACCATTTTGTTGACAGAGAATGATTAAAATATTTCTTTGAAAGGTATGCACTCATTTTTATGTATTTAAACCAAACTCTGGCTTCAATGACAGTTGCACAATAAAAGCGTTTGAGAAAGAGTTTTGATCTACTAGCTAGATCCCATTGATTGCATCTTGTATTGTTTTAGTTTTATCTCGCATCCCACTGTGACCACAGCCTCCCTGATCTGCTATCTGGGTTTTCTTATTAGTCTTCTTTCATAATATTTTGGTAATGGAATTCACAACATGTTAAAAGATCTGAAAACCTCTCTTGAAAATTTCTGGTTCCTCTGGTGTAATGATTTCCATTTCCTTCTGTGTTTTGTTTTGTTTAAATTAGTTTGAAGTTAATTGGAATCTAAGGCACAAAGGCGCTGTTCAAAGTTAATTCCATTTATCATGAGCCACCTAGTACTTGCCAGTGCACGTTGCTGCAAATGGTAGCGAAAAGGACCTCAGAAACTTTGTCAGTGTACACACTCCCATTGACTCTGCTCTCAGTGCACCCCCACTGCCATAGCTGTCAAGTTTCGGAATTGAAAATAAGGGATCAGCAGTCTCACCTATCCCGGGGACAGTCACATTTCAGTGGTGGGGGGAGCCAGAAGCAAAAGTGGGCAGAACAGCAATGTAAACTCTAAGCGAGCTCGGGCAAAGAGGAGGGCAGCCAGCAAAGATGAGGGCAGCCATGTGCTCTGCGCAATGGAGCCCCATCGTCTTCTTGTCTGATCCCATCAAAACAGGACAGGAAGCAGCAGCTGCTCAAAGGCAGCCAGGCTCCGCCCGCCAGCTAACCCTATTGGCCGGCTGAGGGGCTCTGCGGCAACGGATAGGGGCTGATGCAGGGGGATGAATACACCCCCCTGTAAGCACGGGAAACGGCTCCCACTTGCTTTGAGGGCTGAGGCTTTTCTCTCCAAGTAGGCGAGGTCTTCCCACCCAGTCCCTGGCCAGCAGGGGAGGAGCTGCTTCCATTAAAAACGGGAAATTTAAGGGAAATAAAAAATAAGGGAGAGCAGCGGGAAACTGCTTGAAATAAGGGAGAATCCCGGGGAAAACGGGATACTTGACAGCACTGCCCACTGCTGATTTGGGAAGGACTGAGCACACAATGCTGACCACAATCCATGTCTATCTTGTATCTGCCTTTTGTTTCTTATGAAAAACTGTTTTGATGCATTTTCCCCAAAACCAGCTTTGAACTGAATTGAGAAAAGGAATGACCTCGCTGCATTTTAGGCTGGTATCTCCTCCTCCTCCTCTCCTTATTTTCACAACCTGAATGTAGAACATGATTCTACAGTGTCTGAGATCTAATAATAATAATATCATCATCATCATCAGTAATATCAGACTTCTCACACAAATGTGCATAACTTTTCAAATTTATTTTTCTGGACATTTCTGCCTTCCCCAAAATTAGCACTGTTTCCTCTTGGCTTTTTATCTTCCCGGTCTCCGAATTGTCATGGTGCACTGTTACGGAGCATAATGTGTCCAGTCGGCTCCATCATTCCCAATTTAAAAGCAGGAGAAGTTGTTGCCTGCCTGATGCGTGGGTCCAGGCGCAATGAAGCTGCGGGCAGTGGAGACAAAGTATGATAAAGTTGCAATAAACACAGGAGAACCACTTGGTGTCACGGTCCAGGCTGGCAGCAAAGAACGTCAGGACCAGAGGCAAGTGGATAGGGCAGAGGGTCCGAGGAGCTGGGGTCTGGGGGCTGGGAAGCACACGGTACAAGTCTCAGTCTGAGGGTCGAGGCACGAAGTTGCAGTCCAAAAGGCAAGGTACGTAGTCACGGTCCAAGGGTCAAGGCATGAAGTCACAACCAACGAACAAGGAGGCACACAGCAAGGCAGGGAATGTGTTGCTGTGGCAAAGAGCTGAGGGAAAAAGCTGACCTGCCACCAGGTGCAGTGAGTTACTAAGCAACCTCACCTGTGCAATCACAGTGAGTTATCAAGCAGCTGCACCCTTCCTCCCTAGAACAAGCCGAATAGGCCCTACTCCTGCCAAGCCACAACCACAAACTTGACATGAGTCAACAGTGTGATGCAGCAGCTAAAAAAGGCAATGCAATTCTGGGCTGCATCAATAGGAGTATAGCGTTTAGATCAAGGGAAGTAATAGTACCACTATAATTCTGCTCTGGTCAGACCTCACCTGGAATACTGTGTCCAGTTCTGGGCACCACAGTTCAAGAAGGATACTGACAAGCTGGAACGTGTCCAGAAGAGGGCAACCAAAATGGTCAAAGGCCTGGAAACAATGCCTTATGAGGAGCGGCTTAGGGAGCTGGGTATGTTTAGCCTGGAGAAGAGAAGGTTAAGGGGTGATATGATAGCCATGTTCAAATATATAAAAGGATGTCATATAGAGGAGGGTGAAAGGTTGTTTTCTGCTGCTCCAGAGAAGCGGACACGGGGCAATGGATTCAAACTACAAGAAAGAAGATTCCACCTAAACATTAGGAAGAGCTTCCTGACAGTAAGAGCTGTTGGACAGTGGAATTTGCTGCCAAGGAGTGTGGTGGAGTCTCCTTCTTTGGAGGTCTTTAAGCAGAGGCTTGACAGCCATCTGTCAGGAATGCTTTGATGGTGTTTCCTGCTTGCCAGGGGGTTGGACTGGATGGCCCTTGTGGTCTCTTCCAACTCTATGATTCTATGATTCTACGATCACCTTGTCGTGGTGAGTGGGCTTGCATGTTCCTATGACCCTGACAGTGAGAGCTGTTCGACAGTGGAATTTGCTGCCAAGGAGTGTGGTGGAGTCTCCTTCTTTGGAGGTCTTTAAGCGGAGGCTTGAGAGCCATCTGTCAGGAATGCTTTGATGCTTGGCAGGGGGTTGGACTGGATGGCCCTTGTGGTCTCTTCCAACTCTATGATTCTATGATTCTAAGCCCTGCTGGTCCCAGGGCCTGGCTTCAGCACGCACTCCTGACACTTGGGATTTTAAAAGGCCACAACTGTATTGATTACAGAGGTTAGCAGGTTTGGGCGCAGGCGTTGAGTCTGTATCCTGTATCAAGCAGTCCATCTGCTGGTTGATAATTTGGCAGGGCTAACCAAGGTTAACAATCACCCTATGATGTACATCAGCTTGAGGCAGCCCTTCCAAGATCATCATATTGGGGGCGCTATGGACCATCAGCTCACATCTGAAGAGAAGCACCTGACCTCCCCCTGGATCCCTTTAAGGAGATATCCTGATTCCTTGGCTGAGACTGAGGCTTGGGCATTGCTAGCTTTTACAGCTAGTGAGCAGACCAGACAGTGGTGAAATTTCCCCTGTGGTCAGCTTCCCATGTCTTCCAGCTTACCTGTGATTGTCTACAACTGTGGGCAAGCCCCAGCAGCCAGCACAGCTGATGGAGAAGGAAGTGAAATCCTTCCCTGGCCATCCCTCCAACTGGCAGTAAGTGGTCCTTTCCGTGTCATGAACTGAAATGCTCCAGTAGTTGTGCCTCCCTAACTTCTCCAGTGGCCTCGCACCTAATGAGAGCTGGTGTGGTGTAGGAACTTAGGAGACCAGGGTCAAAATGCCCACTCAGCCTTGAAGCTCACTGTGGTGATATTGGGCCAGTCATCATCTCCAAGTCTTGAAATGTGTACCTCCAATAGAGGTGTAAAAGTACCCCTGACTGTTAGGTCCAGTTGCGGACGACTCTGGGGTTGCGGCGCTCATCTCGCTCTATAGGCCGAGGGAGCCGGTGTTTGTCCGCAGACAGCCTCTGGGTCATGTGGCTAAGCCGCTTCTAGCGAACCAGAGCAGCGCACGGAAACGCTGTTTACCTTCCCACCAGAGTGGTACCTACTTATCTACTTGCACTTTGACGTGCTTTTGAACTGCTAGACGGGCAGGAGCAGGGACTGAACAACGGGAGCTCACCCCGTCACGGGGATTCAAACCGCCGACCTTCTGATCAGCAAGCCCTAGGCTCTGTGGTTTAGACCACAGCGCCACCTGCGTCCCAATAGAGGTGTAGGCTTACCTGAATAACAAGCGGATCTAGTTGCCTAGTGGCCCCTGCATTCTTTTAGCACCCTGAACAGTTAGTCATGGCTGCATGTTTAGCTGTAATAAAGTTAATAAAATGCAGTTGAAGTTGGATTCACTCATGTTTTCACAAGTGCTAAGCCTTGCTTTCCAAGGCTACATTTCCCCCTTTCGTTGAAAGACATGTGATGCCGATAAGCAACTAGGTTTGGGCACAACGGCTTGTCAACTGATAAGGGTGGGAAAAATCGTGTACGTACATTTTCATATATATATATAAGCCACTAATTTCCTTAGATGCTGAGTCTGTATATTTCCTCTCTGCATTTACTTTAAGCTATATGAAATAGGATTTCTCCCCTCTAGCCCAGGCTTCCATGTCCATAACAAAACCAGTTATATTTGGGTGGCTTAGGAGATGATGGTTCTGAGAGAAATCCCTGATTGGCTCTAACCACAGCATGGAAATGCATTAGTCAAATAAAGAGGTTGCTGGCTCTGGCAGAATTTCTTATTGGCCACACGGATAGGGGTGCTGTCCCTCTCCCAGCTGGGCTGCTTCAATTCCATTGAAGTCAATGGGATTGAAACGGCTTAAGTTTTCACAAGTGCTAAGCCTTGCTTTCCAAGGCTACATTTCCCCCTTTCGTTGAAAGACATGTGATGCCGATAAGCAACTAGGCCAAAATAAAGGGGAATGCGATGCCTTCTCTATATGATAACTTGCTGGGATTAATACGTGATACACCAAAATCAACGCAAAGGCATTAAACAGCCTCCTGCTCATCCCGGCAAATATAACTCAAATATGCATTCTATATGAATGATGCGAGTGCAGCTGGTTTGCTGGATAAAGGGATTTTGTGATGTATAGGAGTGAGAAAAGCCTCTCCCTGTATATTTCTTTGGGATATTTCTGCCAGCACGAAGGCTGTTCGTGCCACGCAATTGTCACAATGCAAATCTGAATTACTGTTGGATTTCACACTTATCATTAGTTGCAGTTGGCTTAATTGCACACCATGCTTCCCATTCGAAAGCACGGCAGAATGATTCAAATGTGAGTCCCCATGGACATTATTATCTCTAATTACCTTGGCTGAGCTACACGTTCTCCTTTCAAAAGTAGGTGCTTCCTTTACTTTCATTGTTAGGAACAATAGGAGTGACTGTGCAATGGATTGTACAACCAGCCATCACTTGAATTGGATAAATGGTGTTTTAAACCTGTTGCCTGTTGAAGACACTCATCCATAACAGTGAACATGCACTTTTCATTTTATTTGGGTTTTTTTGCATTGTGAATGGAATGTCACACACAGGGTTGTCATATTTAGGTGACATAAAACAGTTGAACTGTCCTTCAGAGCATGGCCATGGGGACTTTAGGGACACGGGTGGTGCTGCGGGTTAAACCACAGAGCCTAGGGCTTGCTGATCAGAAGGTTGGCAGTTCGAATCCCCACGATGGGGTGGGCTCTTGTTGCTCAGTCCCAGTTCCTGCCCACCTAGCAGTTCGAAAGCATGTCAAAAGTGCAAGTAGATAAATAGGTACTGCTCTGGTGGGAAGGTAAACGGCACTTCCGTGCGCTGCTCTGGTTCGCCAGAAGCAGCTTTGTCATGCTGGCCACATGACCCGGAAGCTTTATGCCGGCTCCCTCGGCCAGTAACACGAGATGAGCGCCGCAACCCCAGAGTCGTCCACGACTGGACCTAATGGTCAGGGGTCCCTTTACCTTTACCTTATGGGGACTTTAAGGATGCTCTCCCACATTTCACACTAAAGGGGGAGGAATCTAATTTCTTGAGCTCTCAAACTGTTACGCAGCTACTGAGCCTTCATACCTGATGCTGTGGTGGCAGTTAGGGAAATTGTTGATGCATATCATAATAACTGGATTCTGTTGAAACAAATCTCTTTCCTTCTTCTTTCCAACACACCCCTCCTTTGCCAGCGAGAGCCCTCAGAGTCTGTTCATTCAGGACTTTGACTTTTATTTTCGACAAAGAAGGGTATGTGAAAATTACTGGCAACATGTTTCAAGGCCAGGAAGTTGAAACACTTTCATTTGTAACTTGCTAATTTGTTTTTCTTTCCACACTAGGGACACCATTTAGGTTAAAAGGACTATTTTTTTAAATGAACTGTCAGTTTCTGGGGTGGCTGCCTTAGTTTCAGCGTGTTTCTGTAGGCTAAACAGCAGTGCTGCAAAACACAGGAAACAACAGAGACAGAAATTTTTTGACAGCTGTAATTTTTCCTTAGAACTTGCAAAGTTCAATGTCAGATGAAGATTCATGTGGACAATATCAACCTAAAATATTGAAAATATTGCTGCAAGTTAAAAAGCACCAGGATCATGACGTGGGGTTAGTTCATACATAATGTTTGTTGCTTGATGACTGAAGCATTCAGTAGTAACCTGCATGTCTGAATGAGCCATAATGAAGCAGAACTTTCATACAGAGTCATACCATCTCCAATGCAGTGAAATTCGCTGTAGGCTGTACACACACACACACACACACACACACACACACACACACACACACACCTGTTTGTCAGTCATCAAATGTACAATACAAAGTGTGGAAAATACAGGTGATATGCTTTCATGCATAAGCCTGCTCCACATGGAACATAAATGTGGTCTGGCCTTTCATGCTGCCTCAATGCTAAACCACAGTCGGGGGGGGGGAGAGGGGGAGAGAGAGAGAGAGAGAGAGAGAGAGGAGAGAGAGAGAGAGAGAGAGAGAGAGAGAGAGAGAGAGAAGGGCGTGTTTTGAGCTTCTTGGAAGAAGAGCAGGATATACCTGTAATAAATAATAAATTATTTCTCACCTCAGCACTGCAAACGGATGACCCATCTCACGGAAGTGGGGATAGAATCTCAGTAAGAGCTTTGAAAGAAAAACAAGGTTTTTTTCAAGCTGAATTTGACTTGGCCCGGGTCTCTTCTATAACTAGGTCTATCTATTTCAGGGCACTTTTAGCCCACTCACCATTCACACATGTCAGACTGTTTGATTTTTTTAAAAAACAAACAAACAATACAGTGGTACCTCTGGTTACGTACTTAATTCGTTCCGGAGGTCCGTTCTTAACCTGAAACCGTTCTTAACCTGAGGTACCACTTTAGCTGATGGGGCCTCCTGCTGCCGCTGCGCCGCCACTGCCCAATTTCTGTTCTCATCCTGAAGCAAAGTTCTTAACCCAAGGTACTATTTCTGGGTTAGCAGAGTCTGTAACCTGAAGTGTCTGTAACCCGAGGTACCAGTGCAATACCACTGTAATTAGCATCGAATTAAAAAGTAGGGCAAAATGCAGTGAAAACTGCCAACAGAAAACCTAGAAGTGGACTAATATCTATAAATAACTTGGGCAAATAAAGAGGTCTTAGCCAGGCACTGAAAAGTTTCAACACCTGCCATAATTCCAGGGAAAGGACATTCCAGAACCAGGATGCCACCAAGAGAAGGTCCTGTTCCACGTCACCACCCAACGTCTCATGCCCAGTATCAAAAATTATGAATGGATGGCCAAGACATGTCTTCCATAAAGCAGTATGCACAATTTATAAACAATTCCCTTGCCCATTGACTGTCACTTCATTGTCATTCTGAGTCAGAATGTCAGAAGTTAAATTTGAAAGGATCGTTGCTAGGGGGGGGGGGGTTATTTGATTTCTTAGATGACTTGGTTTTGGGTCTCTCTCTTTTTTCCTTTTTACACAGATGCCCCAGGACACTCAACTTTTCTAGTAATGACTGAAATTCAAAACAAAGGCATATTAGAAGGTTAGCTATCAGGATGCTTGAAATCTCTGCAGCTGCCTGACCTGCAGAAACTCTCTAGAATGTCAACCCTAATATTACAAAGGACGGTGAAATATTGTTCCCAGGCAACCTCCAAGTTGAACTCTCCACTACTCTGGCAGCTGTTCACCAGCTCCAGGAATAGAGTTGGGAGATGTGGGTGTTTGATTAAACAAGGATGATGACGGTGCTGAAGATGAAGGTGATGGATAAGCCCGAGATAAGCAAGGGCAACACTAGGGTGGCCAAATCTCGAAATGCCAGTTTTAGCTTCCCACTTAAAAGCATGAAAACAACATGGCAGCTCCAACATTGGTGTCTGCCATGTTTCTTGGTGTCTGCCATTTCCTCCCCCGATCAATGCTTCATCTATGTCCTGTGTGAATGAAGGAAATAGGAACAGCCTGTTGAGGGGGGAGCTCTGTTGATGCCGCAGGTAGTCGTGATATTAAGTTTTTGAAAAGTTCCCAGGGACCACCACAAAGAAGGCAGAGATTGATGTACTTTTGATGTTTTATTTATTGTTGCGTTTGTAATTAAGTATTTTTTTTCACATTTTAAGCCCCCTTGAACACGGTTTGAACTATGGAAAGGTGGCATACAAATAAAATTACAGTGGTACCTTGGTTTAAGAACGGCTTAGTTTATGAACAACTTGGATTAAGAATGCTGCAAACCCGGAAGTAGGTGTTTTGGTTTGTGAACTTTGCCTTGGAAGCAGAACATCTTTCGCTTCCAGTTGAGTGTGTTCCATTTGTAAATTGAGTCCCCCGCAGCTATGGGAAAGCACGCCTTGGTTTAAGAAAGGACTTCCGGAACGGATTAGGTTTGTAAACCAAGGTACCACTGTATGTATGTATTACCTGTCCATTTATCATTGAATGGTTTTGTTAAGAAAGATCCTGACATGAACCACATTCAGACATCATCTTCAGGTTTTCCACTGACTGCATTCCTGACTTCCATGTCGTCCTAAAAATTTCAAATTGGAGCCCATAATAATAATAATATAATGCAAATTTATACCGTGCCCAACATATACAGATAAAAAAGTTCCACAGGTGCAATTTCTATCATCATCATCAACAACAACCTTTTATTGGCATCAAACAAACAAACATACATACATACAAAACAGTAGCGAAATAATACTTTCACAGTGGCACAGACTATATTAGAAGAGAAAAGAGACAAGACTCCGCTGTCCACGATCACATCTCTGGGACTCCTGATAACTCAGATGACTGCAGAATATTACGACGAGAAAAGAGCAAATGTAGGTATTGAGCTACCAATTTGGTGAGCTCCTGGTCAGTCCCCTTTAGTAGGAAATGCAAGACTTCCCGCTCTGGTCTCCTTCTAGGGATACAGAGCTGGTCCAGGAATTGCTGGCGGAGATCGACGTAAAGTTTGCAGTGAAAAACCATATGAACAAGGCTTTCCGCCTGATGGTCATTGCATGGAAAAATCCTCTTGCCCTCCACCCTGCCTGAGAACCTGCCCCATAGGAGGTTCGATGGATTTGTGTTGAACCTGGCCAACGAAAAAACCCTTCTTTCTGGGGGGTTCAATAGAAAATCAAGATAATTACAATTTGTTTCGTGTGCCCACGGAAGATGAAAATAGAGAGGGGAACATGTTTTGCCTGCTGCCTCTATGAGTTCTTGGCGCTCGATGTCCCACAACCTAGTTTTTATTGTGGCCTTGGCAGATAGTAAGGACATTGTGCACAGGAATTCCACTGATAGCCTGATATCTGCTTCTGAAAGAGGAACAAGGATAGAAACCCAACCCAGAGTAGTTTTACCCATGAAGATTTCTTCAGAATTTATGATAATTACATGCAGGTCAAGGGCCAGAAGTGCACCCTGCTGTCTGCATTGGCTCAAGGGAAAACAGGTATAAAAAGAGAATTTCTGGATGTTAAGATCCAGCATTGGGGCAAGTACTCTTTGGTGAGATAAGGCCAGCAGAGATTTAAAGTCACAAAACATGTAGCAAAGTAAAGTGTGGAAATACAGGCTATCCAACCTTTAAAACAAGCCCTTGTGAGTTCCAAAACTTCCCCCTTCGCTTAGCATAGAAAAAGACCACACATTTGGGAACTTAAAATGGTTTACTTACAAACTCTCCAAAGGTTAGCTTCATGTGCTTTTCCATACAGCATTCAGAAAATGTTGCACAGGCAGCAAACTTGGCTTATTTACAAGGGTGAAAATGCCTAAGTTATTGGTATAGGAACTCCAGAGAGGATTGTTAGAGTCATCCAGCCTGAGCTTGGAACAACCAGCTCAGACATTTTCACATGCTGAGTTTATCTGGTGGACAAAGGTACAACAATATGCTTGAATACCTTCTCCCAAGGTGAGAGTGTGTGACCTAGCTAAGCTTAACAGGACAACTTACTCTATGGCATTAACCCCTTCATACATTAATTAGACTTAAGCATGTTGGTTATATGAGGCTAGTTATCCCACAGTCTGAACAAGACCGGCCAGTCCTGAAAGAAAGAGAAAAATTGAAGTATCATTATAACCATTATAAAAAGATTTAGCTCTGATTCAAAAATGACAGCAACCTTTCCCCCCCTCTCTCTCTTTCTCTTTCTCTTTAGAAAAGAGTTAAGACACACTTGGACCCTAATTATTCCACACTAGAGTTGCTACAGAATCCTACTTGAAGGAAAATTTCAAAGCAAATATGGAGGTTCCTCCTCAGGCGAAAAGAAGCCAAAAGAATGTCAAGAAGACTATTGAAGTTTTGCACATCACTTAGAAAATAACCTGTATGCATTTTGTGATAGGGAAACTCAAATATACTCAAATTCAAATGTACCCTAAAATAAAGGTAGCCGTTAAAAGTTGACAATTTTATCCACATACCCTTCCTGACTTCTCCTTATCCTCTCGTCTTTTTTATTAAAAAATAATATCTGAAAAAGGGTTCCTTTTCAGCAAATAAACACACAATAATTACACAATACCCTACACCAGGGATGTCCAACCGGTCATTTGTGATCTACCGGACAATCGTGAGGCGTTAGTGGTCATTCCTGGTCGATTGTGTGTTCCTGATTAATCGACCCTCTCCCCCAAAAAAACTCAACAACTTTGGGTCTTACTCCCCCCAAAAAGCTCAACAACTTTGGTCAATCCAATGCGTAGATCCCTGACAGTGTTTTTATAGTGGGAGTAGATGGCAGTTTCTTGGAAGCTGGACATCCCTGCCCTACACAAATCCAGAGTGGAGTTCCTAACAAGGTTGGATGTCCCTTTGTACGCCTCTTTCCGGCAGCCCAGCTGGTGCCAAACATATTGCTCTGGCTTCATCCCAGAGGTGTACCTCATTGATGCTTGAGATAGATGGATGCCAACAATGACAATAAACAAAGAACACATGGCACCCTGTGCTTTCTTGCTCTAGTGTTCCATGTTTGTAGCTATACCTTTCTTTCACAGCTGTAGAGAAGTTGCAGTGTTGAATTCTACACCAGTTTCCATGACAACTTACAGATCTTCACATTATCCACCCATATTGTGCATTTGAAATCACAATTATTTGAAGTTTATTGTTGTTGTTTTTACAAAAACATTGCACAGTAAATCCCACCACAACTCTTCTCCTTACGTTAGTGTCAATTACTGAAACAACGTACCTCTCAGTTTCTTGCCTTAACCTTGTACAAAGAGTTTAATAGATATGTAGGAAGCCGAGGGACCTTGGAATCAAAGCTATTTAGGTTGCAAGAAGGCAATTGCTAGTCATCTCCTAAGAATTCTTCAGCAGCAGCTGTACCTGCATATTCCAAAATTATTACTCTTTATCCCTGTCAAGAATATTAAAAAAATATATGGTTCCCTTTTTGCTGTCTGCTAGATAGAAACTGCTTTAGGAGACAATAAAAAGGCAATATCATATGCTTAGGAACTGAATAAATTGAGCTGCCTCAGAAAAGTGGCTACACTACACTACAGTACAGCGTTTCTTCATAAAATGAACTGGTGCCTGTTGAGGATCTCGTCTGTTTGGCTTTCCCTCTTGCTGTGGGAGCCATTTGTGCCCATGTGAGATCATCAGCCTGTACATCTAGGATGGCTGACTCTTCTGGGTTGCATGGCAGCAGTGGGTGCGCGCGCGCGCACACACACACACACAGCATGCACACAGCCCCCTCCTGAGCAGTGTGTTGTCAAATGATTTAGCTGATGAGGCAATTTGCATTTAAACCTCTCTGCCCAACCCTTTGTCTACTTTATCCCTAAAAGTCAAAGGACCCCTAGACAGTTAAGTCTAGTCAAAGGCGACTATGGGGTTGTGGCGCTCATCTCGCTTTCAGGCCGAGGGAGTCAGTGTTTGTCCACAGACAGCTTTCCAGGTCATGTGGCCAGCAGGACTAAACCACTTCTGGTACAACAGGACACCATGACAGGAGCCAGAGCACAGGGAAACGTCGTTTACCTTCCTGCCACAGCACAGGGGCCAGAAAACATTACTTGAGGCACTGAATCCGGTCGCTGGACTGGGAGTTAGCCATTGAACTCGACTAACCTCTGGCCTATTTATATGCCTAGTAATCAAAATTCCTTTTACTGACAAAGGACAAAAGCTGTCTCGCCCACGTAGTCCAAAGCAGGGAGGCTGGGGAACCCCCAAAAACATTTTTAAATGAGGAGACTAAAACTCCTCAACGTTGTGTGGTGCCATGTCATGTGCTCGTGTCACGTGCATAGTACATTAGCATGTTGCATAGTGTGTGTGAGTAATGTCAGTATGTTCCAATCATATGTCAGTATGTGCAATCAGTGCATGTCTCCAACACCCTCAATCGTGGGGACAAGCCAGTAGGGAAAAAAAAAACCAAGATCTCAGTGTGCATTGACTATTGAATAGCATGTAATGTGCACACAGCCAAAGATTGCCTGAAGATGAAAAGTTTACAATACATTTTCTGTAAAATGAGGCGAGCAATAACATGACTTACCAACTGGGTTGGTCGCCCCAGTTGGCTGGGGGGCCTGGTAGGACTTTTCCCCATTTGGGCTAGCGAAATCGGGTTTTTTCGCCTACCCCATAGCACTTCGTCACAACTTTTGGTTTGGCGGTCAGGCATTGGATAATATCAATAGAGGTAAAAAAGGGGAGGTAGCACCATCACCTGCCCCTCATTGGAAGGGTATTCCGTTAAAGGTTTCCGGGGGCATGGCCCTGTCCGAAGCCTAGGGAGGTTAGGGCCTAGGGGACACCCCAACGGTGATCACGGGGGCAGTTCCCCTTGATAAGCATCAGTGGGGCTGCCCTTGGTGGTTAACCCTTCACGGACCTCCAACACCCGGGCTGGGGGTCAGATATAGTGGTTAGGATCCAATGCCTAAGCCAATACTGCTCAACATCCGTAACCAATAAAGTTGTGGCCTTTACGCCCATTAAAATCTATACAATGTCTCATGTGTCATTATTCAATTGGGAGGGAGGGACATTGTCACGCAACTGGACAGGCTCCTTAGATGAACATTAAATATCGAATAGCATTTCTTCTTTGGGGTGGTACAGACATGAACATGAATCAGTAGAACATCAAGTGATGACTTGCATGTGTGAATAGGACCTCACAGATACAACACCAAAGATGGTCACATCATTGCACACGCAGGGTTTGTCTAATAGAGTCAATTCACACAGCTAAACAGTCAAGTCTAACTGATTTTTGCCTGGGCAACAAGGCCAGCACTACCATTAGGTATAATGGGACAGCTGCCCGATACAGCAAATTTTGGGTGTCATGGAAGCTTTTAGCTAGTGTCACATATATATATATATATATATATATATATATATATATATATATATATATATATATATATATATATATATATATTTACTTCCCCCCGCCCTGGGACAGAACTGACATCCGCTAGCCAGCGAAGTCAGTAAGGGTAAACACCTATAGGGGAGAAATCAGGAGCTGGGTGCCAGGCCCTCAGTTCTCCCCCAAATGCTCCCAGGGACTCTTGCACAGCCCCAGCCCCTTCTCGGGGGGTACGGACGAAAGCAAGATGAGCCCCTGGATTCCTTTAACGGAATACCCTTGCAGCAGCATTTTGCAGGGGTAGGCCCAGCCAAATCCATACCCCTGCAGCAGCATTCCTAGGGGCAGGCCCAGCCAAATCTGACCCCTAGACCGACCAATTTTAACCAATGCCTAACCACAACCTTACAAGTTGTGACGGTTTGCTATGCAGTAGGCAAAAACCAAATGGCCCCAGCCAATCAGCCAATTGGACAAAATTCCTACAGGCCCCTGATCCAAAGCAGACGACCCCCATGACAGGCATAGCAAGGTCAAAGCGAAGAAAAATTCCCTAAAATTAGGGAGGGTGGGCGGGAGATCCGTTGCACGCAGCAAAAGTGAAACCAAAAGGTCCCATGCAAGGATTTTTAAACCATAGTGCCTGTCAATCATTAACTCACAACATGCTCAACCCCCCAGCAACCCAGTGAGCCAAACCAAGCAGTGGCCATGCCAACAAACCGCCCAGCAAGAGAGAGCTGCTCCGTTAACCCTTCCGCAACCCATGCTCTCCTCGATGGGAGAACCCGCTTTATGGTGAGGGTGCCATTTGCTCAGGCAGCAAAATGTCTAAGGCTGGCTCTTGTTGGAAAGTGGCAAGATATATAAGCCTTAGCATTAAAATGGTCTTGAGGCTAAACTCTCTTTTGTTTTCAGGCATGCATACATTTCAAATCTATTATTATTTGACTGGAGGCTTCGCGACCAAATTGCAATTGCCTAGCAACATAATCAGCCTTCTCATTAGCGCTAGGGTGGAGGAGCCTTAAAATAGTTCAGAATCGTTTAGAAGTTCAGAACCAACGCTGAAAACTTTCCGAAATGGTCTGATAAAATATGTGTGAAATAGAACAACAAGGAGAAAGGAGGACAGGGGTTGGTTGTTGTATTAACTAATTGGGGTCCAGTACCACTGATAGGCCTGGAACACCCTGCCCATATAATAACCTGCATTTTAGAACAAAATGTGGAGTGTTGCTAATGGGATTACTGCAGTAAAGAACATAAAATAGGAATACAGGAAGCTGACTGACAGTGGCTTTCTGGGATTTCAGGCACCAGCCCTATCTGAAGATGCCAGGGACTGAACGTGGAACCTTCGGTGTTTTATTGAGTTTTTAATATTCTGTTGGAAGTCACCCAGATGGGCGGGGTATAAGATAATAATAATAATAATAATAATAATAATAATAATAATAATAATTTATTTATACCCATCTGGCTGGGTTTCCCCAGCCACTCTGGGCAGCTTCCAACAGAATATTAAAATACAATAGTCTATTAAACATTAAAAGCTTCCCTAAACAGGGCTGCTTTCAGATGTCTTCTAAAAGTCTGGTAGTTGTGGTTCTCTTTGACATCTGGTGGGAGGGCGTTCCACAGGGCGGGTGCCACTACCAAGAAGGCCCTCTGCCTGGTTCCCTGTAACCTCACTTCTCGCAGTGAGGGAACCACCAGAAGGCCCTCGGCGCTGGACCTCATTGTCCAGGCAGAACGATGGGGGTGGAGATGCTCCTTCAGGTATATTGGACCGAGGCCGTTTAGGGCTTTAAAGGTCAGCACCAACACTTTGAATTGTGCTCGGAAACATACAACAACAACATGACAACATGCGTGGCACTAGGAGTATCTAAGCACCCACCCCAATCCCTGTGCTTCCCTTTGCTTCCTCATCCTTAAGCTCTTTCTAGGGTGCAAAAGTATTATTATTTTTGATCTGTCTTCCTGGTGGAAAGTATATTGTACACAGAACTGGACAAAAGGTGGACTCTGGCGTTTGAAACGGTAGACTCACAATACCCAATTTAGAAGCGGAACCTGCTGCTTCATCTAATGCATATCTAATGGTGGTAGTGGTGATTATCAGGCTCTCAATATTTGCTTGTTTACAGTGTATACACCACTTGGTTATAAAAAGCCACAAAGCAATTTACAGAAAGATGAAACCATAAAATCAGGGGGCAAAATGCAATACATTAAATGCTGAACGGGCACTGTGTGGCCCTTGTAGTTGGGCCAATTCTGCTGATTGACGTGGCTGAGTCAGAAGCCAAGAAGCATTCTGGGCTTCTGGGATATGATATATAATGAGATTAAGAAAATGTTGAAGTATACATATGTTGAAAAACTAGAAGCATTTCTACAGGGAATTGTAGGTACAGAAATTAACAGGCAAGATATTAAGCTTTTCCTATACGCAACAACGGCAGCAAGAATTTTATTAGCACAGAAGTGGAAACAAGAGGAATTACCGAGAAAGGAAGAATGGCAATTGAAGCTAATGGAATATGCGGAACTGGCCAAAATGACAGGAAGAATCCGAGAACAGCGGGACCAAAAGTTCATCAAGGACTGGACCAAATTTGTAAATTATTCAATCAAATGCGTTGGTAGGATCGCAAGAAGCTTTGTAAGGAAAGGTACAAAAACCACTGCAGATAAGAATAAGAATGTATGGTGTTCTAATGTTTTTGATTATAAAGCAACGGTTAAATAGTGAAAATGCAGAAATTTGAAATGAAAGATAGAAAATCACGAGGAAGGTTTGAAGGAAGTCAGGGCCCTAAAAAGCCAAAATGTATAATATAAGGGCAGATATTGCAATGGAAAGTATTATTGTAAAACTAATAAAAATTATATATATAAGGTGATTTCATGGGTAAACTGGTCCCAAGTTGTTAATGCTTTGAATACTAATAGCAACACCTTGAACCCGGCCCGGTAGCAGATTGGCAACCAGCGCAGATCTCTGAGTCCAGGCACTATATGCTGACAAGGCCTCTGTCTGGTGTAGTGGTTAAGAGCGGTAGACTCGTAATCTGGGGAACCGGGTTCGCGTCTCCACTCCTCCACATGCAGCTGCTGGGTGACCTTGGGCCAGTCAAACTTCTTTGAAGTCTCTCAGCCCCACTCACCTCACAGAGTGTTTGTTGTGGGGGAGGAAGGGAAAGGAGAATGTTAGCCGCTTTGAGACTCCTTCGGGTAGTGATAAAGCGGGATATCAAATCCAAACTCCTCCTCCTCCTCCTCTTCTTCTTCTTCTTCTTCTTCTTCTTCTTCTTCTTCTTCTTCTTCTTCTTCTTCTCCCCTCTCAGCAATTGAGCTGCAGCATTCTGCACTAACTGCAGCCTCTGCATCAAGTGGAGATGCATAGATCACTGGTTTATTTGTCATGTTTGGCTTACTCCCAAGTATCTTTTCTCTGCTTTACTGATTTGGCTACTGAGAGCTTGGAATAAGTAAAACCCATACAATAGCAACGAAGTGACACATTTTGCACTTGAATGGCTCCTGTAGCAATGCCAACAGGTGTTTTCTTCAATTCAGTGCATCCTGAATGAAAGAAAGATTACCCCAGCTATGGCATTATTGTTCAGAACTGTAACTTGCCTAGATTGCAAGCTCTCAGAGTAACCATTTTGGTTGCAGTGACACGATCTATTATAATGTTCTGGTTTTAATTTACTCCTAAGTATCCTCACGGGACCACCCACACCATGTATTGATATTGGGCTGAAAAAAATTGATCTCTGCAGGGGATGTTTCATTAATCATAAGCCGTGCGAGAAAAGGGAGGGGGGGATTCCTTTGTCTCTGAAATTATGTGGTGTCAAGCATTTCATTCCCCCCCCCCTCCACGACACACTAAATGTTGCTTTTGAAAGTTTCAAAGGCGCAAGGTTGAGTGTATGGCATGCACCTATTTGTCATTAATAATTCATCGCAAAGCATACAATTTGCACAGAAAAGGGTCTTGCCACGCAATTGTAAATTACTGCAAGGTACAGAGCCTCGTTAGCTCTGAGCTGGCTCTCTTCGATTAAAGACCCACGAATCCATTTTATTGCAGCTGGGAAGAGGGAAAATGCAAATCGGGAATGGTACTAATTTCCATGCGCTTCGAGGGTGTTTAAGACATTTTGGTACCCGAGGAGAACCTGGAATGGTGCGCCCCATTAACGAACAAGGGGGGAGAGGGAATATAGAAATTGGGAACAAGCGAGGGGGGGGTAATCAAATCAACCTTACCCAAAGGTTGAACTTGGAATCAGAGACCAGTGAAGGGGGACAAGGAGCCTGCTCTGAATCACTCCGGGCAGGTGAAGAGCCCAGGAGACCTCAGAGGGCACCCCCTCACCATTTCCTCCCTTGAAGAAGAGTATGGATTTGATATCCTGCTTTATCACTACCCGAAGGTGTCTCAAAGCAGCTAACATTCTCCTTTCCCTTCCTCCCCCACAACAAACACTCTGTGAGGTGAGTGGGGCTGAGAGACTTCAGAGAAGTGTGACTAGCCCAAGGTCACCCAGCAGCTGCATGTGGAGGAGTGGAGACGCGAACCCGGTTCCCCAGATAATGAGTCTACCGCTCTTAACCACTACACCACGCTGGCTCTCCTTGGGGTGGGAGGAGACCAGCAGATTCTCCTGTTCACCAAGAGGTGGCACTGAGGGAAGGCTGGCGATTAGGTGGCAGATCCAGCCCCCAAGAAGTGTGCAGTGGACATTGCTGCCACCGCGGAAGCAGCAGCGGATGATGCGTCCCTTGGAGGCTGTCAGGGGCTGGAGTGAGGAGGAATGGTAGGGACTGCCTCCCCCCCTTCTTCTGTCTCTTCCTGAGAACAGGAGGACAGTATAGATTCAGAACAGTGGTTTGCAGAAGGGCATAGTTCTGCTGCTGCAGAGGGGAGAAGCTGGGAAATATTGGGAGAGAAACAGTGAGAAGAAGAAGCACCAGGGGAGAGAGAGTTGACGGACTCAGTGTCCTTGGAAAGCATTCCTGACCATCACCACCCTCCCACGACCAGGTGAGCATTGCGAGTAGTAGAACAGAAAGCTCAGAGGCAGAAAGCTCAGATTAGCCGACACAGGGATGATGCAGAATAGGAGAAATGAAGGGGGTGGGACTTTCCTTGGAGCAATGCCATTATCTTAGAGAGACTGCATTCCTTCAACTCTTTCTGTACATAGTGAATAAATTACTTGGTATCTGAAGAACTGTGCACACACACGAAAACTCATACCTGGAAAGCTTATACTTAGTTGGTCTTTAAGGTGATAAGGTGGACACGGGTGGCGCTATGGTCTAAACCACAGAGCCTAGAGCTTGCCGATTGGAAGGTCAGCAGTTCGAATCCCCGCAACGGGGTGAGCTCCCGGTGTTCGGTCCCAGCTCCTGCCAACCTAGCAGTTCAAAAGCACATTAAATTGCAAGTAGATAAATAGGTACCGCTCCGGTGGGAAGGTAAACAGTGTTTCCGTGCACTGCTCTGGTTTTGCCAGAAGTGGCTTAGTCATGCTCTTAAGGGAGTTCTTTTTGGATCATATTTTAATAAAAATATATATTTCATCTTGTTATTTATTATTACTTGGTGAGAATTATTTTTGTTTATCTGCTTCTTGGCTGCCACTGTGGGAGGGATCAGATTCCCTAAAGCCTGACAGAGGCTGGATCTGCTGCCCCTGTGGATCCTGCCACCCGAGGTGGTCCCCTCACCTTGCCTCATGGGTGGGCCAACTCTGCCTACTGGACAATAGCAACTCAAAGCTGCAGTAGTTCTGAGTATACTTCCTTTATTACATTAAAGCAGTGTTTTTCAACCTTTTTTGGGCAAAGGCACACTTGTTTCATGAAAAAAATCACGAGGCACACCACCATTAGAAAATGTTAAAAAAATTAACTCTGTATCTATATTGACTATATATAAAGTAATTTTTCAATTTTTCCCACGGCACACCAGGCAACATCTCGCGGTACACTAGTGTGCCGCGGAACAGTGGTTGAAAAACACTGCATTAAAGCAAGAGGGTGACTATCTAAATTAGAGGTAACAAATTGCTGCCCTCCATGTGCTACTTGACTACAGCTCCCATAATCCTTAGACACACTAGCCGAGGATGATGGGAATTGGTTCACAACATCTGGAAATGTCCAGCCCTGATCTAAGTTCATTGCAAATGGGCAGGTGTCAGCAGCAGAGAAAGGGATGGGTCTCTATGATACCATGAAAAGAGTCCTGCAGGACTTTTAATTGCATTTTTATCAGTTCCAGAAGACAAAGTCAATGGACAGGACAGCCTTTTACAAATATAGTAAATAAGATAAAAAAACCCGATGACATTCACACATTTAAAGCATGTTCATTGCCTCCAGAGAGTCATGGGAACTGTGGTTTATTAATTGTGCTGGGAATGGTCACTCTGTGAGAGGCAAACTAATGTTCCCAGGGTTCTTGGGAGGGGTGTGGATGTGACCAATAAAAGCAGAGGCAGATTGATTAAAATCTATCCTTTTAATGACTGAGGGACTGCGAGTGTGCTGCCAGCTTGGGCAGACATTGTGCAAATGAACTTACATGAAGTGAGAGCTGACACTAAAAAGCTGGAGTCAGCAGGGCATCACTTATTCAAGTTGATTCACTCCTTATAGCTTGGAGCAGAACTTGGGTGTCTTAAATCCATCACTGAAACTCTTAATCAGGGTTTTGCATATTTCACATGCATTATGGTTTCCTCACCCTTTCTAACACCTGCCCTCAACGCCAACATCACAAGCAGTACTATTTCTTTCTCACAATTCCGCGACAGATTGCTGCTGGGCTCATCATGGTAGTAGTGCTTTTTCTCCAACGGGGTGTGAAAAGCATGAAGGTACAGTAAACACTTACCTCTGTGTTGTTATTTTTGCCTATCTTAGTGTATCCGTTCCTTCTCCTGGATCGGCAAGGGAAAATATGTACCTGCTGCTTTGCGGGTTATCTTTGGGAGAAGAAAGAGCTAAGGAGTAAACCCTACACAAGGGATGTGTGTGGCGCTGTGGGTTAAACCACAGAGCCTAGGGCTTGTCGATCAGAGGGTTGGCGGTTCGAATCCCCGCAATGGGGTGAGCTCCTGTTGCCCGGTCCCTGCTCCTGCCAACCTAGCAGTTCGAAAGCACGTCAAAGTGCAAGTAGATAAATAGGCATTGCTCCGGTGGGAAGGTAAATGGCGTTTCTCCCATGCGCCGCCACTCACTCCGTCACCCTGGGAGCGGCAGCTCATGGCCCGACGATGGAGGCGCGCTCTGTTGTCGGACTGTCGCTTCCGCGACCTCCTTTTGAGCCGCAGAGCAAAAAGGCAGCTCGTGGGGCTGCCGTGCGCAATCGGTGGGGGGTGGAGATGCTCCTGCAGGTATACAGGACCGAGGCCGTTTAGGGCTTTAAAGGTCAGCACCAACACTTTGAATTGTGCTCGGAAACGTAGACATATTTATATTTGCTCTTTGATTTACGAAAACATACAAATGAATGAATGCTCATAGATGGGTAGTTCTGTAGTAACAAACGTTGACAAATCTAGCATTTGCAGGGAAAATGCTTCTTTCGGCTGCATTTAATAGTGAAGTTTTCACCCTCTGCTCCACGCACACTTTTGTGTTACAAAGGGTGTGTGCGCGGTAGCAAAAAAAAAAAAAAATGTTTTGTAAAATGTTCAGCTTTGTTGTGTCTCCCCAGTGCAAGTGAGACTAATATTCTTTTTTAAGCTGCTGAGAAAAGGAAACCTCTAATTTACATGTTAATAACTGTATTCTCTAGTCAAAGAAATGATAAACTGCTTCCAGTTCAGTTAACCTGTTGTTCTCTTTATTAGAGATGTGTCAGATGTTTTGAAAGACTTTCAAGTGCAGCTATGCAGACTCCCTCCCCACCCAAGAGGAGGGAAACTAAATTATTATTTAAATGCTCTGTGGGCTTTTAAGAAAGGCCTATGCAGTAGTTCGTTAGATTTGCAGCCATTTGGGGCTAAGAGAAGATGAAAACAATGATAGGGTGTTAGATTCTGGCTTTAAAACACCCAGGTTCAGTAGATACAGGGAAGGTCTTATATTCCCATGTTCTTGGCTGGCAGTAAGTTCAGGACAGACTAAACTATGATTTTTCACTTATTATTATTATTATTAATATATTTTTTGAGGGGGGCGGGAGATTATATGAGATTCTGCAAAATACAATGTTATCAAACAGGATCTGGTGACAATATACCGGTACACAGCCCACATACAATTGTAGATCACTGTTGAACAAACACAGACTTCAAATGTAGGGGCGAGCTATCCCATCAGGGGTCAGAGAGATTAACAACTACCTGTCATTTAGAAAATACCTGAAGGCAGCCCTGTTTAGGGAAGTTTTTAATTTGTGACTTTGTATTGTATTTTAGTATTTGTTGGAGGCCGCCCAGAGTGGCCGGGGAGACCCAACCAGATGGGCGGGGTACAAATAATAAATTATTATTATTATTATTATTATTGAGCTGAAGGGAGGCGCTCCCCCCCTCCCCGAGGTAAAAAAGCGGGCAAGAGGAGCCTTTAAAAACTTTTCTCTCTCTCGACCCGCAACCGACACCCTCCCGCTGCTGCTGCTGCCACCCTCCTGCTCCTCTTTCCGGGTCTCGCCCAGGCAGCTGGCGGAGGAGAAGGAGAAGAGCCGGCAGCGAGGGAGGGAGGCCGGTCGGCTGAGGCGAGACCGCCGGCGGCGGCCGCGCTGAGGGGAACGCACCGTTCTAGCGCCCGTTAATTTAATGGGTTTAAACCACTAGTATATATATATAGCCTTCCAGAGTGCCTGGGTGCGACGAACCTCCACTTCAGACTCTCCCCTCGTTACTAAGTGAATTTTTAATCAGGTGTTCTGGGTCAAAGTACAATGCACCCCACCTGTCCCTCTGAGGTCCGTCTGTTATTTCAATCCCCTTTTATCTATAATCTGGGGATCCCTTAGTAACGGGAGTTTTCCTGTCCAGCAGCCGTGGCCGGTTATATCCTCTGCTCAGGGCTTCAGGGGTTAACCTCTCCTTTGCCTACAGTTCGGGGTCTCTCTTTATTAGATCCCCTCACTATATCAGTTGGCTAAGCCCTCTTAGCAACTCGGTGGCAATACCAGGGTTTCCGCCCGCTAGCCCCTCCTGAGGGAACTCCAAGACACAAACTATCCCCCTTCAGTTTAGTTTTGTCCTTTCCCTGAGTTCACCTCCTCAAGAGCCTATATAACTCGCTGGACCAAATGAACGACGATATTTTCTTAGCTCAGCAATAAGAGGTCTTTATTTCTTACAGAACATAACGGTTTCAGTGATGGTTCATAAGCTTAGTTTCATAACAGTGTAAACTCTTTCTTTCGGCAACATATACACATCTTCAACGATCCTAACCTAACCTAACCTAACCTAACCTGGCCCCACACCCTCCTTCTTCCAGTCACCACTCCATTCACACTAACGGCTCCTCCCTCCTTTTAAGGAGCGGAAGGTCCCGCCTCCCAAGGGGTATCTGCCACTCAAACTGGGGTGCCCATTAACTCCTAAAACACCGTGGGTTTCTGAACATCCCCTAACTTAGATCTGATTCATTACACTGGGGCAACCCAGTCAGATGGGTTTGGTAGAAATAGTTAAATTATTATTATGGAATAGGACGTTCCGATTTTCATCGGATAAATGTTGGAGGGTATGAGACAGGGGATTCCTAGTGCTATTAAGTTAATGCTCTATCACTGTAAGCTAGAAGTGGAATCACAAGAGACCTTCCAGACCACTGCGGGCATTGCACTTTTTCCATTTGTATGTACACTACATCCCACAATTGTCTTCCCAAACTATACCTTGGGGGCAGAAAATGGGTAGATACAATTAACTCAGCCTGCTATATATATATTTTTTAAAACCCTTTTTTCCTGATTGACCTGTTGATTTTGTTCGTTTGTTTGTTTGTTTTATAAAAAGTGCTACAACCAGTGTTCCCCCCCCTTAAAAATGTTTAGGTGTAATCTCATTCTGACCCATTTTATAGTTCAAATTGGGGAAAATAAATACAGTAAATGGACAAAAGTACAAAGATACACAAAATGTTTAGGGCTATGCGTACCCCTACGTACCCCCAGGAAAAAAGCACGGGCTACAGCACTCACTTACCTATTGGTTTTCAGAATTGTGGCTCTGAAACAAAAGTATTAATTTGTTTAAAATATGTACTCAGAAGAAACACAGCAAGGCAAAAACGGACTTTCAAATGCAGGCGCTGCCCCTTGCTTGCACGGCAAGCACCTTCAGAAACCCCTTACCATTTTAAACTCTTGGCTAACTTGCCTATCTAGCCTTTCTGAGGCCAAAATTCTAAGCACATTTCTTTTGGAATAAATCTAACTAAACATTATCACCTCTTGGCAAATAGAAGGGGAAGAAATGGAGGCAGTGAGAGATTTCACTTTCTTGTGCTCCATGATCACTGCAGATGGTGACAGTAGTCACGAAATTAAAAGACGCCTGCTTCTTGGGAGGAAAGCAATGACAAACCTAGACAGCATCTTAAAAAACTGAGACATCACCTATATGCCGACAAAGGTCCATATAGTTAAAGCTATGGTTTTCCCAGTAGTAATGTATGGAAGTGAGAGCTGGACCAGAAAGAAGGCTGATCGCCGAAGAATTGATGCTTTTGAATTATGGTGCTGGAGGAGACTCTTGAGAGTCCCATGGACTGCAAGAAGATCAAACCTATCCATTCTGAAGGAAATCAGCCCTGAGTGCTCACTGGAAGGACAGATCCTGAAGCTGAGGATCCAATACTTTAGCCACCTCATGAAAAGAGAAGACTCCCTGGGAAAGATCCTGGTGTTGGGAAAGATGGAGGGCACAAGGAGAAGGGGATGACAGAGGATGAGATGGTTGGACAGTGTTCTCGAAGCTACTAACATGAGTCTGACCAAACTGTGGGAGGCAGTGGAAGACAGGAGTGCCTGGCATGCTCTGGTCCATGGGGTCACGAAGAGTCAGACATGACTAAACAACAACAAGCATATTCAGGACCTCGCTGCATATCATCTAACTCTCCCCACGACCAAGATGAATAATATCACAGAAATCTTCCACTCTTTGTCTTGCAGTGTTTCTTGGTACTGCATTCCATGACGATCATGTTATTTACCAATGCATTCCAGAAAGAGCTCGTTTTGCTAATATATGCAGCTTTGCAAACTCATTTTGGACTAACAGTTTGCAAAGACAATGTCTTGCAAGTGCTCTTTTGTTGGGGCTCGTCACATAGTGCATGGAAGCACAGCTTTAAAAATTAGAGTGACACTCTCTGGGGCAGTCTCGAGAAAGGTGATCATGTGAGATAAATTTTTCACAAAGGGCAACATTGAAAGGGGTTTAGAAAAGAACAGGCTGCAATATGTAATTCTCTTAAGCAGTAATAAATCGCCCATCTAGAATTAATGATCTTCCAACATTTCTTTTAAAAGACTTGAAAAGAACTAATTAACGGAGCACATTTCAAGCTATGATAAATGGGATTACTGGAAGCTATGAATGCAATTCGTAACGAAGGAAAAGAGCAAACCATTACTCAGAACATTAAGGAATGCAATTAAGCAAAACATTTGGAGGCACTTAATTACATCTACAGAGGACAGTTAAGTGAGATCTCGTGCCTTGTTGTAGCGTCAAACCCCAACCTTCATGAAATTACCTGTACATAATGACTGTAGACGTGTGGTGACAGGATGACACCTGATTTGACGTGGAAGCAAAATATTCTTATTATGACAAATTGCACATGTATTTAAAGAGGGGAAAGAGATTGTTGGTACAATTATGAAGTTCCAAACACAGTATGATTTAGGGTATAAAATACAGAACAAACTCATTTTCTCTGTGATGTGTTTTGTTCTCAGGACGGGGAGGGTTTTTGGATTTCTTAGGCATTTTAGGGAATATTTGGAGCTGGGCTTGTACAAATAGGGATGGATTCCACATGAACGAAACTATCGGCGTATAGATAAAAACAACAACAGAGCAGATTTCAAACAGATGCCTGAGGATGGAGATTTTCTTCTTGTGTATACTTTTATGCCTTCTTCTGAACACATAAGATATATATCAGAAGGGGTGATATAAACTGTGGAAAACCAGTCATATGAGAAAAGGTTTGCCATGGGGTCGGCTGGAGGCAAAATCTACCTTATGCCTGCTAGTTGTGAGTAGCCCCATCTTGGTCAACAAGGGAATCCATAGTGGTAAACTGTACTCCTGGTCTTAGGGCAACACACACACACACACACACACACACACACACACACACACACACACACAGCTCCCTGAAAAGCATATGCTAAATTTCTTAGTCTTTAAGGTGCCTCAGGACTCTTTGCTAGCTTATTGTGCAACGTGGTTAGCCCAGTGGGAATATGAGCATGGCATTCTACATGTGGCATACTTTGCGGAAGGGGAGCAAGAGCTTCAGAATGCCAACAAGGGTTATGTGGTGCTAGGATGTGCCTATGTGAGATATCTTGCAGGATCAAGCTGTTAGCTTAGTGTAGTTGTGCTGAATTTTGTGGGTTTAGCAATGGAGGAAAAAAACCTGTCGTGGTGTTTGTGCATCTTGCAAACAGAACAGGCTGTAACAGTTCTTTGTACTCTCCTGTCATATCTTTTACAGCAACAGGAGGAAGAACAGGTGGTGAATTTTTCCATCGTGTCCTTAAAGATCCCTCTTACCTTATTCTGCAAGAACACTTTGAGGCAAGGCTAAGTGGTTGACATTTTTTTCAGCATAATTATTATAATACTATAATGCATTTTAACTGAAAGGTAGAGCCATGTTATTTTATGCCCATTTTACAGATAGAAGATTTAACCGTAGAGAAGGTTGCTTTTCCTGGGGTTTCCTAGATCCTGGTTACATATTAGAATGTGAAAATGAACCACATGCAACCCAGGCTCTGACTTCTGGAAAGTCAGCATGGGTTTCTGAAAAATAAGTCATGTCAGACCAATCTGATCTCATTTTTCGACAGAATTACCAGCCTGGTAGATGAAGGGGACGCTGTGATGTCTTGATTTCAGCAAGGCCTTTGACAAGGTGCCCAATGATATTCTTGTAAAGTAGCTGGTAAAATGCTACCATTCAATGGATTTGTAACTGGCTGACTGACTGAACCCAAAGGGTGCTCATTAATGGCTCCTCTTCATCCTGGAGAGAAGTGACTAGTGGGGTGCCACAGGGTTCTGTCTTGGGCCCAGTCTTATTCGACATCTTTATCAATGACTTGGATGATGGGCTTGAAGGCATCCTGATCAAGTTTGCAGATGACACCAAATTGGGAGGGGTGGCTAATACCCCAGAGGACAGGATCACACTTCAAAATGACCTTAACAGATTAGAGAACTGGGCCAAAGCAAACAAGATGAATTTTAACAAGGAGAAATGTAAAGTACTACACTTGGGCAAAAAAAATGAAAGGCACAAATACAGGATGGGTGACACCTGGCTTGAGAGCAGTACGTGTGAAAAGGATCTAGGAGTCTTGGTAGACCATAAACTTGACATGAGTCAACAGTGTGATGCAGCAGCTAAAAAAGCCAATGCAATTCTGGGCTGCATCAATAGGAGTATAGCATCTAGATCAAGGGAAGTAATAGTACCCCTGTATTCCACTCTGGTCAGACCTCACCTGGAGTACTGTGTCCAGTTCTGGGCACCACAGTTCAAGAAGGATACTGACAAGCTGGAACGTGTCCAGAGGAGGGCAACCAAAATGGTCAAAGGCCTGGAAACGATGCCTTATGAGGAATGGCTTAGGGAGCTGTATGTTTAGCCTGGAGAAGAGAAGGTTAAGGGGTGATATGATAGCCATGTTCAAATATATAAAAGGAGGTCATATAAAGGAGGGAGAAAGGTTGTTTTCTGCTGCTCCAGAGAAGCGGACACAGAGCAATGGATTCAAACTACAAGAAAGAAGATTCCACCTAAACATTAGGAAGAACTTCCTGACAGTAAGAGCTGTTCGACAGTGGAATTTGCTGCCAAGGAGTGTGGTGGAGTCAGGGGCATTCCTAGCCCCTTGGCTGCCCGGGGCGGGAAGCCAAGAGGCACCCCTGGGGGCAGGGAGAGGGGCAGGTCAGCGAAGAGGGGTGTCACTGCTACCCACTATAATGGTGGCCCTCATTCAGCAGGGAAGGAGACAGCCATTTTTTTATGGTGACAGCCATTTTGAACTTCCAAAATTCAAAAAGCACTTCAGGAACAAAAAAATGGTGATCGCTCCAAATCTCTCCTAAATCTTTTTCTTCTGCTTTTTGGTCTGAAATAGTGTCAAAACTATTTTTTGTCAAAATAAAGAGCTGGACCATAAAGAAGGCTGATCGCCGAAGAATTGTTGCTTTTGAATTATGGTGCTGGAGGAGACTCTTGAGAGTCCCATGGACTGCAAGAAGATCAAACCTATCCATCCTTAAAGAAATCAGCCCTGAGTGCTCACTGGAAGGGCAGATCCTGAAGTTGAGGCTCCAATACTTTGGCCACCTCATGAGAAGAGAAGACTCCCTGGAAAAGACCCTGATGTTGGGAAAGATGGAGGGCACAAGGAGAAGGGGACGACAGAGGATGAGGTGGTTGAACAGTGTTCTCGAAGCGACTGGCATGAGTTTGGCCAAACTGCGGGAGGCAGTGGAGGATAGGCGTGCCTGGCGTGCTCTGGTCCATGGGGTCACGAAGAGTCGGACACTACTGAATGACTGAACAACAACAACAACAGTGTCAAAACAAAACAGGTATTCTCAAGGCAGGTGAAATGGCTGAGAAATGGTCCTTGTCCATTTGACTCAGCCCTAGTTAGGAGATTGGCGACTCTTGTTCTCTTCCTCCTATCCATTATTGAAGCTGTTACTGTTGGTAAACCAGTTCTGTCCTAAACAAGACAAAGCAACGAGGGAAGCGCAGAAAACAAGCATCCCTTTTTTCAATACCTGCAACACTGCCTTGCCTGTCTCTCACTCTCATCCTAGTCAGGGACCTGCCTGAATTCTCCTACTCTGAGCCTTTGATTTGATTCCAGTCCACTGATTCCATTCACACAGTCCAGCACTTGATTCTGCAGTCAACCTGCCTGTGTGAAATAGACCTACTTGGATCGATGGGGGGGGGGGAAAGATTGATAGGAGATTGATCCTGCAGTGCAGAAAAGGAGACTTAGCGACCATCTCCCCCAGTTCCCAGCCCACCATGTAGTTATTTGGCTCTCAGGATTTAAACTGAAGTTTCAGTTAGTGCAAAAATTCTGCTCGCCTATTTTTATCAAGCCATTTGCAGAGCTATAGGTTGCTTTTTAGTTTATCTAATTGGAATTATAATTCACAACTAATCAGCAAATTAGTGCTGTGATTTAAAGTCATGGGAAATGAACAGAACCTTCGTGGATTTCTATTTGCCTTTCTGTCTATTTCAGCAATTACATCTCTATTGCCTAACTAGCAAATGTTCCCCTCCCCCCTTTGAGAGAGAGAGAGAAAAATGATAATGTACATGGATAATTGAAAACATCTTTAAATTAGATTCAACTTACGGGTAAAACAATTAAGAGTCAATATGATCTGAAAATTTCTCATCCCCCGCCCTCATCTAATGCTAGTTGTTCCCTCTTCTTTCATCAATTGTTTGCAAAAATAATTAGTATGTTTGCTCCCTGCTGATGCAAAACCTTCAGTAGCACTAATTTGGACATGCTGTACAATGCACGGTGCCTAGTTGGTTGACTCTCAGAAAGATGGTGTTCAGCCTGTTCTGGAGGGCATTGCACTCCTCCTAAAAGATCAGCTTCGTATATTGGGGGCAGGGCCGGATTTAGATTTGATGAAGCCCTAAGATACTGAAGGTAATGGGGCCCTTTATATGTCCAGCTGTCTTTTGTCAACAACAAATTGTTGCTTTTTTGTGTTGAATATATGCTATATGGTTATGGACCTAATAGGTATCTAAAGCCATTTGCACATATCAAAATAATGTATTTTATCAAAGTACATCCAGGTTTTTTCCTTTAATTTTTTTGGGGGCCCCCAAGAGAGTGGGGCCCTAAGCTATAGCTTGTTTAGCTTATACGTAAATCTGGCACGGACTGGGGGAGGGGTGTGTAACGGATTAGCCCTAAGATGGAAGATTCATTACACTCTGGTTTAGTAAGAGTTAATCCACCTCCAACTTAACTGACAGCGTGTCCTTTAGGGGCGGGGCGGTTTTCGGTTTAAAAAAGGCGGGAACAGCCGTTTTGGCAGTTGGAAGGGGGGAGAGTGGGGAGCATAGAGGGGAAAGAAAGAAAGAAGAAAGGTGTGGGGCCAGGATAGTGGGTGTTTTGGTTAGGATTAGGGTAACTTGAAGTAAAAGTTCGGTGGAATTGCAACTAAATGCAACTAAGATTGTAACCTTATGAATCTTTAAAAACTATGTTTGCAAAAAATAATAATCATCCTTGTTGTGCCAAGTAAAATCGTCTTAGTTGTTCTAGCAGTGTATCAAAACTCAAAGAGGTGAAGACTCAAGAGAGGGTAAAACTTGCCTAAGGAAAAAGAGGATAGTTTGTGTCCTAGAGTCACACCGAAGGGTCAAGGGGGGTGAAAACCTAGAGTGCCAAAAATTTGCCAGGGTGATAAGGCAAACTGATACAGTGGGGATCCGTGCTGAGGGAGGCCCTTTACTGTAGGTAAGAGGTTGTTCATTCAAATAGCCTTGATGGGTTATGATAATAGGCCACTAAAGCTGGAATTAGGCTCTCATTTCTAAGAAGTCCAGAAATATAGACCGGTTTAAAATAAGGACGGAAGGATTTGAGGGTGAATTGCTTCACCCCTGGACTTCCTTCGTCTTTCAAATTTATTAAAATTTTAAATTTGTTTCAAATGTATTGAAAGCGTCGGGGATTCGTCGCAGGGTGTACTAAGAACAAACTTAGTTGGTCTCTAAGGTGCTACTGGAAGGAAATTTTATTTTATTTTTTTTATTTTGTTTCAGCTTTGTCACTGGAAGCCTGGATCGCTTCTGACATTTGCTTAGGATGGTGCTGCAGATGTGATCTTTCCTAGGCAGAACACATCCTGTTCCACTCACCATTTCATTTTGTTGTTATGAAGAACAAAGTTTGCGATTTGATGTTGGGTGCCCTTGGGGAGGGGAGAGTCAAACAATCGATACCAAAGAGGACACGGAAATATAACAACTAAGCGGCAACTTCATTGCTCCAGTCTATTAAAAAACAACAACTGAGGTTGAGCGGGTAGCAGACATGCTCTCTGCATTTTTCTTGAAGCTGTCAGGTGGTGAAAATCGTGTCCACTGTCACCCTAAAGGTAAAGGTAAAGGGACCCCTGACTGTTAGGTCCAGTCACGGACGACTCTGGGGTTGTGGCGCTCATCTCACTTTATTAGCCGAGGGAGCCAGTGTACAGCTTCCGGGTCATATGGCCAGCATGACTAAGCCATTTCTGGCAAACCAGAGCAGCGCACGGAAACGCCGTTTACCTTCCCACTGGAGTGGTACCTATTTATCTACTTGCACTTAGACGTGCTTTCAAACTGCTAGGTGGGCAAGAGCAGGAACCGGGCAACGGAAGCTCACCCCGTCACGGGGATTCAAACTGCCAACCTTCCAATTGGCAAGCCCAAGAGGCTCTGTGGTTTAGACCACAGCGCCACCCGCGTCCCATCCACTGTCACCCTAGAAGGTCTAAAACCATTTTGGGATTCAGGAAGGGTAGGCTCAGATATTGTTAAGAGATAGTTTGCTAAGATACTTGCAAGAATTTTGCCAGCCGCAGCTAATAAAGAGATGCCTCGATAGTTTCCGCAATCCATTCTGTCACCTTTTTAAAAGAGATTGAGTATTTTGTCATCCCTGAAGTCTGCTGGGATCTCCTCTCTCTCCCAGATGTTTTCAATGAGCTTGTGAAGTTGTTGTGTAAGTTAAATTCTGCCCACTTTGAAGACTTCGGCAGGTATCCCATCAGGTCTGCTGGCTCTGTTGTATTTCATTTGGTTAACAGCTGTACACAACTCTCCCGGATTTGGAGATACTGCAAGTGAAAAGCCTTTACCAATGGTGTCGTGGGCTTTGAAGACTCTCAAACTCAGGATGAAGGGAGAAACGAGCTAAGAGGAAGGCATGCTTGGCAAGTTCTCACCATTATCAACTCCCACCCAGAACTCTATGTTCCCACTGTGGAAAGACATGTGCATCCAGAATTGGCCTTCACAGTCACTTCCGGACTCACTGTTAAGACCGTGTTCATGGAAGACAATCTTATTCAGCTACAAAGAACAAGAAGCAGACATTATTCTTGCTCACAGAATGAAGCAGGGAAGGCTGAGGGGGGAAAAAAAACTCTTACCTGTGGGCACCTGTGGTGGCTATCAGAACATGCCACTACAAGCTATGAAGGCTTCTGCACATAAAGATACTCAATACAATGCTAGAACGTTAATTTATTCCACATGTGAAATGTTTTCTATAAACTAACCTTAAGAATAAACTGGCAGAGAAAAACAGGTGCCAGCACTAATGTTATATGGGTAGATACTTCATACACAACTGCTGGCAAGAGGCTAAAATTGTTCCAGTTAAACTATTCTGTCTTGTTCATTTAGGGCGGAATACTCCTTCTGGTTGCATTTACAAAATGATATGTGGCAAGCAGACAATATGATGAGCCTGAGCACCAATAGCAAACAACAGCGTGCATGTAGGCATGATAATTAAACCTCCTTCTACAAAGAGAAAAGTGCCATCCATTACGAGCAACACAAATACGTTAGACAAGAAAAACCCTGCCCATTTAATGCATCTCCCTGCCAACTCTTTACAACTTACATCCATATTATCTATTTAAAAAATGTGCTTGTCACCCAAAGTCTAAAGATGGAACTGTAATAATTTGTTTAGCTACACCTAGATTGCAAAAATGCTGGTTCAGGTTCTCTAAATATTACCTTAAAGATGTGCAGAACTTTGAACTAGCGAGTAGATTGTAATTACACATCGTTTTACTGTTTTATGAAAACTCTTCTACCTTAAGAGCGTTGAGCTAACAACTGCAAAACAAACAAAACCTAGTTACTTATCATTACCAGCTTACAAAGCAATCCCTAGGGGCCATAATTATTTTTTTCCACAGGAATATAAATACAATTATTAGGAACTACTGTTGTTACTGCAGCCACTCATAGATTATCTGTGTGTATGTGTGTGTGTGTAAAACACAAAGGTGAGTCACCTGTTCATTCATTGATTTGTCCATACAATAGTAATGAACTTTAGAACCACCATAGAGAGCACCATTCATCACATTCCTCCCTCCCTCACATACGTTTGGAATTTTCACAAATATTCCAGCAAAGGGTGTAGCTGTCTTTAAAGTGTACCGTTATTAAGTCCCCAGACATGTATTGTTACATTCACACTTTGCACTTTTAGGTCTATGATTAGAACATAGGAGGTGTACATCCAAAAGGGTAATCTGGAAAGCATATATTTGCAAAGCATATATAATATTACAGTACTGTATTTGCGGTCAGGCTATAATTTACTGGAATCTGCACAGGAGCAAATTCTTCCCACGCTACTTCACCAAGGTATGGTCGAAGGAACCATGTTGTGGGGATCAATTAAGCCATGTGAGATCAGTCATTCCAGGGTTAAGGATATCATTGGCCACCCTCACCCAGGGCCAGCCTGATGCATTTTGACTCCTGAGAAAAAATAGAAAAATGTGCCCCAAGAAACATAGTTTGTTAAGGGTGCTGCTTGTGTTTGTGCATGTGTGTTCCATCATGCTCGAAAGCAGCTACCATTGTCCCAGTCCCCAATAAAACAGCAACTAACTGCCTAAATGACTACAGACCTATTGCATTAACATCTGTAGTGATGAAACGCTTTGAGAGATTGGTCCTTCAACATCTTAGGTCATGCTTCCCACCAGACTTTGATAAACACCTGTTTGCCTATAGGTCAACAGATGATGCCATAGCCACAGCCTTTCACCTTGCAGAGAGTCACCTGGAGAGACCGGGGAATTATGTCAGAATGTTGTTTACTGATTATAGCTCAGCTTTTAATACCATCCTCCCGGACATTCTTATTAAAAAGCTGATGGATCTGGACCTTTCTTCTACCATCTGTGACTGGATTAAAGACTTTTTGAGGGATCGGACACAAACAGTGAGGATTGGGCCTGTTACATCTACCGCCCTGAAGCTCAGCACTGGCACCCCACGGGGATGTGTGCTGAGTCTCTACCTGTACTCGTTGTACACATATGACTGCAAATCATCTGATCCATCCTCAGTAATTATTAAGTTTGCAGATGATATTACCATAATGGGTCTAATTACAGGTGGAGATGAAACAGCGTACAGGGGGGAGGTTCAAAAAGTATCTACATGGTGCTCAGAGAATAACTTGCACCCAAATATTAGCAAGACAAAGGATATGGTGTTGGACTTTCGGAGGAAGAGAGGGGAACTAGCCCCGTTGTATATCGGGGGGGGGGCTGTGTGGAGAGAGTCTCCTCCTTCAAATTCCTGGGAGTTTACCTTAGTGAGGACCTCACTTGGCAAATCAACATAACTCAGGTGGTCAGAAAGGCCCAACAGAGACTCCATTTCCTCAGGGTCTTGCGAAAGAATAATGTTAAACAACAACTGATGAACTCCTTTTACCAGTCCACAATAGAAAGTGTCCTTTCATATTGTATCACAGTGTGGTATGCTGGCCTGACAGCCACGGACAGAAAGTCTCTACAGAGGGTGGTGAATACAGCACATGATATCATGGGCTGTCCCTCAAGCCTGCTAGATGACATCGCAAGGGATCGTTGCTTTAGGAGAGCAAGAAAAATCCCAGGGATGACTCACACCCCACCCATCACCTCTTTAATCTTCTACCCTCAGGCAGGAGATACAGAAGTATAATCAGCCATACCAACAGGCTAAAAAATAGCTTCTATCCGTGGGCTGTTAGGCTGTTGAACGGAAAATAACATAGCAAAATTGATTTGCGAGGTGGTGTGTTGTTCGATAAGCACACAGAGTGCAACGAGACTGAGTGTTTGGGTGGGGGGGGAGGCTCATTTAATTTCATTGTACACAGGTTGTACAATGACAATAACGGTGTTGTTATTATTATTAAGTGGCTGTTTTGATGGGCAGCCCTGGGTGGTATTCGGTGTTCTTTAGGGGCATGCATTCCTGCTTCTTTCTGCCTCTTCACCTTGACAATCCACGTAGCTGGTCTATTTTGGGATGGTCTATGTTGGGGATTCACCTGGACAAACAAAACCTTGAGTCAAGTATCAAAAGAGTCTCCTTATGGGTGAGCTTTCCAGAATCAACTCAGATTGGATTAAACACAATAGGCATACGTTCTTTGCCAAAATCAGGAAATATATTGATTTAACCTGAGCTAGTCCAAACCAATCAAGACCCAGCTCAACCATAATATGAAAGGAGATGTAACAGGATCTGGTCTCCAACCCATCTCCATGAGCCACAATCTTCTTTCCCCTTCTTTTTGCACCTCTGTGGGAGGAAGACAAGAAGAAAGTCTTCATCTTACTCCCTCCTGCATCTGACCTGCTGCATAGATTAAAGAAATGTAGCTTTAACATCCGTAGTTTCCTACTGGGGAACTATATTTCTCAGTTGTATCCATTTTGCCTTAGTTCTCCTCTCGCATATGTTGCCTGACCCACAGCAGCCAAATAAATGTGCAGGAGGATGAGGGAGTAATTGGGGGCAGCTGGTGGGAGGAGAGAAAAGCAGAATTTTTCTCCAGCTCATATTAATTTTTTAATCAACCCTGAGCCAGCATAGAATTCACTTCATATTCGAGCATGTGTTACTGTACTTGGAAGCTCACATTTCCAAATCAGGAAATACGATCTTTCCTGACACTCCTACTTGCGTTTTATACTTTCTTTTATGCAATTTGCCGTTTTTTAAAGAAGTTTTCCCCTCCTTTTCCTTTAAGTTCATTCTGGTTTCCTTAAATAGTTTCACATTTTCTTTTTAATGGTAGTCAGAATCCAGCCATTAGGCTCACATGCTCATGCTGTCTCTGGAAAACGTACTATCTGATTTTGTCTTCCCCCATAAGTACTGGAGTACCGGTTCCTTCTTTGAATTAAGGCAGGAGGGAAGTTAATTGTTGGTGTGTGAGCACCTACTCTTGAGTTTTCATTTCTTTCTGCAGCAGAGTTCCTTTTACAGAAAAGTTTTCTCGCATCTTTTACTTCTTTACAACAGCAGCATTCCAGCTGTCTCTTAGTGAAATTCCCATTACAGGAATAAACACCATTTGGTTCTGTTTCTCAGAGTCTTTATTACTTACAAAACTTCACACTGGTCATTAATATACCTGTACAAAAAAACACAAAAACAAAGAAAGCAACATAATCTTTTTCTCTTTTAGCCATCCGGCCAGAGACCAAATGCTGACTTATTCATGTGCTCATTTACAGTGACCCAGACTTAGTTGATCCCATGCCCTAATAAGGACACCTGTTGCTGGGGAAATTATCTGTTGCCTAGCAACTTGTTCAAGAGACCATTTTCAAGTTTCTTCTGGAATATTCCAACACTAATGTGTCACTCTCTAGTTGACCACAGTCCCCATCATTTTTGACCATTGGCCATACTGGCCAGAGCTAATGAGAGGTCACCATGTCCACTTTCCCTGTATTGAGGCATCCCTACTAAACACTGGAAAACTAGTGGGGTTGTGGCCATTTACCAAAGTTTTAATAGCCATTGTGGAAAACCAGAAAATAACTGGTCAGTGTGTTAAGGAACGAATTTTCATTTCCCAGTTCACCACAGGATGAATCCTGACTTCAGCGTTTCATGCTGATAGCATGCTATAAAAACAACGTGCTTAAAGGAGCCTTTCTTTCTGGAACAGAAGAAATCTGGCTGTTTTTCGTTTGACCATTTGCAGATTGCTTCCTTGCTTGTCTTCATTTCCCCCCTTTTGAAGCTTGTGCTGGAATTGTTTGTTGAGCAACACCTCCTGAACAATTGCACTCTGTTGAAAGCACACGCATAAAAGAGACAAAATTACAGTCCAATTAACCTACCCGAACTATAATAATCAATGTGACTCACTGATGTAAATTCTTGTTCGTTGCATTGAAAACCTCTTGACATTAATTGCTCTTTTTGCTGGAATGCAGGCTTTTATTACTCATTCTGAGGTGTGTGTGTGAGTGTGTGTGTTTTTAAAAAGAGGGAAGAAAATAGCCTTAGAGTGGATTTTAATATTCATTAAATTTTTAGAACAATTAAGATAAAAAGAAAATCATGGAATAAGCCCAAACATATCCTCAAACGCTATTTCATTTTGTTTTCTCGAGTTATTTTTCTTCCTTAGTAAAAGATAATGTTTAAGAAGCCTTGTTTTAGAGGTCAGTGCTGCTTAATAAAGGAAAGTTGCAAATGCCAAACGGATGGGTGAAACCAAAGACCTCACTTTGCTCATCCTACAAGGAGCTAGTGGTGGGTACTACCATTCCACTCTGTTAAGAGATAAAAAAATTCACCTGGATCTAAGGGCTTGTCCAGACTTCCTTTTGTGCTGTGTGCACATCACTTTGTGCTTGTCTGTTCCTGCCCACTACACTGCTGCAGGGGCAGATTTAGGGCAGCACAGCCGGTTCCCCCACACTGGGCACTGAGGCAAAAGGGGTGCCACAGGGCATCACAACTATGATGTTGTACACATGCAGGACAGAAGGAGGGGGCACTGAATTGTGGGGTGCATCATCACTGAAGCAGTCAAATACAACATTTCCTGTTTCCTAGAGTGAACACACAGGGGAATGTTGCTCCAGATAGGGAGAACTTCCTGTCACACCTGATCTAGAGCATCCTCCCCCTGTGTGTGACCAGGCATGACCCTAGCAGATCCTATAAAAGTGCTAGCCACGCAGCCATCTTCCTCTTTTCTGGCTCTTTTTTGCCTTTTTCACCTTTTGGACTCCTCTGCTGGTTCTTAGCCAGCAGCACATGGCTCATCCTTACATAGGATGGAAGCCACAAGGTAGAAAGTCTGAGGTCTAGCTCAGACTTCTTTTCTCTACAACTCTAACTGTAACTACAAGATAAAGCCTGCCTTCGGGACAATACAGTGAACTGAATGTAAGTAAACTTTATCATTGCTTTTAAAAGAAGACTGCCGTATCATTACTGTTTTTAAGAGGGAACTCAAAGGGGAAATTTAGCAGGACTGGACTGCTCAACTCAAATGATTCTAACGAATCCATCAACTTGCTTCCAGCAATGTGCAACGGAATGTGCTCTGCTGCTTGCTCACTAGCGTGAGTGAGGAAGGATAATATTTAATCAATATATCCTCTCCTGCTATCAACAACATCCCCACATGAATTTTGGACTCACCCAACGTCCCGATGAAATGTGAAAGACCAAAGTCTGCCCTTGACCTCTGGTTGAATCAGCAGTTATATCGCTGCAATCCATATGCATGACTTGGCATGTGCTTTATCAGTAGTGTGCATCAGTGCACATGCAGGTGCTTGTCTGGTTGTATCTTTCTTTCTTTTTAAAAGTCATTCAAACACAATCTTCCTGATATACCATACTTTCACAAAGTAATGGAGGTTTTAAAAAATAAAATGAAAAGTCTGGTGTTGCAGGCCTCACCGATAGCTCACCATCTCTCACCATCGGAAGAGATGTCCATTGAGGTCCTTTGTCAGCCTGTATGCAGATATTTCTTTACCTGTGCATCCACCCAACTCTATTCTTTTTGAGATGCAAATTTTCAGATATGCCAGACTTTCACAAAACAGGGAGCTAGCTTCGGGGTGTTTTTTTAAAGTGAGTTGTACCCAACCCCACCAATAGCCCACTCATGGGCGTACGCAGGGGGGGCAGATGCCCCCCCCAGAAGCAAGCTGCCCCCCCCCAAAAGCAAAAATGATCGGCATCTGTCGCCGGGTGAGAGGAGCCGCAGCCCGGGCTGGGACCAAATCGCTGGCTCCAGGCCCGTTTCAGCCATAGAACCAACTGGCGCAAGGCACCAGGGCACCACGGCCTGGAGGGCGCCTCACCCGCACCCGCCCCGCCGTGGAGAGCGCCTCCACTCTCCAGCCCCACTGGCAGTGCCCTCCGGCTGCCCGGCGTAGCGCGAGCTGGCTGGCCGCGCTGCGCCCTCTGGCGGAGCATGGAAGCGCCAGATTGCCGGCCGCACCGCACCCTCCAGCTGCCCGGCGGAGCGCGAGCTGCCCGGCCACGGCCTCCAACTGCCTGGCGGAGCGCGAGATGGCCAGCCGCACCGCGCCCTCCGGCTGCCCAGCGGAGCGTGAGATGGCCGGCCGTGCCAGGGCGTGTGATGCACTTAAGACAGCCCTGGCTGGCTTGCTGGCTGCCCGGGGCTCCGTGCTCCTTACCGGCGGCTCTTTGGCTTTGTTGGGAAAGTTGCCACCTCCCAGCAATTTGGGGCGGCCCGGAGGGCGGAGACTCAGAGCCGGACCTCCCCTTTTCCGTGCTGAAATGTCCCGCCCCCACCTTTTCCGTGCTGAAATGTCACAACCTGAACGACCATGGCTTGCCCCCCCCCCCAGTTTTGATCCTGGGTAGGCCCCTGAGCCCACTGATAAAACAGAAGCTGAGGTGAATGAACAATCAGAAGCTAAGTGGCAGTCTGAGTAGGATAAAGGGCTTGGGATGCTTCACTGTGGTTGGGGAACCACCCCACGAAAAACCTACTGTTTTTCACGTGCGTTCACATGTGGGCTGAAATGCAGATCTAGTCTCTTTTGCCCAATGTGGGGCTCAAACCCACAACCCTCAGATTAAGAGTCTCATGCTCTACCTACTGAGTTATCCCAGGTATAAAAATTAGATTGTTTCCCCTTTCACCAGCTCCGTTGCTCAATAATTTCTCCAGCCTTGCCTCTGCTGTTTGGATGATTATTAGTTCAATAGCCTCGGTGCTAATTGAGGAAACAACTGTTAACTATCAAAAGTGATGGAGCAAGCATCTTTAGCTAGCTATAGAGAAATCAGCTTAATTGTCAATTTGCATTAGCAAGCAATCAGGGTGTATGTGGAGATGACCATCTCTTCACTTGATAAATCATGATGCCATTTCTGTTTCTGAAGAAAAAGGCATAAATGAACATCCCCAAAATAAATATTTTATGGGTGGGGTTTTTTTGGGGGGGGGTGGTGCATTTTTTTGCAAAAGGAAACTCACATTAAAATCTATTTCAGGCATCTAATCTCATTTATGCAAAAATTACAGGTAATAAAGACACTTACTACAAAGGGATCTCAATATTCCCCTTTTTACGGCCCTGCATAAATTGTACAATTCTACAATGTAGGTATGCAATCTTAGATGCTTCACTTTCTCTCCATGACATTTGGCATTTTTCACATATTGCTTCGTATTTTATATTTGCATATTTCAGTTATATCTTAAAATGAAAAAAGAGTCTTGTCTCTGCATGTATCCCAAACCAACGATGATTTCTGCAGGTAATAATCTCTGAAATTTGCAAACACATCAAAAGTAAACATACAAATAAGGTTTCTAATGATGCCAGCCATGGTTAAATTTCTTGTTTATCTAGCACTCATCCATAAACCACTGGAAGAGGAGGAGGAGGAGACTTACTTCAGGAGGGAATATAATGGCCTCATGAAAACAAAGGGTTGCAGCTGTAGAAAAAAAATGGCAAGTACAAAAACAGCTGCATATTGGTAGGTTTGCCAAAGTTCTGAGGAACTCTTTATAAAACAGCAGGGCAGAGGGAGTCTGTATTCCTTAATAAAAACTACCTGGAGCAAAATTTCATATTGCAGAATATCAAAACTGAACTGAAGTGGTCTGGAATTTTTGAATTTTGTTCCAAGCAGTTCTCCCTCCTGCGATTTGTGAGGGTAAAAGAAAATAACCTCAGAGATTATGGAGTGGTGGGCAAGATTTGAATCGGCACACTGCTGAATGTATTTGTGTCTGCTTCCCAGACTGCACAGCAAATCTGTTGGGAACCCTGAGATGGAGGCTAAAGCCCTGTAACTTCTGCTCGTACCTGAGACTTTGCAACCCGATGTGGGCTTCTGATTTCTCTTAGGTCAGAAAGAAATGCAGATGTGCGCCATTTGTCTCAACTTGGGCAGAAAGTGCTAATCCTCGGGATTTGCAGGAGAATGGAGGTTTATGTGGAATGTGCAACTGCTACATATTGATTTGCCTTAGAATTTTGCATGTACCTCTGAAATATAAGGCGTGAATGAGACAAGCTTACATTTCGAACATGTATGCCATGTAGAGAAATATTCATCATGTTTGTGGCCATGTAATTGTTAGGATCGTCCTACTCTTGTGTAGGACCCTGGTAGAGACACATGCCCAACTGGCATGTTCTTTCCCTCCTGGTCGATCATTCAGGAGCTTGAAAAGCTTTCTCCAGTCTGAACATCACAGCGACTGATACCAAGAAGCATCAGCACACTTACGATCCTGCAGAGTATTTGCAGTTCGCGTAACAGAACTCGGTAGCACAGCATTTTGGCTAATCTACTTTTATTTACATATAATACACTCGGAGCATTCTGACTTAGTTCCTTCCTCTTTCTCATCAGACAGCAAAGAGAAAGAAACAAAGGACAATAGTCCTACATTCTGGAACACAATAGTACAAAACATCCTGTCTCCATCACTTCCCACACAGTGGAATGAAAACATACACTGTCATGTGATAGACAACAATCTCATGACTGCAAACACATAACAGTAATATGAGGGCCTTGAGCTCCCATCCTGCACCATTCCCAAAAAAGTTTTCCGTAGTCGGGAAGTAGCTTGAATCCCCCCAAACCTTTGGAATGCTGTGTTTATTTTTTACAGTAGTACCACATTTTGCAAAATCTCCTGGGTACAGTAGTTCCTTGAGGAAATTGGTCCTGCAATCTAATTTTACACTGACAAGAGAAAGTATTTTATTACATTTAAAATTTGCTTCTTTTCAACTCCACCACCATAGGCTTGTTTCGGTACTTGCCCCAATGTTTTGAACACCTGCAAAATGTAACGCATAATCAGCTCTTCATTTTAGCTCATTGTGCAGAATAATCTTAATCTGAATAGCCCTTCAGTATCTCACAGATGTTTGCATAGTGGGACTAATTTTGAAGCTTAGCAATGGCAAAATCTGGGAACATCGCTTTTAATGGGTCAGCTAAGCTGTTCTTTTCTTTCCCCCCTTTAATCTACAATATACGCCTGTTGGAAAATGGCTCCAAGATCCAACAAAGGAAGCCTAGAGTAGCAAAACTGACCTTATTCAGTCCCCAGCACCTTCAGGAAGGGCTGGGAAATATTCCTGTCAAAAGCCCTAGAGGGTTGTCGCTGGTCAATGTAGAAAATTCGGAGCTACTAGACATGAACCACAGATCTGTTTCAGTATAATGCAGCTTCCTGTGTTTCTAGCCGGTGTCCCAATAACCCAGGAAGGCTGGGTTTGAGAATCTTCCATTCACCTGCTCCCTGAAGCTTCTCCTGTGTCATTTAAATAAACCCTGGATTAGAATAATAGAATCATAGAGTTGGAAGAGACCACAAGGGCCATCCAGTCCAACCCCCTGCCAAGCAGGAAACACCATCAAAGCATTCCTGACAGATGGCTGTCAAGCCTCTGCTTAAAGACCTCCAAAGAAGGAGACTCCACCACACTCCTTGGTAGCAAATTCCACTGCTGAACAGCTCTCACTGTCAGGAAGTTCTTCCTAATGTTTAGGTGGAATCTTACTTTGCTAAGAGATAGAAAATGTGACAAAATGATGTATTGGTGCTGACACCTGAGTGTGTGAAGTAAGCTTCTAGGCTAATATTCAGGACTTGGTGGGAGCTCTCCAAGCTACTAAATTTCCTGTAGAAGCTAAGGGAGCACTATAATTTTGGGTTAAATATTGGTACAAATGCCCAGGCTGGTCATCAAACTGTAATTAAAACAATCAAAGGCTATTTATTTATCTTGCGACTCCTTTGTGATCATCTCATGTGTGCCAAATATTTACAGTTAAATCCATAGTTTGCAAGCTGTGGATTAGCTGCAACTTAAAAAATATTTAATAAATGACTCCACATAGCAGCTTATATCTGAACTGCTAGCCATTTTTCCACTACCTGTGGCACATACTTGCTCATCGAGAAATTCAAGTTATTGGTCTGTTCGTTTTCACAGGTCGGTGTATTCCTCCGGAACAGTAGAGTTTCTTCCAATGGTTTTATGAATGGCCTTGTGGATTTCTATGGCTGTAAAGCAGGTTACAATCCTGCTCTGTGAGAGTGGAACTATATGCTATCTTGGCAAAGGCATGTTCCTAAAACCCAGTTGCCAGGATAGCACAAATGCCAAGGTGCCTTGCTGTCATGAACGAGCCAGACCCCAAGAGAAGTTTGCAGCTAGCTCCCAGTGAAGGCAGGAGCCAGGAGGAAAGAGGGTTAACTACAAGACAAGGGGATTATAGCCATGAGTCAACTCCCCCGCCCATAGGAATGCCAACTGATAGCAGCTTATTAGAGGGCCAGCCAGCAGCTTGCCAGTGAAGAGCAAGATACAGGAGATAGAAATAAAACCAACTTAGAAAGCGGGAAAGTCCACGGAAGTAGACTCTCAGAGAATGAGGAAGAGGTGGGAGCTGACTCCCTCTCTCCAAGGTCTAGGCATATTGGGGGGGGGGTCTTCAAGAATAGGTCACAAGAGGAAGATGGGCTGTTTCTGGTCTCGCTTACAAGGGACATCTTTGATTATGGATGGACGGCTGTGCTCACTGCTCCAATGAACTTTGCTGTTTTTGCAATAAATCTTCCTTTTAATTAACTCCACTCATTTAAGAATCCCTGACACCTGCTTAACTAATCCCACACCTACCAATTATCCACTGCAAATGCCCCCTTGAGGGGGCAGGGAGGTTAGGAGTGAAAAACATAAAATGACAGCCAAAGGCTCGTCAAGTATGGCACTTCCAGTACATGAAAACAGTATGGCACTTCCAGTACATGAAGTTCCAACACATGCAGACGCAATCCATCAAGGCATCATCTTGTCCAGCAGATCTACTTTTGTCCCCTAGAGGCAGGGTGGGGATGGGGAGTATTTGAAATGGAATATCTGCCTAACTCTTGCTAGACCCTGCTCCATTCAGAATTTGTTTCACGTGACACTCAGTAGCAATGCAGGGATGGGCGAGACCCACATTTTCCAAATGTGCTTATCCAAAACCTCGTGGTTTCAACCAAAATTCATCAGATGTATCATCCAAACGGGATCCTTGGGCTTTTGTTGAACAGCATGGTTTTACTACTAATAATGAAACAACAAATTCTGCCTACTGTGAAATAGAAAAAGACCTGATTAACCCAATGGTAGACTGCATTATTATTATGGTTCTACATAGATTCAGTTCCGCATTGAGAAAAACACAGATCTGCTACTGCAGACGAAGTGTTTTATACATACAATTATTGTGTGTAGAATCCAGAAATATATAGATGGAAAAACAGGTACAGGTTGGTTTCACACATTTCCTGGAATAGCCAAGAACTGGCTCAGAATTAAACAGTGTTTATTCTTCCTGTTCTTGGTACACTGACAGTTTTAAAATAAATTAGGAGCACAGAAATGACCAGAAAGGATACTAACTGCATAAAACTTTGTTTGTGAAGGGCAAGAAGAAACACACGTAAAACAACCGAGTGGTTTCTTTTTCTTCTTTATGAACCACAGAAGAACCACAAGCCATTAATGCTGAAGTTTAAGTCCCTCTGTTGGCCACATGACATTGATTGGCAATTTAGCCAGATACAATTCGTTCTTTTACAGATATATTAAAAGGCATTTAGATGCTTCCAATGCAGAGGACAGATGCTTTGAGACATGAACAGAATGTTTGGTTTCATTAGAGACTCATATAATAATGAGATTGTTTCAGGGAAGTAACTCTTAGCCAAATTGACTGCAAGACTCTCATTTTGGCAATGAGACTTTGGGGGGTTTAGCCATCAAATGTTTCTGAAGAATCATTAGAAGAACATCCTCTTCAGTTTTGTCACATGAGCAAATCTCTCTACTGTGTTTCATGTGCTATTAATTTCCAGATCAGGCACCTTCTGCCCCATTTAGGCAGAACAGTCCTCAAACCAGTGCATCCCCATAAGGCTAGGGTAGGATTTTGCTTTCAGAAGCAAAAGAATTCAGAAGAGCCTCCATGAAGTTTTTCAAGAAAGCATTCTCTGTGCGGTAAGTGAAAGGGGCATACTCAATGGTTGCAGAAATCTGTATGCCTCCAAATAGGCAGTCAGTCAATTGCTTCTGCCTATTGGAGAGAGAGGTTTGGAAGAAAGATTCTTTACTCACTCATAGCAGAGTTAGCACAATGACGATTGCTCCAAGCACATTAAAACTTGGTTAGATCTACATCTGCCATCCTCAGCCTTTAAACAAATATTCCCTTTGTAAATACTTAGGCTTGAATAAATCACAGACAACAAGCTTTGCAAATATGTGAATATTTTACTCAAAGAGGTTCTCCAAGTTACTTCTTCCAGGCCTTTGGCTAATTAATTTTGAAACTTTATGTGCATGGGAGTTATTAATTTGTTACACACACACACACACACACACACATATATATATATATATATATAGAGAGAGAGAGAGAGAGAGAGAGAGAGATAGTGTTTTTATATTGTAAACTGCCCTGTGATCCTTGGATAAAAGGCAGTAAACTCTCTCTCTCTCTCTCTCTCTCTCTCTCTCTCTCTCTATATATATATATATATATATATATATATATATATATAATACACAGCAACATGTGGTTGCATGTCTCACTAGGCAACACTTAATAATGCTCAATAATAAACATGGGAACATTCCCATTCTCTCCCCTACTCCCATCTAAAATAACACCAGTCTAACCTGCACCATGGCGAAAGCAGGAAAAGATATTGAGGCACGGTAAACAGACATCTTGGTTTTACATGAGACTTTCATTATTAAATTTAGTATTTCTCCTGACATGTGATTTGGGAATTGGTGCTTTAACCATTCTGGTAAACTTCCACCCCTCTCTTTCCGCTTACTAGCCCAACTGCATATGTCTAGCTACTGATTTAACCCCCCCCCCCCACACACAACTGCCTCTTTATAAAATGTACTTTGAAGCCATAATTGATTGTTAAAGCCAAATAGTTACTTTAAAAGCATCCAGAAAGCATTTAAAATGCATTTTGGAAGAAATTAGAAACGGCATTTTAACAATAATTTCAAAATGAGCATTTAGGGGGGATTTTGATGCTGGGAACATGCAAAACAGCTCTCTGGAGTGCCAGATGATGCAATCTGTAGTTTAAATGACTATTCAGAGTCTTTGAAGTTTGTTTTTTTCTTTTTAATCTTTTGCTTTATGCTGGAGGGAGGGTGTCATTTTACCCCCCTTACAGTTGACACAAAAACGGCTTTCATAGATATTTGTTTCATTATACCTTGATGGATTCAGACATTCTTCTTCTTCTTCTTTGGTGATCACTTGTAACCGAGTAAGACTGTTTTCCATAAACACGGTCTTAACAGTGAGTCCGTAAGAAGAGAAGAAGAAGAGTTTGGATTTGACACCCCGCTTTATCACTACCCGAAAGAGTCTCAAAGCGGCTAACATTCTCCTTTCCCTTCCTCCCCCACAACAAACACTCTGTGAGGTGAGTGGGGCTGAGAGACTTCAGAGAAGTGTGACTAGCCCAAGGTCACCCAGCAGCTGCATGTGGAGGAGCAGAGACGCGAACTCGGTTCCCCAGATTATGAGACTACTGTTCTGAACCACTACACCACACTGGCTCTCCAGTAAGTGACTGTGGAGGTCAATTCTGAATCCACACATCCTTCCACAGTGGGGACATTGGCAGGAGTTGATCACAGTGTGGATTTGCCAAGCGTGCCTTCCTCTTAGCATGTTTCTCCCTTGCGTCCTGCATTTGAGTGTCTTCGAAGCCCATGATACCTTTGGTAAAGGCTGTTCTCCAATTGGTGTGCTCGCAGGCCAGTGTTTCCCAGTTGTTGGTGTTTATACTACATTTGCCTTGAGAGAGTCTTTAAACCTCTTTTGTTGATCACATGCTTTCCATTTTTAAGTTCGGAATAGAGTAGTTGCTTTGGAAGATGACCATCAGGCATCCGCACAACATGACCAGTACAACGAAGTTGATGTTGAAGAATCATTGCTTCGACACTGGTGATCTTTGCTTCTTCCAGTACACTGGCATTAGTCTTCCCAAGTGGTATACTGAATACCCATGAACAACTTTAGATAAACATGTTCTCAAGTTAGGGGGGAGGAGCACATGCAAGTAATAAAATTAACCCTTGGGCCAGTCACTCACTCTCAGCCTAAGATACCTCACAGGGTTATTGAGAGGAGGAGCAGAGATACTCACAACACTTTGAGCTCCTTGGAGGAAAGTTGGGGTATAAATGCAATAAATGAATAAATAAAATTCATCGGTACAGATCTGAAAAGTCGAGAAACACACAATTACCTTTGGATATTCAAAGAATCTGCCTAGGATTTTAAAAGAAGGGATTCAGTTATACTATTTCAAGATTTCAAAGAGAAATCATAGAGGACAATACTAAACTTTTGAAGAAAACATATAGCTTATTATTAGAATGGGAAACAAAAGTTAAAGAGGTTAAATCGGTAATGATCAAGTGGGCACAAGATTTAGGACATAATATACAAATGGAAGACTGGGAAAAAAATTATGGAAAGTCAATTTAAAATTGACTGATTGTATATTGTTAAAAGAGAATTAGATGGAAATGATGTATAGATGGTATATGACACCTGTAGAAATAGCAAAAATGTACAGAACGTGTTCCAATAAGTGTTGGAAATGTAAAGAAGAAGAGGGTATATTTTTTTCATATGTGGTGGAATTGCAAATTAATTAAAAAAAATATTGGGAAATGATTTATAATGAAATGAAAAAAAAATGTTTAACGTAACTTTTGCCAAGAGACCATAAGCTTTTTGATTAGGCAATTCAGCTCAAGATCTGCCAAAAGAGAAGAAGAAACTTTTATGTACGCTACAACCGCAACTAGGATATTACTAGCCCAAAGATGGAAAAGAGACGAAATACCAAGTAAAGAACAATGGCAAGAAAAAATGATGGAATACACTGAAATGGGAGAAACTAACTGAAAGACTTAGAGACAAAGACAATAGAGACATTTTAAAAGATTGGGAACCATTTATGAGGTATCTACAGAAGCAATGTAAAGAAATGGACTCACTAGCAGGGTTTGAGTAAACACTTACAATTAACAAAATAAATACGGAAATGATGAAGATGATGTTAAAATGTTAAGAGAATAGCATTGTTTGATATAAAGAGCTCAATATGAAGATATAATATAGCAAGCGGGGAAGTTAATATGTTAAAAACCAGAAGAGGAAGTTGAGGGAAGTCCGGTGTGTGTGTGTGTGTGTGTGTGTGTGTGTGTGTGTTACTCCCAAGTAAGTGTATAGGATTTCAGCCTAATCTGATAATTTTTGGCAGCCACAATAAATATTTGATTTATAAAGAATCTGCCTAGGATTTCAAGCATTTGCAAATGAATTCCAGCATTCACCAGTTTGGGACATTTGCTGTAATATATATATTAACAAGAGCAATCTAATCTAGATAAAGTTTACTAACCAATATTCTCCATAGCAGCCCTCTTTTTGACAAGCTGCAGATCCTCCCTTTACTCCTGCACAAAATTTACAGCCTGCCAACACTTGCCCACCACCCGAGACTGTTGAGTGATTGTTTTCCAAATTTAGAATTCAATGGAGTCTATCCTTCAGTAAGAAGATTGTCTCTCTTGTGTTATTCTGTAGAACATACCTACATTGTGAAACATACTAATCTAAGATCAGCAGCCTTTATCACTTCTGCATCCTTCTGTCTGACAGGAAGATATATAGACAGAAGCACAGTGTCACTAAAGGTAAAATATGATGGTATTGATTTTTTTCTTGAGGTTGTAGCAGATTAAGTAACATGTGAAAACCAAAGTAATCAGCAAGAAAAAGGGGTTTTCGCTCAAGTGTATTCATTCATATTTTCAATCCTAGGTGTTCCTTTTTGGAAGATCAAGACGGAAAAGACTCTCTAATGTGAATTATTAGGTTTCTGCAGACCGTTAAAGGATATTTCATTAACCTTTTACTACAGAATTTGGGAGAAAAACTCACCCAAAAGAAATTCTCATGACAAAGATCTAATCTGATTAACACCCTAATGAACCAAGGTCACGAACAACGCTATACCAAACACATGATCTTTGTGTGTTTGGTATAAAGATCTAATCTGAAGCAACATCTTCCAAATCTTGCACACCACCACTGGTCTTCAATTGATAGCAGAATTGGGCAGAGATTTTATCGTAAGATTGGTTGCATCAGCAGGGCCATAGCCATCTTTTGGAGAAAGATGGGGAACATGGGGAATGCTTTCCATGCACAAGGTCCCAGGTTCAATCCCTGCCACCTTCCGTTAAGCAGGACTTGGAAAATGTTGGTTTGGTGCTCTGCATATTTTGACCCTGCTGATGTGCATCTGCCTCAAGCATGGCAAATCAAAATACCAAGGGTGGATCTACACACAGGGAAAAAACCACTATAAATAAGTCATAGATTCATTCGTTAGAACGGAAGAAAAACCCGCATTATACTCTGGTTGTCTCCCACTTGTACTACTGCAATGCGCTCTACATGGGGCTACCTTTGAAGGTGACTCAGAAACTACAACTAATCCAGAATACAGCAGCTAGACTGGTGACTGGGAGTGGCTGCTGGGACCATATACCACCAGTCCTAAAGGATCTTCACTGGCTCCCAGTATGTTTCTGAGCACAACTAAAAGTGTTGGTGCTGACCTTTGAAGCCCTAAATGGCCTTAGCCCAGTATACCTGAAGGAGCATCTCCACCCCCATTGCTCAGCCCAGACACTGAGGTCCTCCTCTGAGGGTCTTCTACTGGTTCCTTCACTGAAAGAAGCAAAGTTACAGAGAAAGAGGCAGAAGGCCTTCTCAGTAGTGGTGGCCTCCCCGTGGAACACTCTCCCTTCAGATTTCATGGAGATAAAGAACTACATAAATTTTAGAAGACATCTGGGGGGGAAAACTTTTAGAAGACATCTGAAGGCAGCCCTGTATTTGGAAGTTTTTAATGTTTGATATTTTACTATATGCTATAAGCTGCCCAGAGTGGCTGGGGAAACCCAGCCAGATGGGAAGGGTATAAATAATAATAATAATAATAATAATAATAATAATAATAATAATATCAAATAGAAAAGTTTTGTGCTCTACAGTGCCATCTGGTGTTGTGTGTTTATAACACATTTCAAACACTGTTTTTTTTTTTACTAATGTAGCTGAGTCCCAAGTTGCTTAACTGATGCATGGGTAGATCTGCAGGTCTACTTTTTCAAATGCTTTGTTTAATCACATTATTTGTAACCTGATTATCAGCCATGGATTCCTTTGTCTCACTTACCTAGGAGTAAGAACTACTGAACTCAGTGGAACTTAGTTCAGTTCTGTAAATGTCTACACAAAGTTGTGTTAAAGTCTGTAGCTATTTTTCTGCATGACCAACGTGCCTTGAGAGAACTCCTTTAATTTGCTTCTACTGTTTCAACCAAACAGCTCTCTCAGATCAAAGACAAAGAATTTTGGTCCTTCCCCATAATGGAGTTGCTCACACAGAACTCCTCCCCCTTTCCCCTCCAGCAACAACACCTGCTTCTACGGCATCTGTCCATGGACAGTTGTATCTGGGCTCTTTGTTCTTGCACCCTTAATGAACGCCGTGTTTTGGGAGAAGGGGGGTTTGGTTATGCTGTCCGTTGATGTGTCAACTAGCTGCTCTCCCTCCCCTCCTCCTTCTCCTAACATAGCATACCTCTGCTGTTCACCTGTCTCTGAACTGTTATCTTCCTCAAAACCCTGCTACAATTCGAGACTGCCTCCCTCCTCTCTGGAAGCTACAGGAGAAGAAGGGGAGGGACCTCCACCATTCCTCATCCTCTTCAGTCCAGTCCCTGACACTGACACAACAATGTTCTGGGAACTGAAAATGGCCACAACTTTATTGTTTACAGATATAGGTGAACCTTGGCTTAGGCATTGGGTGTGCATTCTGATCAACACTCCTGCCTATTAGCAGGAGATTTTCAGAGTTGTACCTGGGCTAAGGGCCACCTCAAGAGGCAAGTCAACTAAGTAGGCCCCCCGGGCCACAATCTGGAAGTTCTATGGCCCGTCTGCTTCCCTCTAGGCTTCAGGACAGAACGTCCACCCAGAACCCATTTACTGGGGTACCCTGAGATGTTGCACTTCCTGGAAGGAGAGGGGGTGATTCACCACTTCAGCCCCCCCCCCCCGAAAATAGACTACAGCATTCAACCCATTGCCTAATCTGCTGCATGAGTTGGACATCAAGCAAGGGTGTTTGACTGATGAACATTGGTAGGCCCAAACTCCTTTATGAATTCATCTCATCCCTCACTAAAGGCATATAATGCGGCTCAATGTGGTGCCTTCCATAGTTCCAGTGACAGGTAGGTAGCTGTGTTGGTCTGCCATAGTCAAAACAAAATAAAAAATAAAAAAATCTGAAGAATTTGTGCATGCGTATCTGAAGAATTTGTGCGTATCTGAAGATGTGTGCATGCACACAAAAGCTCATACCAAGAACAAACTTAGTTGGTCTCTAAGGTGCTACTGGAAGGATTATTTTTATTTTTTATTTTGTTTTGACTAAAGGCATATAAAGAAAAGGTCGCTACCCTCATCCTTTATGGTCCCCAGTATTAGGGTATCCATGCGCTGACATCAGTGGTGTCACATGACTTCTCCCTTGGCTGTGTTTATTTCCATTTGGGTTAGGCAAGCAGCAAAAATGCCAGGGGGCCACGAGCAGAGTGGCACCTTCGCAAACTATGCATTATGTATGGAGTGTGTTCAGCTATAAAACCACCACCACAGCAACCTTTGTCGATGCTTAGGGCAAATGTCTGAGAGAGCAAGTGGTATCAGATACTTCCTGTGAAGCCAGACATGTATTTTATAAACCAGTGGAGTTTTTATATATATATATATATAAACCAGATATACCACCATACTCTTTTGTTAGTGATGCTGTGCAATAAAATTTTGCTTCTTTGATTTTAGCTCTGGGTACCTACATATCAAAGGGGACGCGGGTGGCACTGTCGGTTAAACCACTGAGCCTCTTGGGCTTGCTGATCAGAAGGTTGGCGGTTCGAATCCCCATGAGGGGGTGAGCTCCCGTTGCTCGGCCCCAGCTCCTGCCAACCTAGCAGTTTGAAAGCACGTCAAAGTGCAAGTAGATAAATAGGTACCGCTCCAGCAGGAAGGTAAACAGCGTTTCTGTACGCTGCTCTGGTTTGCCAGAAGCGGCTTTGTCATGCTGGCCACATGACCTGGAAATTGTACGCAGGCTCCCTCGGCCAGTAACGCGAGATGAGTGCCGCAACCCCAGAGTCGGACACGGCTGGACCTAATGGTCAGGGGTCCCTTTACCTTTTTACCTACATATCACAGATGCCTCATTTCAATCTCTTTTAGAAATACAAGTTTTATATACTAAGACTAAGGAAAAGAAAAAAAATTCGCACAATCAAATGAAAAAAGCTTTGACCTGTTGAGATGATGCCAAGTGATTTTACCAGCACTCAGTAACTTATCCCATATCTAATCAATTCTTCAACATGACATTTCTCCGGTTTTGTGTTTGTGTTTTAGATTTATATCCACATGAATACACAAGACTTGCCACCAAGTGCAACTTCAAATGAAATTTCTAAGGATGGTTATGACATTTTTCTCATCTAATTTTCTCATTGCATTTTGAGATTCTGAATGACCTTGTCTTGTTTTTTTTGGAATTGAACCAAGGCACTGGCAATTCCCCAGTTTTAATTTCCAATTTCTAATTGTTCGTGCCACTGAACATGCACTTTGCCATAATTTTCAGTTTGTATTGCATTTTCTAACAGGTTACCAATATAAAATAGCACATATGCTTGTTGATGAAATCAAAGGGGGGGGGAAGAGGAATTTTGATGTAATTAGGCAATGAAGTATTAATTTTTGTGCTGTGATTCAGTGAATTCACTCATAAAGATTCCCCTTTCAGCTGATTTAAACAATGAACACATGCACATCGGGTGTGCTAAGGAAATGAAAATTACACATGCCAATTCTGAAAAAAAAAAAAATTCTCCAAATTAAATTGGAATGCAGGTGGGCTAGAGGAAGAGGAAGAGACAAATCACAGAACAGTATTAAATTGGGATAGAGAAAATCTCCTCATTCTTAGAAATTTGGACGTGCAGACTCCAAAATCAGAGAAATTGTGGCTGGCCGGCTACTTGTACAACCCTAGCAAAGATCCCCCTGATACTAACCCAGCCTGCAACACTGGATCAAAATATGGATTGGCTGCTTTTCATGTGGAATGTGTCGGTAACTTGTAACTTTATGGAAATTCTTGTTTCCTGTACTTCTCTCACATACTATTACTCTGTGTACTGTGCAAAAATGAAAACTTGGCGAAGCACATTTCTCTCCTTAACAACATATTTAGTAGCTATGTTAAGTTTTGGAGAACTGCAGGAAGCCAAGAGAGCCTGCTGTGTTGTTTAGCCTTGAATTGCTCCACCATCAAAATGTAGGAGAAAGAACAACATTTTATATCCTACGGAATGCACCATTGAGAATATCAAACACTCTCTAAATGACAACAGTTTGCTCACAGCCAAAATGTGCAAATAATGAAATTTAAGTGGGGCAGGATCAAAGCAGAAGCAATGATTGAGTTATAGCTCATTGCCATCAACGGATATTAAAAACAACAGTTTGCTAACTGGATTTTAGTAGCTCTGGGCATAAGATCGAAAGGTGAGCAGATGGATGGACACAGTTCATCAATGAAACCCTTGAGTCTCCTTGAATTAGGTTAAGTGATCACATGATTCCCGGAGAGCAGGGCTACATGACTGGTCCTGATGGAGGTACATGGTGCTATAGATGATCACTGTCCACATGTCAGTTTCTCTGCCACAGATGAGAGACTATCACATGTATGTCTGGAGAGTGGATCATCAGTGTGTCCTGTTGCCAAGTGCAATGCAAGAGGGCAGCATTGCTCGCCAGTAATCATGTGATGAGCCTTTCATGTGAGCATTGCACAAAGGAGCCTTAGAATTGCCACATTCTGCCATTTTGGCAAGAAAAATGTGGAATCCAATACACAGTCCCTACAGTCTTACAACTGGCAATGTGTGCTGAGTATTAGTCTCTTTGCTATTCAGTTGGTTGGTTTTTGTGTTTCTACTTTCTCCGTGGAAAATCACTCCTACAATTAATGCTAAATGGCTTCAATGTAGGCATGACAGCACACTTTTTAAACAACAGTGATTTCATCTAGAGGTTTTTCAGGGACTGATTGAACAAGCCGTCCAGAGTGGCTGGGGAAACCCAGCCGGATAAGCAGAGTACAAATAATAGAATTATTGATTCAGGTAGGTAGTCGTGTTGGTCTGACGCAGTCAAAATAAACAAATACCGGTAAGTTTTTTTAAAAAAAGTCCAGTGGCACCTTAGAAACCAACTAGGTTTGTTCTGGGTATAAGCTAAAATTATTGTTATTGTTAAGTTGGGACCAATTTGAAAACTGCGGGGTGGGGGGAGGTGATTCTTCCTCCTCCATTTCCCTCCTTGGTTACCCACCTCAGCCTGTCCCCAATACCTTCTCCATTCCCTGCCTCCATTTCTCCTCAGCGATGTTGCTAAATGCTTCCTAAGCAACCATAGCATGTGAGAAGGCGAACTTTCAGCTGTTCCTCCCAACCAAAGTCTCAGCTAGTTGCTATTATCCCTGGTAAGAAAGCTCCCATTAGTGATACTGGGCTTTACGTCTGGGTCCAATACCTGCCTTTGTGGGGGGGGGGGGAGGTTAATCAGGACAATGATGGGAGAGAAACAGGTTAAACATCCCTTCCGCATCCACTGTGACAAAAGTAGCACCCAACTATTTTTTTTTAAGGAAACAACAACAGAAAATGTGATCATCCCTCATTCTATCTTCCAGTTCCCCCTCCACCTGTCTCCCACTCTCCCTTTTCCGGTCTCCTCGATTCCCACCTCCCTACTTCTCATTAACCCTCTTTCCAGCCTCCACGAACCTTTTTGACGCCCCCCCACTTTATATTTCTCTCTCCTCCGTGTATTCCTAAACCCACAGGCAGTGTGTTTCTTGTTGTTTTGGTTTCTGGCAGAAAGAACGAAGAAGTCCAATTTCCCCGTTTTACAGGCACCGAGGTTCTGTACTGCCATGGACGTGAGCAAATGACAGTGATGACTCTCTCCTCAGCGAAAGAATAGGACAATGAGAAGTATGTGTAGGGGCTTTCTAGAGGAATTGTTTCCTGTAGCTAATTTGGGGACAGACAGTCACTACACCTGCTGGGAGGCTTCCTTCTATGTGGTGCTTTATTAAAAGGCAAATGTATGAATTAGGATATAGACAGAACTATGAAAGATGCTCAGGCTTCTTCTTCTTCTTCTTCTTCTTCTTCTTCTTCTTCTTCTTCTTCTTCTTCTTCTTCTTCTTCTTCCTCCTCCTCCTCCTCCTCCTCCTAACACAGAAACTAGGTTTGTGACTGCCTGTGTTAAAAGAGCATTAAACATAAACCTCTCTCACACACAGGGACTTGTCAATATGTTACTTTGAGTTTGGGGACTGTAAGAAATTACGGCACTCCTTTCTCTATGTACTGCTTGGGGCCTGTTTACTCCCGACATATTCAAGGACTCCTAGGGACACGAATTTAAGTTACGAACGCACACCTCAGAGAGGATACAATACTCATCTTTAATGAAAGCAGAAGCTGAGGGGGTCCCAATCAGAAAAGTAACTACTGCTCTTGAAAGACTAAAATAGTATCTCGTAGATGGAATGAGAGAATTTAATTGAATGCTCACACTGAGCTACACCGTACTTACTCATAGCATTCTCTCCCCCCCCCCGTCCCTAAAAGAGAAAGCCAAACAAATGTAAGTTGGAACTCTCTGGGGGGGGGTTGGGGGGGGAGAGAAAGTTGTTTTGTTTTGGTAAATCTCTGCAAATCCAAATAACGGTCATGAAAATCTGTAACGTTTGATCTATTGCCACATGTCTCGGTATTTCACAGGTTTGAAGAAATTATCTTGTTAGAAACAGACACAACAAAGCAACAACAAAAGGCAGGTCCTGGAAGTTTATCCAATGCTGGTTGCAGAAACCCAGTCAATGTGCAAAGAGAGGGGAGATCAATGGTTTCATCTCAGACAATTAATGGGCTTCTACCCACCCATTCTTCCACCATGGAACTTCCATATAATCACCTAATTTGAGTGCTTCTCCAGAATGTAACGGCCCTGTTTGTGTGATTTGTCTCCCACAAAAAATAGGAGCAGTGCTTCCTAGCTACTCATTATGACTTTTATCTTTAAAGAAATTTTTAAAAAGAAGGGGAAATGTATAAAAAGCCTTGGACTACCTCATGACAATTAGTTTACTAAGTATGCAATTCTATATACTCCTGTAAGTTCCACTGAACTCAAGGGAGCTCGTTTGTGAGGAGATTTGTATGGGATTGCACTGTACATATTCCCATGTCCAGCGCTTAACAGTCCAATTACCATCATCTCACCCTTATAAATCTCGCCCCTATAAATATCATCCCCTCATCTCCATTGGTAACTTAGGTCCAAGGAAGATGGAGAGACATTTTGGTCATATCCATTAGGATTCTTATTTTGTTCTTGTGAAGAATACAGCCCATTTCTCAACCACATGAATTTTAGTGCTGCTTGTCTGGTATTAAAAGCTGGCCTACATGACAAGTGGGACATGAAAAATAATGTGCCCCATCCACCCAAAAAATAATACTCATTATTTTCCAATAATTTTTGGATGGTCTTCAATAAAGATGTTACCCTCCTGTGGATTTTTATGAACCAACATGTTGTTGTTGTTGTTGTTTAGTCATTTAGTCGTGTCCAACTCTTTGTGACCCTATGGACTAGAGCACACCAACATAGTTCTAATCTAATCTAATCTAATCTAATCTAATCTAATCTAATCTAATTTTTTTAATGAAAATTAGATTTGCCAATCAATTTCAGAGCAAATTTTGAGGAAAATGTTGAGGTTTCTCCTTGAAAGATACATCTGTTGGAATTCTGAGGGAAATTAAGAGTTATAAAAAGATCTTATCAGTGAGATGCCCTCTCAAACACCCTCCTCAAATTCACTAGGTTTATCAAGATTGCATCCATTTTGGTTGAGATTTTGCCTGAAGTTGCTTGAAATCGGTGCAGACGGCAAAACAAGAGGTGCTGCCCCTGCGGCCAATAAAATCGTATCTTGGTTTTCAAACAGCCTAGTTCTCAAACGTTTTGGTTCCCGAAGGATCGAAACTTGGAAGTGAGTGTTATGGTTTTTGAATGTTCTTTTGGAAGCCAAACGTCCAACGGGGCTTCTGCAGCTTCTGATTGGCTGCAGGAACTTCCTGCAGCCAATCAGAAGCCACGCTTTGGTTTTCGAATGCTTTGGAAGTTGAATGGACTTCCGTTTGACTTCCAAAAAACGACTGTATACACATGTGTATGTGATTTGCCTAATGTAATGCATTTGGGTATGTTATTTTCATTAATACACACATGCTTTATTTGAGAATCATAGGGTTGAAAGGGAACCCAAGAGTCATCTATTCCAATCCCCTGCAATGTCTGGGTATACATTTTTCTTTGCATTATGTTGCTGAAAAATGGCATTGTAAGATTCAGAGAGGTGTGAATTTTTTCGGCTTGTGTTTTGAAAAATATGAATGAGGCAAGTTTGCCTTTAAATGCAATATTATTTTCAAACCCCCCCCCCCATTGCTAGTCACAGCTGGTCTCAACTTCCCTCCCTTCTACCTAGAGTTCTTATAAGTATTTGCAGTGCTTTTTTTCCCTTAAAAATGTTTAGGGGTCCTCTCATTTTGACTCAAGAAAATCACCATTTTATAGTTCAAATCGGGAAAAATAAATACAATAAATGGAAAAAAGTACACAGATTCACAAAATGTTTAAGGGTATGTGTACCCCTGCGTACCCCCAGAAAAAAGCACTGAGTACTTGTATTAAATATAATCAACATTTTAAGGAGAACTTTTTCAGCTGCGAAAGAAAAGCTTTAATCTAACTAATAAATCATTGCAACGTTGCAGCTTTAATGGACACCAGTGACATCTATGGATTGCAGCACTTGCATATATTGTTTCCGCAGCTCCTGAAAGACTGTCAAGAAATCCTGAAAGATAACTTGACAACGGCGGTGATTTAGATGTCACAACTCAAGTTTAAAAGCATTTTTAACTCAAATAAGATAAAAAAAGGAATTACTGAAAATACCCAGTATTATGGACTTTATTTATGTCTCCTAAAATACATATATTCCTCCAGACAGACAAGTACATACTATATCCCTCTGGTGCAGTTGTGATTCCATCTGTCCATAAATTACAACCCCCCTCCCCGAAATTTTGTTTCAAATGCAGTGTAATGGAGATTTTCAGATCATAGATGCTTAATGCTGAATAGCTTCAATTATATTTTGACATAGCGACGAGGGGCAGGGGTGTTTGTACCACTTTAAAGTAAGTATAATGGATTTCCATCATTGTTTATGCATCAAGGGTACAGAAACAGGGAGATGGAAGTTCACGGAACAACAAAGCACAGCTGAGTTAGAGGGACTTTGAAATGATTTATGCCATGCAGCAACACTGTGGTAGGAACAAAATAGGATAAGAGGTATGGTGCAGCTGTTTCCATGCATCCAGGGACATGTTATGTGGCATTAGGCTGTGATGAGCAAGAGTCTTCTGGTTCACCTCATAATCACCCCCACCGCCCCACTAAGCCTTCTTTGGGCATGTCCACACTTCCGCTTGAGCTGTGTCTAGACAGCATAGCTCCAAGCAGTTTCCCACTTTCCCCACACTTTCTAGGCATAGGTCCAAGCTGTGTGCCCCCTGCCCTTTCGAAAGGAAAACCCACTCTTTACTGATATAGTGGAACAAATGGCAGTCCAGGGAACAGCCAAATGGCTCTTTGCTCCAACTCAGCGATAAAGAGTGGTTTTCCCTGGGGGAAAGCAGCTGTAAGAGAAGAATTGTGGATAAGCCCTTCAAGAACTCTATGACCAACATTACTTATACTAGGAGTAAAGGTAAAGGTAAAGGGACCTCTGACCATTAGGTCCAGTCGTGTCCGACTCTGGGGTTGCGGTGCTCATCTCGCATTACTGCTGAGGGAGCCAGCATACAGCTTCCGGGTCATGTGGCCAGCATGACTAAGCCTCTTCTGGCGAACCAGAGCAGTGCATGGAAACACCATTTAACTTCCTGCCAGAGCGGCACCTATTTATCTACTTGCACTTTTGACGTGCTTTCGAACTGTTAGGTGGGCAGGAGCTGGGACCAAGCAATGGGAGCTCACCCCATGGCGGGGATTCGAACCGCCGACCTTCTGATCAGCAAGACCTAGGCTCTGTGGTTTAACCCACGGTGCCACCCGCATCCCTATACTAGGAGTAGACCCATTCAAATCAATGGACTTAATGGTTTTACTGTGAGTGCAACTTTGTTGGATATCACATATAATGGGCCTGCTGGTTCAATTCATTTTGCTGGGAATCATTGGGAACTATTTCCTTGCCATTCCCAGAGTTAAGGATGAAACCTTTCTCATGGTCAGTCAGCTCACCCTGATCCTTGTTCCCTCTGTTTACATGACCAGGTTTGCTTGGGAAAATGGGGGCTCATGGGGAGTGCTGTCGTGTAGCAAGTCAGGCATGAGCTGTGCAAAGACTTCAGTGGAAGTGTGGGCTTAGATCTCATAATGGGCTTGAGGAGTAAGCATAGTTTGAGTTTGTCAGTACCAGGTGGTTATGAAGGGAGCGGGTTGTGCTGTGGTCTAAACCACTGAGCCTCTTGGGCTTGCTGATCGGAAGCTAGGCGGTTCGAACATGCATGACAGAGTGAGCTCCCATTGCTCTGCCCCAGCTTCTGCCAACCTAGCAGTTCGAAAGCATACCAGTGCAAGTAGATAAATAGGTACCACTGCGGTGGGAAGGTAAATGGCGTTTTCCAACAGCAGAGCAAGCCGACCAGATGCCTGGAGCAGCGCGCATGCCTGGCACCCAGGGGCGGAGCCAGCCACCTGCAGGGGCTGGGCCAGCTGAGGCAGGGGTGGGGCTGCCTGCCTCCTCCCACTCAGCCGCTCTACAGCTGGGGGGAGGCATCGGGTGGACTGTTTGGGCAGTGCGAAGCCTGCCTGCACCCAAGTCACTGCGTCTCTCCCAGGAGAGACGCATGGCTCAGGCGCACTGCAAGCCCCACAGTGAGTGCCACCAGCATTTTGTCACCCCCCTCAGAGGTGAAACCCAGGGTGGACCGTCCCTACCTCACCCTCCTTCCTCCACCCCTGGCGTTTCCATGCCAGGCTTATGTCACGGTGTCCACGCCAGAGGCGGTTTAGTCATGCTGGCCACATGATTCGGAAAACTGTCTACGGACAAACGCTGGCACCCTCGGCCTGAAAAGCAAGATGAGCGCCACAACCCCATAGTTGCCTTTGACTGGTCTTAACTGTCCATGGGCCCTTTACCTTTTACCTTTACCTGGAGGATAATAAATGACAGAATGGCTTAGTGGGTCAGAAGTTGTGTAGGCCTATTGTTGGAAAACCATTCTTCTACTTTCTTAGACTTGGAGTTCACCTGCAACTACAACCTAAAACGTAGTAGCTCCTTAACAATAGTAATACATGGCCATATTTCTGCTTTTTTCTGTGGGCTATGAGATGAAGGGGGGTGATGGAAGGTCTCCTGTACCTTTAAAGCCGCAAAGAATTGAGAATTTTGGAAACCGCAGGTTGTCATACGGGGTTGAAAAAAAGGTGTACCTTCTGAAATTCCTTCTTTAGCATACCTATTGAATTTAGAATTGCTAATGAAGTTCTTCAGAATCAGCCTCAGAAAATTACTTTGGGAGTTAACAAAAGCCTACCTCAAATGAGAGGTGAGCATTTAGAGTCCCTGAATATTCCTGAGGATTAAATAAAACTCTGATCCACAGAAGAAAGCCTCTACAGCCCTGGTGAAGGAGACAAAGCTTGTTTGAAAAGTACAGGATGCCCCAAATATATTTTGAGATGTACAATACCACAGGTGTCTCGGAAAATATTAATGAATAATGTAAGAAAGGAAAGCCTTGCCTGACACTGATTGACAGAGTTAAGGTCAAGAAGACATTTTGCACACACATATACATGATAGTTATATGCCTTGGGAGCATTCAGTACAAATATGCCCTTTCAGAAGCTCATTGACATAGGTTATAACTTGCGTAAATTTGTCAGACTAACCATTGGCTATAATGTAGTTATGCTTAGAGATTCCAATATGCACATGCTGAAATATCAGATGATTCATTGACATGCCTAACTCACTTCTTTCATTTTGAAGATGAGTTATAGAACGAACAGAAAATTAGAAGAGGTCTTTTTCTTTTTCTTTTTACAATACTACTAATAATGTGGCAGGGACCCAGGTGGCGCTGTGGGTTAAACCACAGAGTCTAGGGCTTGTTGATCAAAAGGTTGGCGGTTCGAATCCCCACGACGGGATGAGCTCCCGTTGTTTGGTCCCAGCTCCTGCCCACCTATCAGTTCGAAAGCACGTCAAAGTGCAAATAGATAAATAGGGACCGCTCCGGCGGGAAGGTAAACTGCGTTTCCATGCGCTGCTCTGTTTCGCCAGAAGCGGCTTTGTCATGCTGGCCACATGACCTGGAAGCTGTCTGCGGACAAACGCTGGCTCCCTTGGCCTATAGAGCGAAATGAGTGCCGCAACCCCAGAGTTGGACACGACTGGACCTAATGGTCAGTGGTCCCTTTACCTTTACTAATAATGTGGCATGGAAGGTTGTTAGTAGTTTTCTCAATGAAATAAAGCAAATTAATTATCATAGAAGTCGAAGACTGTCTGTTTCATTTGGTATGGTTGAGGATGGAGTGTGGGTGGCAGAGACTTCTGCAACTTCCATGTCATGAAGAGGTCATGTATTGATGATCATGAAATGAAAGGGTACTCAGAATCTCTGCCGGGATGGAGGACATATTAAAATAGTCTTCACTTTGATTCTTTTGGGTCTGGTTAGTTTTCAACCTGTGCTCGGGGAGGTTCAAACGACTTGGCAGCTCTCCTGCTGAGGAAATGGTTGGTTTTTGGAATTATGAATGTTCAAATGGCAGAAAACATGAAATAAATCTCACCAAAAATGGCTTAGAGTCCATTTGAGAGCCAGTTCCATGGTGGTGTTGATAAGGATGGGTGCATCAGTCTAACTTCCTTCTGTGTCAATTCCACAGGTGTTCAGCCATAGCAGCCAGGTTGGTATAGTGGCATGGGACCTGGGAGACCAGGGTTCAAATCCCCATTTGACCATGAAGCTCACTGGATAAGACCTTGGGGCCAGACACTGCTTCTTGGCCCAAACTACTTCACTAGGTTGTCGTGGGGATTAAATGAGGAAGGGGGGGAACCATGCATGCCCCACTGAGCTCTTTAAAGAAAAAGGGTGGATATAAATGCAATGAATAAATCCCCATATAAAATTGTGATTCTTTTAAAATACACAACCTGCCTGTATATTTAAATACATATTGAAATTCATATTACATATTATCACAAAATATGCCTTTCTAAAGGCAGTCCATCCCAACATGCACATTTAAATGCATTTTAGCATGTGTTTTGTATCTCGAAATTCGGAGGAGCATGAAATCTGAAAGGTAATTAAATTCCAATCTGCACATTAGTCCCAGAGCTGCGAATCAAGTCAATCTGCATTGGAATCCACAGAAATCAATTTACTCAAGCATCCCTTAGCAGCAAAGAAAGGGTGGAAAGGAAGTTTCAGCAGCTCCTGTTGCATTTGCTTCAGCAAATTACAGTTTATTTCTCCTGATGAAGAACATTTAAAAAGAGCCCAGCATGTCAGCTCCCCCTTTTAGGAGGGGCTGCTTTGCGGGCAGGAATCCGGTTCCTTCCGGTGACCCTGGAGTGGGCGGAGGTATGCCGCCCACATCAGCACGATCCCTGGCTGCGTAACGCCCGGCCAACCAATCGGGCTGGCCTGGGGGAGTGGCTATGCCTGTTTTAATTGTGGCGTGTCTGGTAAGCAGCTTCCTTTTGCCTCCATTTGTTGGGTCTCCCAGCCTGCCCACCCCCTTTTCTTGCATGGATTGACTATGGCCTTGCCATGACTGATGTCGGTTGTCGGGGCCGGGTAGGATTTTTTTCCACTTGGCAAAATTGGCACTAGCCATTTGGTTTTTGCGTAGCAATCGTCACAACTTTGTAAGGTTAGGCATTTGGTAAGCATTATTATGGGAGGGGAGGTTGTTCCTCCGCCTGCCCCTCCATGTTAAGGGTATGCCGTTAAAGGGATCCAAGACGTGGTTTCTGTCCGAAGCCTTGGCATGAGCTAGGGCCATGCCGCAACCCCAGCGGTGACCCTGGGGGTGCTCTTAACTGATGTATATCATAGGGCTCTCCCTATCGGTGGTTGACCTTTAAGAGACTTCCTGCAGTTGGGCAGCAGTCAGGATATACAGCCATCTGTCAGGAATGCTTTGATGGTGTTTCCTGCTTGGCAGGGGGTTGGACTGGATGGCCCTTGTGGTCTCTTCCAACTCTAGGATTCTATGATTCTATATAGTCTTGCTTCACCCAATTGCCTAAGCCAAACTGCTCACATCTGTAACCCTTATTCATCCCATTATCCCAATATACTTGTGTTTGTGTATTTATTTCGGAGGGAGCTAGGGGGGTCCGGGGCCTCGCCACACAATCTGTTCTAACAACCAGGATGCCACATAAGCAGGTCCACTCCTGTGCTGGCCCCAGGGGTTTGTCCGTGAAGCGAGGTCCAAGTCCAGTCCTGGGTCTAGGGGTCCAAAGGAGGTCAGTCCGGCGGGGAGCGAGGCAGGGAGCAGGTCAAGGTCCAAGGCAGGTGCAGACACGAGGTTGCAGGTTGAGCATACGCTTGCAACTAAGTTGCTCATGCAACTTGGGCTGGGTCTGGCTGGCTTTTATCTGGCCCTATGCTTAGGGCAGCCCCGATCCTCCAGAGACTCGCCTCTCCTCCGGGCCTGAAGGCGAGCACTCCTCCTGTAGGCACTTAGCTCTCTTTGCCTCTCTGTCCTGAGCCTCTGCAGCTCAGGAGAGGCTGGTGGGTTACTGGACCCAGGGGCTGCCTCAGCTTCCTCTGAAGAGGCTGGGAGTGGAGCACCTGCAGGCAATGGGTCTTCCCTCCCATCAGGAGCCAGAGCAGACTCTGCTGATGTCTGCACCTGGGGATCCAGCACAAGTGGGGATCCTTCAGGCTCAAGCCCTGGCCCTGGCTCAGCTGGTTCTGGAGGCAGGGAATCCTGTGCAGGCTGGGATCCCTCAGGTTCAGCATCTGAGTCTGACTCCCAGGCCATCACAACTCCTGTTCCCCAGATGCTAGCATTCGGAAGCATATTAAAACATCTGAAGAACACTAAGAGCACCCGAAGAAGGCTAAAATATGCAGCAAATATATGTCAAGGACACTGAAGAGGGTTTCTGGAGTTCTCTTCTACCACATCTTAGAACGTATGCATAACTCCATCTCTACATTCCTGAGCTTTGCTGTGTCTCTCATGGATACAATGGCAAAACTGAGACAGCCACCGGGAATCCCTCTCTAGGCGCCTTTGCCGTTCCCATGTGGCGCACAGGTACTCTCTTTAAGAAAGCACATCATACCTGTTATCAGCGACATAGGGTACAGGTTTCGTTAGTTTTCCAAACTGGATCTAATGACATTCCAGGGAAATGTTGCTTTCGGATACAACAGAAGATACTTGTGGTTGAACAGAGCTGAGTATAATTTATTCTGAGAATATCCCAAGTTATCCATTGCAGATTGCATCAAACTTTCTAGAACACTTGAAAGTAATATGCTAGCATTTGTTGATGATAAACATAATACGATCTGCATTTAGTCTCCACTTAAAACCAGGGCTTTTTTCCAGCCGGAACTCACTGGGACTCAGTTCCGGCACCTCTCAGGTGGGTGCCATTGCCATTCCAAGACAACAAAGGAGGCATTCAGGATGAGTTCCGGCACCTCTTTTCCCTAGAAAGATAGCACTACTTAAAACCATGGGGGCCATTCAACTAAGTTTTACTCAGAGTAGATGTATTGAAATCAATTTATTGTAAGCCACTCTGTGATCTATGGATGAAGGGCAGTATAGAAATGTTCATCATCATCATCTAACATAGCCATGCTCATTAATTTAAATGAGTCTACCCTGAGTAAAATGTAGTTGAATAACACCCCATGCCAACCTATTTTAAATCTTGGAATAATTTATGACTCTCATATCGATAATGCTAATGGTTCTATACCAGTTTCAAACAAGGGACGAGGGCAGAGCTGTGGTCTAAACTAAGGTTACCAGATTTTCTCCCCCCCCCATGAATCTGGGGACACTTTTCAGGTTCAATGGATGTTGTATGGGGACTAATTTGTAAATCTGGGGACTGTCCCCGGGAAAGGGGACGTCTGGTAATCTTAGTCTAAACCACCAACATCTTGGGCTTGTCGATCGTAAGGGTGACAGTTCGTGACAAATGCACTCTGGTACTTGTCACAGTGTTCTCTGTGCCAGTAACAGTTTATTCATGATGGTCATATGACCTGGAAACCTGTCTGCAGACAAGCGCCAGCTCCCTTGGCCTGAAAGCGGAGATGAGTGCTGCACCTCATAATCGAATTAACCATCCAGGGGTCCTTTACCTTTACCTACCTGTTACAAACAGTTGAGCAGCCGATTAATTTTTTATTTATTTTTTGCTGTCCTGTCAATATTTTACAACTTTGATTATTGACACTATAGCATGTGGATGATCAAATGCTGCTTTTATATGATTTAATTTAGTGTTCCTACTCCCAATTTTTCTAAAAGGCAACACATATGTCTGTGCTCTACCCAATCAAAAGCTTTCTCCAGATCAGGAAAGGCAAAGACAGTTTTCAGTTTCCTATATGGGCATTCGTTTACTAAATTCAGAAAGTGTTGAGAGAACAAAAAATCCAGCAGTAAAACCTGTCTGATCAAGATGAATGTACAGTGGTACCTTGGTTTACGAACTTAATCCGTTCCTGAAGTCCGTTCTTAAACCAAACCCGTTCTTAAACCGAGGCGTGCTTTCCCTAATGAGACCTCCCGCCGCCGGTGCCCTTCCACTGTTCAGCTTCCATTCGTAGAACTAGGTAATGTTCGCAAACGGGAACACTACTTCTGGTTTTGCGGAGTTCGTAAACCAAATAGTTCGTAAACATGACCACCTCCCCCTCTGGCCAGCCATTGACCCAGCTGAAATTTTAGATATCATCTCCGAATTTAAAACCGGTAGAGCTCCTGGCCCCGACTTGATTCCAGTGGAGCCTATAAAAGTCCATGCAGAATGGTGGGCAAAAGTTCTAGCTATCACGTTCGATGCCGTGAACAACAGTGGTAAGATTCCAAAAATATGGAAGGAGGCAATTATTATTCCGATCTTTAAAAAGGGTGCACCAGAAAACCCAGAGAATTACAGGAACATCAGTTTACTGTCCATAATTGGGAAAATTTACGCACGTTACTTGCTAAAAAAGCTTACAAAATGGGTGGAAGATAATAAATTGATTGGCTTTGAACAGGCGGGATTTAGACCCAATCAATCCACCACTGACCACGTGCTAATTTTACATCACTTAGCTCAAAAATACTCTTCCCCAAAAAGAGGACAACTTTGTGCGGCCTTTATTGATTTAAAGGCCGCTTTTGATAGCATCCCCAGAGAACTATTGTGGGGAAAATTAGCCCGATGGGGAATAGACAGAAGGCTTTTATGGCTGATAATCCAATTACATAGCGGATCGGCTGCCAGGGTGAGACTTACCCCTGCTGGCGACCTTTCAAATTCAGTTCCTATCAATAAAGGAGTGCGCCAAGGATGTATACTTGCCCCATCTCTTTTTAATCTTTTTATCAGTGACATGAGGACGCCATTGATAGAATCACAGGAAACTATTCATGCCCCACGTCTAGCCCAATATCGTTGTCCCCTTTTACTTTATGCGGACAATGCGGTGGTCCTATCCTTTTCTAGAGTTGGCCTAAGGAGAGCATTAAATATTTTTGATTCATATTGCAAATCCAATCTTCTTACGATAAATCACGCCAAATCTAAAGTTTTAATTTTCTCCAAAAGCCAGAGATCTTATAACTGGAAAATAAATGGAACACCTATTGAGCAAGTTTTTAAATTCCAGTATTTGGGAGTATATTTGCAATATAACATGGTCTGGAAGGCACACCTCACCTATACAGTAAACAGAGCGAAAGCTTTTTCATTTGCGCTTTTGCGCTTCTTCTTTTCAGATGGAGCCTTTCACATCCCATCCGCACTAAAAGTCTTTAACGCTAAGGTGATCGCCACATTGGCTTATGCGATCCCATTATGGGGGCCTTTTGTAAATCTTAACCCTTTGGAGATAATCCAAAACCAGTTCCTGAGACGGTTATTAAAACTACCCCGATGTGTAAGCAACTCGGCGATACGTCTGGAATTGAATATAACATCACTTGAAAGCACCCTATGGAAACGCATGTTTAGTTATTGGTTGTCATTATGGTATAGACTCCCTAACCATTATCTACTGCAGTGTCTCTGGAGAGATAATTTTCCCAGCCCTTGGGCAAAAATTCTACACTCAAAACTGGTGTCCCTTGGATTATCACCATCTGAACTACTGGGAATGGATTTAGGCCCTGCCAAGAGAGCTGTTAATATAAGGCTAAAGGAGGTTGATCTCCAGCTTAACATTCTGACAGGAGGTGGCACCTGTTCACCAACAAGCCTGGTGTTAGCACCAATAACGAAATTACCATCTTACTTATCTTCTATTTCTGTGGCGGCGCATAGGTATGCCTTTATCAAGGCCAGATTTAATGCCTTTCCTTCTAATGTCATGGACAACAGACTCTCAAATGGCCAGATCTCATTGCTATGCAACTGTAATAGTGGTTCCGTAGAAACATTACAGCATATACTTTTTTCCTGCCCAGCTTATTCGGCAGCCCGGTCTAGATTTCTGTCCCCACTTCTGATAGGACAGGCTGATAGAACCCAGGAGGCTAAATTAATTCATTTATTGAATGATGAGGAACCGAGTAGATCTCTTACAGTCGCTAGATTTTTGATAAATGTCCTATCCCAGAAAAAGAGAAATGGGTCACTGCATAGTTTCGATACTTTAACTAATACTAAGTATCATTAAGAAGAAATTAAGTTATTAATCAACTCTTAAATTAAGTTTTAGCTGAATCCCTATGCTGTATATGTATTAACTAAATTGAGGTAAAATGTTGTTCTTGATGGGTTGCTTAGATTTGATATTGTTTAAATTGCAGTCTTGCTGCCTCGTGTTTTTTTTTAATTGTCTTACGTCAAGTTGTTTTAAATTCTATGTTTTGTTCGCTTGTCTGATTTGTTCTTGATATGGGCCAATGGCCGTAATAAATTTTACTTACTTACTACTTCGTAAACAGGGGTGTTTGTAAACCAAAGTACCACTGTATATAAAAAATAATGCTGTCTCAATCTTTTTATATATTGAAGTCCAAAGCTGGTCATCCTGGTTCAACAAAGATTTAGGGTAATATGATGCAGCCAATTTACGACCTTTTCTTTATTGTATGTCGATGATCATTTTGCATCTTGCGAGGATTCTGGTAGGTCAAACAATGCTCTCTATTCATTAAAAAGACTAGCTGGCCCAGCCACGCGTTGCTTTGGTTCCCCCACCCCCCAAAAAATTCTGACCCTGAGAGTATTCTGGAAGCTCCTGTTTTCGTTCTTCCCTGTCCCTCTAGAGCAGGGGTCAGCAACCTTTTTCAGCCGTGGGCCGGTCCACTGTCCCTCAGACCATGGGAATGAACAAATTCCTATGCCCCACAAATAACCCAGAGATGCATTTTACATAAAAGAACACATTGGTCGGTGGTATTGATCACTTGGGACTGTGTGTGTGGAACATGCGAAGCTGCAGCGGCCATTTTAGGCGAGGGCACTTGGGAAATTTTAAAATGCCTGTGAGTGTTCAGCAGCCATTTTAAGTGAGGGCACTGGGGGCACAGGTCTGATGACATCAACAGGCAATCCGCCTTTCTATTGGATGCTGTTGGAGCCTTCATTCCTTTTGCTGGTGAGGTATAATAGGCGTACCACTTTCCCCCCCTTTATCCTTTATTTTAGGTATGACAGGTGTGGTTTTTTTTAATTTTAATTATGCCAGATCCTTCCTTGATGGTCAAGTTATGCTTTGTCCTAATTTGATACTGTTTGGTGCAGCGGTTACGGAGAACATAGGTTTCCAGCGTACACCCAATGGGAACATAGATAGATAGATAGATAGATAGATAGATAGATAGATAGACAGATAGATAGGCATAATGTAATGCAGGACAGGGAAGGAGGGAGGAATCCACAGATCAAGCAACCTTTGCTCACAAACCCTTGCTGTTTAGCTGCAGTCAGTGTAGGAGGTTGGGGGCTGATTTCATCCAGCACATTGTAGTTAGTTTTCTAGGTATGCCAGTGAAACAGCATGGCTTTGGAAGCACCTGGCCTCAACAGACACTGTCTCAACGTCTTGGTGGAGCTTTCCATATAGTGGGAGACCTCCAGGGCAGTGTCTTCTTTACACTTAAAGACATCCCACTCCACCAGCAGAGCACACTTGTGTGGCTACCTTGGGCCCTTATTGCCATTTAATAGGAATGTCCCCTTTAAAAAGGGAATTAAAAAAAAAGAATATGTTCTTATATCATAGTTTTATATCATTGAAACCTAGTGTTTTATTTTGGTATCTGTCTTCTGGTTTGCAGAAATTATTGGATAGCTATAGGAGCAAATAGTATACGCCTTCTTCTTTGCTAAACAAGGGAGTTTGAACGTTACCTGGAAATCAGTAAAGTAGATAATATTATCTTCTTTGGGTTTTTCAGATTGATATGGATGACCTGAAATGGCTCTCAGATCCATCAATGGTTTCCTTATAATTATTGCTAGTTTCTGTTGTTGTTCAAGCAAAATGAGCGTCATAAACTAATGCGCAAAATTCTAAAACGCTGAATTTGTCTATTTTTTTTCTTGTTTCAGTCAAAATCCAGTGATAAATAAAGGTTATGCATATTTTCCAAGGAAATGTCACTATCCTTGCCAACGCTCTTTCAGCTACCCTTGAAATTTATGTGGTGTTTTGCCCGGGGAGGAACTCCCTAAATTAATTTACCTCATGTGAAATTCCAGTGGCAAGTGTGGTATGAAGAGAACTGATTTGTTTTTAAATCCCAGAGAATGTATCAGTGTTCCATTCCTCTTGATTTGACTCATTATACTGAAAGGATTGACTCAGACACCAAGGACTAGCCATGGGCTCTCTGCCTAGCATCTGTGACAACTAACATTTACCAGTAATGACACTGTTCAAAAATCAATATATGATGTTCCAGCTGTGACCAATACAACTTTAATTGGAACCTGAAGGCAGGGGACAAGGAAACGTGTTACCATGAAAACTAAGTTGCTGTTAACTATTTGTCACCCCCTATCAGGTACACGGGGACGCGGGTGGTGCTGTGGTCTAAACCACAGAGCCTAGGCCTTGCTGATCGGAAGGTTGGCGGTTCGAATCCCTGCAATGGGGTGAGCTCGCATTGTTTGGTCCCAGGTCCTGCCAACCTAGCAGTTTGAAAGCACGTCAAAGTGCAAGTAAATAAATAGGTACTGCTCCAGTGGGAAGGTAAACGGCGTTTCCGTGCACTGCTCTGGTTCACCAGAAGTGGCTTAGTCATGCTGGTCACATGACCCGGAAGCTATCTGCGGACAAACGCCGGCTCCCTCGGCCTATAGAGCAAGATGAGCACCTCAACCCCAGAGTTGTCCGCGACTGGACATAACGGTCAGGGGTCCTTTACACGGACCTTCACCAGCTTTAACAGATTGTACCTATGCTGTGCATTTAACAAAATGGCTAGCCTGCAAGCAGAGTCTGTATGAGGACATCAAGTGGTAGAGTTAATTATAGTGAGTGGGAAGAATCAAGTTTTAACCACCACTTGTTGTTGTTCAGTCGTTCAGTCATGTCCGACTCTTTGTGACCCCATGGACCAGAGCACGCCAGGCACCCCTATCCTCCACTGCCTCCCCCAGTTTGGCCAAACTCATGCTAGTCACTTCGAGAACACTGTCCAACCATCTCATCCTCTGTCATCCCCTTCTCCTTGTGCCCTCCATCTTTCCCAACATCAGGGTCTTTTCCAGGGAGTCTTCTCTTCTCATGAGGTGGCCAAAGTACTGGAGCCTCAACTTCAGGATCTTTCCTTCCAGTGAGCACTCAGGGCTGATTTCTTTAAGGGTGGATAAGTTTGATCTTTTTGCAGTCCATTGGACTCTCAAGAGTCTCCTCCAGCACCATAATTCAACCACCACAGTTTTATGCAAAAAAAAGAAAGAAAAGAAAAGGAAGCAAGAGAAAAGGGACAGATGTTTGTTTAAAAATTAGAGTTGAACTGAAAATCCTGCAACCTAATGATTTAAGCGATGCAGAATTTCATAGAATTGTGGAGATGGAAGGAACTTCAAAGATCATCTAGTACAATGCCCTGCAATGAAAGAATCTCAACTGAAGCGGCCAGGACAGACAGCCATCCAACCTCTCCTTATAAACCTCCTTGGAAGAAGAGACCAGCACCTGTTGTGGGAGTCCATTCTACTGTTGAACAGCTCTTGCTATCAGAAGGTTCTTCCTAATGTTTAGTCAATATGCAAATTGGCACCTTCCTTGAGTACTTTTACTAGTTGCATCAAAACATTTTTTTTAATTCTCCCTAGATCCCTCAGCTCTGAGGAGGACCCTCCATTCAGAATCTGAATTCCATTTAGTTGCAAACCTCTGGCACTCTATTTTTAAAGATGGTAGCAAAGTCCTGGTACTCCTGGTAAAATACCTTTTTCTAATCACCTCCACAATGCAAGAAGGTGCCCATTAGTATCTATCTTGCTGCTCAAGGATCAATGGCTAATTACTTAAGATTATATCACCATATTCTTAATTACTGTATTGATTTTTCTGAAGGGTACTTAATAAGAAATATAAATTTTTATGTTAGCTAAATAATGCTGTTTGCACTCCCACCAAGGCCTGGGACTTCTTGATGCCAGCTTCTAATAATTGCAAACATTAATCTGCCTTGTCTACAGAATTGCTTTTGTAATCAGATTTATTTTAGAGATCTCGGGGTGGGGGGAGGTAGCAAGACAATACATTGGTGTCCAATTCTTTTTTTAAAAAAATGCAATTAGCCTTGTTTGTTCTGATCGTGTTGAGTATATTAGCTTTCACTGAATGCTCCATTACTAAATTTATTAATTTGGGCAGGGTGGCCAGGGTATGAGACACCATGGGATTTCAGGGGTAGATGGAGATGGGACTTGGAGCCAGGATAAAATCTAGCAGTAGAGAATGCACCTAGAACATAACCCAGAGGAGACCAAAACCACAGCATTTCAGCTGATGGACAGTGAGTTCTCCCTGCTGGATCAGCTTCAAAGCTGAGTTCCCTGTGTTGAATTCAAGGACACACAAATCCTTGAAGGAAGCAGCTTTGCAGGCCCTGTGTCCAGGGAAGGCCAGACCCCTTGTGCTGTGATTTTCAGGTCCTGGACCCTGAGCATTAGCTAGCTCCTGGGCACTTTGGAAACACTGCAAAAGGGCTTTGACAAGTTTGTGGGACAATCCGCTCGTCAGCCATCTGATATTGTTTATGACGGGGTGGAGACAGCTAGTTAATTTCCCCCCACTACTGCTCCACAGTTGCATTTTAACACTACAGCAAAGAAAAAGAAGGTAGAGAACATCCCCATATGGAAATCTCCCAGTTCATTGGCTCTTCAAAGGTTTTGTGAATTTTCAATAGCTCCTAGTAGCTGATGATTATCATAGTAGCTGAGATACTACTAATAATCAGGGCCAGGGGTGAGGAATAGCATAGGAAAATGTTGACGATCCTAAGATCTCTTAGAACTTTATACTGTGACATGGGAGGTAGCTTAATGCCTAATCAGACCCAGTGGCGAAGCTGTATGGGGGTGTGGTGCATGTTCTGGGGGCATGATGCTCCACTCCATTCCTGATGTAGATCTTCACCCCTGACAGGGTGGGGATGCCATTTGATGGTTGATTTAAGCCAGGATCTATCCAGGTCTTGTGCCCCACTTCGTGCCCCGACTGGGCCAGGCGATAAGACTGGAACACCTACAGCTCAATCATAAATATCTGGACTCAAGACTGTCTGTCATGAGCACCCTCACTTCCTCAGAGGTTGAATAAAGCACTGGCTATATTAACTTGAAACAGTTCTTCTTTTATTTTTCTACAAGCTACAATATATACAAAACTATACAGCCTGTGTGGCTAAGTTTCTTCCACACATCTTATCTCCAGAACGAACCCTGTCTAACACACACAGTGAAGGTCACATTCTGTCTGGCACAGAGAAGTTAATTAGGAGATCAAAGACTCAGTTCCCTCCCCCTTCTCTCAGACCATAAGTCACACGATTCTCACAAAGGGAGGGGGTGAAATACTAACATGCTTCAGGTGCCAAGATGTCTTGGGCTGGCCCTGCAACTGAATGCCATTGACTCCTCCTTGGTTCTGAAGGACCTCTGGACCACTCCCTTCCATCACCTGCCTGCTTGTGCCATCCCTGGTTCTTTGACACTTCTGATGGGGAGGAACCAGTGTTCTAGTTCCATGAACATTGCTGAGGTTAGTACTCATAAATACTAGTGGTAGGCAGGAAGCTAGTGGACTGCTTTCTGTGGATTATGTGAACATCAGCTGAGATCAGTGAGTTCCCAGCTTATCTGTCACCTTTCTATGAGGGAAAGGGGATAAGAAAGCCCAAATTGTAGCTGAAATGAATTTGCTTCCCATAAATTCTCTGCCAGTGAGAATGTTCGGTGTTGATGATGAACTTCCCCATATACTCAAATATATGCTGGTCCTGATGATATGTGATCAATAGCTCCCATTTAATTTCAATATTTTATCTGGCAATATTTGATAGCTGACATGCAATGCTATGCGCCAGTCACCAGATTCAACTTCTACCTGTATCTTTGGGAAGCAACAAGATCTGATTCAGAAGGGCTCTGTGCCTTTCCAACTGGACTCATAATTCAGGTCTGGGAATGACAAAGATCTTTCTCTCCTCCACACTCACTATAATGAGAAATCTAAAAATAGCTATAACTTTTTTTCACCATTTCATTGAAATGGGTGGAATTTGCAGGCCTCACAGCCCTTTGGAGCAGATTTAATCTGTCAAACTGTAGGCAGATATATCCCCTGGGTTTTCATGCAGGACACAATTAAAATTTTATTTTATTTTATTTTATTTTAAAAATCCATTTTCTGCCACATTTAGATGCAGTTAGCAGGCTTAGTTACCCCTTCTGATGGGACACAGTTTTTAATATTTACTTTTAACACACCCCTCACTCCAATCACTGTGATGAAAATGCCCTGGAAAACTATGGTTAAAACCTAGATCTACCCATTAAAATGAAAAACTGCCTCACCACCTCTCCACTCCACTCTGGTTCAAGCTCAGTAAGTTTTCCTAGCCAGCTTGCTTTGACTTTTAATAGTAATAATAATATTGCAATAGTTCATTTTAAAATGCAGCATTTTTTGGTGGGTATCAAAATTCACAAAGCAAATTGGGGCTTCTGAGAGTCCCTGGCCCAGTATGCCTTGCTGTATTTGAAATTTTATTTTCACAATGTTGATGTGCGAATGCTTTTTGTTCGCATTAGCTAAAAATAACACCTAAACTGGTGCATAACCATTTCCTATTATAACACCTCCTGGAAATTCTCTCATTAGGACGACATGTTCAGTACGACTTTTGTCATTTCCCCCGTTCTCAGATAAGTGTTTCCTTCAAATGGTGGCCTTCCTATGCGAAGCAAACTATTTGTATTTGCTAAAACAATGTGTCAGACCGAGGAACCCATTAGGCCATGAATTTTGCTTCCAATTGATATAGCTTGAGTTGACAGCTTCAGCCAACAGGATTTAGGGGGCAAAAAAAAAAATTCATTTAATATTGTGGCTGTCTATAAAATGTGCCCTCAGTAAAATGTATCATCTGCAGTGAAACATGGTTTTCTCCATTTTTACAGTTTCACATGAGGAACTGATAAGATTTGTTCAGTTAATGGAATCTTTACCTTTCTGTTAGTTTATCTTTGACATACACACTGAAAGCCTTATCTTTATTGATGTCATCATTCTTCTACCAGAATACCCTTCCCTAAGCAAAGGTGAATAGAGAAGTCTTGGACAAAATCAAAGACAACTCTTTGTTTGTCTACTTTGATTGCGGGCCTTATTGTTACTTTTTGTGGCTGCCCGTTTAAACGATTCATTAGAGACTTCTCTGCAATAGATTTCTGATGGATCCTATTTTCCACAGATTTCCCCCCCCCCCAGCTAATTCTGGGATGCAGTTACAGTCTCCTTCCGAATGCAGCAATCAAAGCCGATTTGATGCTTTCGACAAAGTTGCCCTCCTTGTGTGGTTTTTATGCATTGTCAAGCTTATATTTACTGGGAGCTAAATCAGTCTGCTCTACATGAATATAACATTTCACAAATCAGTGCTCACTGTCAAACTCCAAAAGAAGTGTCAACAAGGCCCAAAGAGGTACAATATGTTTTATTTAAATATTAATTACTCACCTGCCTGAAAACACATAGCAACGTTCAAGCAATGTAGAATCAGAAAAACTACATAGCTCAAACATGCATAATGGAAGAAGAAAAAGAAGAGGAGGAGGAGGAGGAGTTTGGACTTGATATCCCGCCTTTCACCCCCCTTAAGGAGTCTCAAAGCAGCTAACCATCTCTTGTCCCTTTCTCCCCAACAACAAACACTCTGTGAGGTGAGTGAGGCTGAGAGACTTCAGAGACGTGTGACTAGCCCAAGGTCACCCAGCAGCTGCATGTGGAGGAGTGGGGAAGCAAACTCGGTTCACCAGATTACAAGTCAACCATTCTTAACCACTACACCATGCTGGCTCCCTCTTGGATCAGACAAAAAGTCCATCTAGTCCATTATTCTGTTTCCAATGACAGCCAAACAAACAATAAAACCACAGTATCCATAAAACAGGGGGCAGCAAACCTTTTTTGCCACACGATGAGTAGACCAAACACCAGCAATGTGGTTGTGGGTTGCGGGCATAGCTGCCAAGTATCACGTTTTTCGTGGGAAACTCCCTTATTCCAAGTTGTTTCCCGCTGCTCTCCCGGATGGCTGAAAATCCCTTAAAATTCCCGGTTTTCAAGGAAGCAGCTCCTCTCCCTCCCCCCCTGCCAGTCAGGGATGGGGAAGACCTTGCCTCCTTGCAGCCTCAAAGCAAGCGGTAACCATTTCCTGCGCTTTCAGGGGGGCGTATTTGGCCCCCTGCATCAGCCCCTACCAGCTGCTCTAGACAATAGGGTTAGCTGGGGGGGCGGAGCCTGGCTGCCTTTGAGCAGCTGCAGCTCCTCAATGGGACCAAGAAGATCTTCGTTGCGCAGAGCGCATGGCTGCCCTCCTCTTTGCTTTGAGGCTTCCCCCCCACTCCGCTCTGCTTGCTTCTCCCTGCAAGTTCAAAGGAACAGCTGTTGTGCCTGAGATCAGAGATAAACAGATCTCATCAGCCTGAGGTTAGCTTAGCCTGGTATGGTTGTGGGGGGGGGGGAGGAGTGGATTCAGAGTCTTCATTGCTCCCCCTCTCGTTTGTGTGTACCTGTGGGGGTGTCATTGTACCACTGAGGGTCATTGTGCATGGGGGGAACAGGGCAAAGACGTTATTGCCTTTTGTGTGTTCTCTGAGTGTGGGGAAGGCTGAGCGTGAGACACCCCTAGCTCCCACTTTTGTCTCCTTAGTTGTTTGCAGTATATTTCCTGTGTTCCCTAAACCTGAGGACGTAACTATAAAATAATTGTTATTAATGTACCAAGCAGACACGTATACACATGTGTGAGAGGCAGCACAGAAAAAACAGCCCTGAAAACCATTTTCACTCCCCAACTGAAAAGCTGCTTTCTCTGCAAGGAGAGATGGGGTGAGGGGATTTCCCAATTGCCCAGGAATTAAGAGATTACCATCTCAAAGGAATGGCCAGGCTGCTAACAAAATCAGATAAGGCTTTTAACAGGTAGCCTGGCAGGAAGGGGAAAAACAAACTTCTCAGATTCCTGTTTAAGACTTTGCTTCTCAATCTTCTCTGGTTGGCCTCTGTTATCTAACCACTGCTCCGCACTGCCTGTGATGCACGAACGGATCCAGAGAATTTGGGTTGGGGAGGTTTGCCTGCTCTCCTCCCCAACTGCTCATCCCTTTGCCAGGATCAAGTTTCTAGTCCCTTTTAATTCGCTTGAGCTTTGATGTCATCTGGAAATAGTTTTGTTTTGTTTTTGACAGGGGAATTTATTAGGTTTTTTTGGGGGGGGGCAAAACTCCTGCCATCCCTGACCATTGGTCCTGCTGGCCAAGGCTGGTGAGAGTTGGGTTCCAACAACATCTGGAACATGTTCCCCCACCCTCATGTTGCGTGAACGACTGTTGACATATTGAGGGTTCCGCTTCATCTCTTTTAAACACATGAGCATAGAGAATGGGCAAGATCCTGCAGTGAGCAAGGGCTAGTCTGGATGACCTTTGGGGGACCTCTTCTGACTTCAAAATTCTATGGTTCCTGCAGATGATGTTGATTGTGCCTGGGGACACACACTGATTCCTCGACCGTCCACGGACCAGATTTAGAAGGCGATTGGGCCTTAGTTTGCCTACCCAGGGGCTAGATGAACCCCAGGGTCCCTTCCAACAACATGATTCTATGTGTGTGAGTGGTAGGAGGCACCAGTTGGGGAACCCCCTCCCCCAGGAACCCTGCCCCCTAGGAACCCCCAGGGGAAGAAAGGTCAGAGCATGGGGATTGGTGGTGGGACGGAGAGAGAAGAGGGAGCAGACTGGGAGGAGGAGGTGTCAGAAGTTGAAGAGGGAACAGGGTTTAGTGAGCAGGAAGATGCTGACGCAGAGAGCAGCCCAGACTCAGACGCAGGAGAGGAGTGGGGGCCCAGGAGACAGAGATGAAGCAGGCTGCTGATAAATCCAGAGAGTCTCTCCCTCTGGCTGTGACTAGCTTCCCCCCCCCCAGTCTCCCACAACACAGAGAGAGATGAAGAGGGTGGAACAACAAGAGACAAGACGATGGAGCCTTAGGCTACTGGGGATGGAACTGGGGCAGGATCCCTAGAGAGCTGTGGAAAGTTGAGGACCTTCATTACTTGCAGCTGCCTAATTGGGGCAAGACGTACTGGGAAGAGTAGCTGTGATCACTAGGCCAGCACTGTTTTGGTTTCTTTGAATAAAGAGTTAACTTCACTGGCACCTGATGAGAAAGGTGCCGAAATCATGGTGGGGTTCCCCCCCCTTTACTTATTCATTTACTATTAAATTGAGATCGGGTTAGGATATGACAATGAAATGTATCTTCTCTTAAATCCATGGGAAGCAAAAGAAGACAGGCTTCTTGGGAGGTGGTGCTTGACTCCTGAGAAACATATGCCATACAAATATTTTCAAAGGTTTGAATTGCTGTAGTGCAGGCATGTCCAACAGGTAGATCGTGATCTACCGGTCGATCATTGGACGTCTGTGGTAGATCACCGGTAGATCACCGGCTCCCCCCAAAGAAGCTAAAAAAAGCTCCCCTAAAAAAAGCTCAACATCTTTGTCCTGCACCCCTAAAATGACCTGAACCACCAAAAATAGGGCTTTCCTTCCTTAAAAAAAGAAGAAGAAGCCCAGTGTCACTAAGAAGCTCAACAACTTTTACGTGAACCCCCCAAAACAGGGCTTTCCTTCCTTAGAAAAAGCTCAACAAAAAGGGGGTAGATCACTGCCAGTTTTTAACTCTGTGAGTAGATCGCAGTCTCTTGGAAGTTGGCCACCCCTGCTGTAGTGAATGTATGAAACCAAAAAGTTCTTAGGAAGTTGTTATGGAATGGTTATAATCTCTCTCTCTCTCTCTCTCGTTGTGTGTGTGTGTGTGTGTGTGTGTGTGTTTTGCATAGTCTTTGGGTCCTTCAAAAATAAATGTGATAAGACACCTGACATTTCGTTAGACGTAACTTTCAAAGCAAATTTGCTGGTGAAAGCAGAAACTCTGTGGCCTAGATATGAAAAGAACAAAAGTATCCCACCCATTGCAGAACAGCTAAGAAACACGTTGGACAGCAGAAATGGAAAAGAATCAAATAACTGAAATTATATAAAGGTGAGATGAAGACTTTTATCATAGGACTTACCAGGGAAATGGCAGCAATTCGTAATTAATAAGATATATATTATAATGTATGGTCCATGGGGTCACGAAGAGTCGGACATGACTGAACAACTGAACAGCAACAATATTTCATTTCATCAACCTTTTATTGGCATCAAACAAACAAACATACATACAAAACAGAAGCGGATTAATACTTTCACAGTGGCACAGACTATGTTAGAAGAGAAAAGAGACAAGACTCCGCTATCCACGATCACATCTCTGGGACTCCTGATAGCTCAGACGACTGCAGAATATTACGACGAGAAAAGAGCAAATGTAGGTATTGAGCTACCAATTTGGTAAGCTTCTGGTCAGTCCCCGTTAGTAGGAAATGTAAGACTTCCCGCTCTGGTCTCCTTCTAGGGATACAGAGCTCGTCCAGGAATTGCTGGCGGAGATCGTCATAAAGTTTGCAGTGAAAAACCATATGAACAAGGCTTTCCACCTGGTGGTCATCGCATGGACAAATCCTCTCACCCTCCACCCTGCCTGAGAACCTTCCCCATAGGAGGTTCGATGGATTTGCATTGAACAACAATATTATAATAGGATGTTATAGAATTAACTTTTTTCATAGTTTATCTCAGTAATTTTTGTTCTTTTTTCTTTTAAAACAGAAAGTAAATATGAAATATTTTTTCAAAATCGTAACAAAAATTTTACTTGGAAATTCTTGATTCTATAGATGATTCCTTGAATGTACTGTATACCCATTCAAAGAACTCATACGCTCCGTAAACAGCATAATGAAAATAAGCCTCACTACACTTTACATTTTATTACTAGGAGTAAAATAATAATAATTTAACATAACTATAATAATTTCCAGCCTTTTGCTACATTTTTATGTGATTTGATTAAGTGTTTTCGAATTCATTTTAGGCTACCGCTGAATATGCATGAATCACTTTGATAACATTAAACTTATTTGGACATTCCTTTGGACAGGTATTTAAACTTAATGTCCCTTGATTAATCTGCTAAGGCACGTTTTAGATTAGATAGTATCTTAGGTGTCATGGGTAAGAAAAGCCATTGCCTTTTCCTTTACAGTACGTGCAGACTAGAACCGTGCAAAATTACTAATAAGAAATTAATTTGCTCTATCCAAAACCTGTTTCTAGAAAGAGAAGATTCAACAGGGCAGTCCTCTATGAAGTTACTCTGGAGATAGGCAGGTGGAGAGCAAAACACATAATATACTATACTTGCCCAGCCCAGAACAGAACAGAAGGGAAAAACACAGCACCAAAAAGCACAGAACTGAGTAATAGGAATAGCCACACCCTATTCTGGTCAGTGCTTTTTTTTTTTTTTCTTTAAAGTTTAGGGGTACTCTCAATTTAACTCAGGAAAATCACCATTTTATAGTTCAAACCAGGGGGAAATAAATACAGTAAATGGACAAAAGTACAAAGATTCACAAAATGTTTAGGGGTATGCGTACCCCAGTGTCCCCCCCAGAAAAAAAGAATTTAGGCTAGTTCATCCTGACACTCGCTGAAATTCTAAAGCATCCTTAGACAGAGGCACAAAACCAGAAGTCTCTATTGAAAAAGAAGAAACTTTCAAGAATCTGAAGGACGGGTTTACAGTGGTACCTCAGGTTACAGACGCTTCAGGTTACAGACTCCGCTAACCCAGAAATAACGCTTCAGGTTAAGAACTTTGCTTCAGGATAAGAACCAAAATCGTGATCTGGTGGTGTGGCGGCAGCAGGAGGTCCCATTAGCTGAAGTGGTGCTTCAGGTTAAGAACAGTTTCAGGTTAAGAACGGACCTCCAGAACGAATTAAATACATAACCAGAGGTACCACTGTAATGATCACACTCATTCTGATACAAGTTGCAAACAAAACAAAACAAAACAAAACAAAACAAAACAGAGGGAAGCAAATTTATTTATTTGTTTGCTTGTTTGTACTCTGTCTTTTCCCCTGAAAGGACTCAGGGCAGCTTACAGCTAAAGATAAGGTAAAAGTAAAGGGACCCCTGACCGTTAGGTTCAGTCGTGGACTCTGGGGCTGCGGCACTCATCTCGCTCTATAGGCCGAGGGAGCCGGCGTTTGTCCGCAGACAGCTTTTCAGGTCATGTGGCCAGCATGATTAAGCCGCTTCTGGCGAACCAGAGCAGCACACGGAAACGCCGTTTACCTTCCCCGCCAGAGTGGTACATATTTATCTACTTGCATTTTGATGTGCTTTCGAACTTCTAGGTGGCCAGGAGCTGGGACCGAGCGACGGGAGCTCACCCCATCGCAGGGATTCAAACCGCCGTCCTTCTGATCGGTAAGCTCTAGGCTCTGTGGTTTAGACCACAGCGCCACCCGTGTCCCTCAAGATAAGAACCACTAAAAACATTTTTATAAATCATTAAATAACAATTGAATATTGATAGAATTAAAACTATAAACATGTATATATTAAAACTATATAAATAATTACAGTAAAAACAGCACAGCATCTGACTGTTCCTTAAAAGCAATCAGTTCCCAAAAGCCTGTCGGAACAAAAGGTCTTCACCTGTCGGCAGAAGGACAGCAAGGAGGGAACCAGTCTAGCTTCTCTAGGGAATGAGTTCCAAAATCTGGGAGCAGCCACGAAGAAGGTCCTCTTGCATGTCCTCACCAAGAGTGCTCCCTACCCAGCCTTAGTTATCCACTTCTCCTGACATTAAGGCTTCCTTTGTACAAACACACTTCACTCATCCTTCAGAAATGGCCCCAAATGGCTGACTTGCTTATAGAAAATGGGGCCATCAGGTTCACTATAGGATAATGATTTTCTGTTCAAATATACAATAGTAGCTGGCCCGGCCACTGTGGGTCCCCCCCCCTTTTTTAAATTCTTCTGACCCCGAGAGTATTCTGGAAGCTCCTGTTTTCATTCTTCCCTGTCCCTTTAGAACAGGGGTCAGCAACCTTTTTCAGCTATGGGCTGCTCCACTTTCCCTCAGACCATGTGGTAGGCCGGACTATTTTTTTTGGGGGGGGGGGAATGAACTAATTCCTATGCCCCACAAATAATCCAGAGATGCATTTTACATGTGAAGCTGCGACGGCCATTTTAGGTGAGGGCACTGGCGACCTTAAAGAGCATTCTCCCCCACCCCAGTCCCAAAATTACCCAGTCCCAAAATCACGCACACCAGCGACACAATCCACTCAGAGCTGGTCTTACTCAGTGCAACCTCTCAGGCATGCCTCCTGCTCCGTGTCCCCCCCCCCCTTCGGTGCATGCGAAGCTGCGACGGCCATTTTAGGTGAGGGCACAGGCATTTTTGCTCTGGCCAGGTCTGATGATATTGACGGCCGATCCGCCTTTGTATTGGATGCTGTTGGAGTCTTCATTCCTTTTGCTGGTGAGGTATAATAGGCGCACCACTTCCCCCCTTTATTCTTTATTTTAGGCATTACAGGTGTGGTTTGTTTTAATTTTTATTACGTCAGATCCTTCCTTGATGGTCATGTTACGCTTTGTCCTAATTTGATGAGATTTGGTCCAGTGGTTATGGAGCAAAGTGGTGTCACGCACACACGCAATGGGAATATATATATATATATATATATATATATATGTATGTATGTATGTATGTATTTCTCCACCGGAGGAATTTTCAACACATGAAAAATCTGGCCCACCCCGCAACACAATTTCTCTGCAACAGACTTTTGTTTGTATTCTCTTGTGAAATCAAGGTGTCTTTTCATGTCAGACCCATTTTTACTATACATCCAACCAATCTGTCCTTGACACATGCTAAACCAAGCATGTTCTTTTGCCTTGTACTGACTAATAGGGGATGTTATACTATACAGTTAAAGGATCTGCTGGCATTTATTTTCCCTTCTACTGACTCCTGTAGTTTCACAGCTCATTTCCAATTTGTAGCTACAAGTTTTGAGGGTTTCTTTAATAATAATAAAAAAACCCAGAAGGTTGAAGCATGCTGAAACTCCGATAACTTGCATTTTAAAACCCAGTGTTTTCAACTTACTTTGAGTTCTCTGTCATTTCAAATAACTCACAAGACAAGGTGGGATAAAACTAAAAAGCCACAGGTTTGATCCAAAATGTTTGAGCTCGGCCTCGCAGCCCACCATACACGCAGAAAAATGTGCTGTGCCAATTATGAATCAGCCCTGGGATTTGGGTAGCACCCAATGTTCTTTAGCTTTGGATATTCATTTCAAAAGTATCTCACTGGATACAGCTGAACAGATCGGTAAGAAAATGCTTACCTTGCCTCACCTTCATGTTGCTTTGCAGCTGCAGCTGCTGCATGTCATTTTAATGTCATCTTTTCAACATCCAGAAAAAGTGCCAAATATGAGTGGGAAAGAACATGAAGTGAGTTAAGCTAGTTTCAGCTCAGACCTTTCAGGAATCATCAACTTGGAATGACCATGAGGCAGGGTGGAGAAGACCTTGGGCTGCAACTTTGGGGGGGAAGTGGCTAATTGAGTTGCACTCAACTTTGGAGGCAGTGAGAGATTTTACCTTCCTAGGCTCCATGATCACTGCAGACGGTGACAGCAGTCACGAAATTAAAAGACGGCTGCTTCTTGGGAGGAAAGCAACGACAAACCTAGACAGCATCTTAAAAAGCAAAGACATCACCTTGCCGACAACGGTCCGTATAGTTAAAGCTATGGTTTTCCCCGTAGTAATGTATGGAAGTGAGAGCTGGACCATAAAGAAGACTGATCGCTGAAGAATTGGTGCTTTTGAATTATCGTGCTGGGGGAGACTCTTGAGAGTCCCATGGACTGCAAAAAGATCAAACTTATCCATCCTTAAAGAAATCAGCTCTGAGTGCTCACTGGAAGGGCAGATCCTGAAGTTGAGGCTCCAGTACTTTGGCCACCTCATGAGAAGAGAAGACTCCCTGGAAAAGACCCTGATGTTGGGAAAGATGGAGAGCACAAGGAGAAGGGGACGACAGAGGATGAGATGGTTGGACAGTGTTCTCGAAGTGACTAGCATGAGTTTGGCCAAACTGCGGGAGGCAGTGAAAGATAGGTGTGCCTGGCGTGCTCTGGTCCATGGGGTCATGAAGAGTCAGACACGACTAAACAACAACGTGCCAGGCGCTCCTGTCTTACACTGCCTCCCGCAGTTTGATCAAACTCATGTTAGTAGTTTCGAGAACACTGTCCAACCATCTCGTCCTCTGTCGTCCCCTTCTCCTTGTGCCCTCAATCTTTCCCAACCACAGGACCCATATATATGATTTTACAATTAAGCAGTGCTCATATCACACTGCCAGGGCTCTGGCACATTCTTGACCATGCCACTTTCTGATGCCAGGCCTGCTCCTGTTCTGCACTGAGTAAGATTATTTGCATCGTTGAGCAGAACACGATTGTTTCATATAACCTGAAAACAGAGCGTGAAGTGCTTTCAGTTCCATCACAGGAGAAAGAAAGATACTATTTGATTTCCTTCTTGAAGCTGGCTGGTTGGATCATATAGGAAAAAAGGTTAGGTTGCCTAAAACGTTTCTAAACAAACAGAGAAAGAGAGCTTGCAAATTTCAGTGACATCTCCTTAATCAAATATTATGGAAAATCTACAATAGGAGAGTGGATTTTTGGTTTGCTTCCCAGTATTTGTAAGAATGCAGTGCTGAGCTATTCAGAGATTTGAATGACACATTCACAGATGTAAATACATCCTCTGTAATTAAAAAAAAGACCTCTGGTACTTGATAAGGGGAATCTTTTGTGCTAAGCATGGTTTTAAAAGCTTGTTGTCCTTGGACAAAAAGTGTTATAGCTGACATCATTTCCTTCTTTGTGATTATGGTGCTAATTTGCTGTGTGTAGGTGGAGAGGGGGCTCCAGCCCTCGTGCGTTGTGCCTATTCATCTCGGCTCATCATTATAGACATGCCTATAGGTTTAGTATGGGAGTATATTCTATTTAAAAAATTGCTCGTTTTTTTGATAAGCAGGGGAAAGAGGCTGATTTTTTTGCAGCACTAGTACACTGATCGCCAAAGAATTGATGCTTTTGAATTATGGTGCTGGAGGAGACTCTTGAGAGTCCCATGGACTGCAAGAAGATCAAACCTATCCATCCTTAAAGAAATCAGTCCTGAGTGCTCACTGGAAGGGCAGATCCTGAAGTTGAGGCTCCAGTACTTTGGCCACCTCATGAGAAGAGAAGACTCCCTGGAAAAGACACTGATGTTGGGAAAGATGGAGGGCACAAGGAGAAGGGGACAACAAGAGGATGAGATGGTTGAACAGTGTTCTCGAAGCGACTGGGATGAGTTTGGCCAAACTGCGGGAGGCAGTGGAGGATAGGGGTGCCTGGCGTGCTCTGGTCCATGGGGTCATGAAGAGTCGGACATGACTGAACGACTGAACAAAGTACAACATTTGCAGACACATCATGGAAGTCTGTATGATAGGGTTGATAAAGAGGATTAGACTTGGGGTTTAACTACCGGTAAGTACGTAAAGGGACGAATGAAGCTGCCACTACAGTGAAAATGAAAGGGAGAATCTTAAGATCTGGGGGTGTTGAGGCTGAGGCTGCTGTGATCTAGCACCTTCAGCCATCTGCTCCCTTCCTTTCCACCAATTCAGCTCGTACATCCATGAAGCCATCATTTATACCTGCTTGGTACAAATTTTGGAACTGAATCAGCCCTGAGCAGGATTCGACAACACCAAAAAATAATAATAATAAGAAACATTTTAGGAACAACAGCTTCCCAAATAAGGCCATTTGTGTAGAATTCAAAGTTGTAAACACTGGTTTCTTCACTTTCACCCTGCCCTCATTTTCAGTTGAGCTGGACTATAAATTCACATGACCCTTCTTCTTCCTCCACATGGTGATTTATTCCAGCCATTCAGTGGTGAAAGCCCCATGGTTTATATCACATTCAGGTTTCTAACACATTCAGGTCTCTGACCTCCTTGAGTTCATAAAGCCTTAAAAATCAGACTTATCCAAAATATTATTATTATTATTATTATTATTATTATTATTATTATTATTATTATTATATTTTAATTGATTTTTTTTCCATGTATACTTCTTCTAACAATATATCTTTAACAATTTTTCATATTTTCACCCTCCCCTGGACTTCCCTCATACGCCCATTTTGTTTTATTTCCATATTGTTCACCCTGCGTATTGTTTCCCCAAAATTTCCCCAATACATATACAGTCATACCTCTGGTTGCAAATGGGATCCGTCCCGGAGCCCCATTTGCAACATGAGCAGCGCGCAACATGAAGCGCCCTGTCTGCGCATGTGTGCGACATGATTCGGCGCTTCACATGCGCAAACCGCCAAACCCAGAAGTAACCCGTTCCGTAACCCGTGACGAACGCAACATGCAGCGTTCATATCCAGAGGTATGGCTGTAGTCTTATTTGTTGTGATTTTTTACTCAAACCCTGCCAATGAGTCCATTTCTTTATGTTGCTTCCAGGGGAATAGCAAAGGGGGGGGCGCCCTGGGTTCCATAATGGAGGGGGTGATAAATTATGAAGGGATTTTTTTTTGAATTTTTTAAATGCCTGCTCCGAAGGTCTCATCTTACTATACTAGGGATTATATAGAAATATATGAAATTTCATGCATATCGGTTAATATCTTGACCCTCCTCCACCAAAATAGCTGTTCACTTGGCTGTTTTCCTATGTCATAAAGGCTGAAATTTCAGTTCAGAGAACACTTACTGTTCCCAACCCTAACCCTGTGGGAAGCCATCTAATTAGACTTTAATTTGATTTTGAGATGTTTTAGGAGGTAATTTAATTATTGTTTGATTTTATACCAATGTTATGTATCTGATGTTAGCCACCCTGAGCCCGACTTCGGCCAGGGAGGGCGGGATATAAATAAAAGTTTCTATTATTATTATTACTTGTTATTATTCCTTTGTAAGAAAATATGAAATAATGTTAAACCATTTTTGTGGGGGGGGGGAGGAATCAATGGGGGGGTTGACAATACATTTTCCACACCAGGTACCACCTGACCTTCCCATGCCTGGGGGGGGGGTTGACAATTTTTTTTTTGCCCCCGGGTACCAATTTACCTTGCTACGCCCCTGGTTGCTTCTTTATATATGTTGTAAATGGTTCCTATTCTCTTTTGAAGTCTTTGTTGTCCTTTTCATGTAATTTTTCTGTACGTTTTGCCAGTTCTGCGTATTCCATAAGTTTCCCTTGCCATTGTTCTTTCGTTGGTATTTCTTCCGTCTTCCAAGTTTGTGCTAATATAATTCTTGCCGATGTTGTTGCATGACTTATCCAAAATATTAGCCACCCTTCTTCCTCTTGCTTCTCCACTATTTGTGCAGCCTCCTCCTCCTCCTCCTCCTCCTCCTCCTCCTCCTCCTCCATCTCTTCTTTCTCTGCACATGCAGCAATTTTGGTTCTTTCGGGATCTGTTTTCAGCTTGACAGCTGGCTGAAATGTTAATGCATTTCAGCAGTTTCTGAACCGATTGCCTGGATTCCAAAGCAAGGACCCTTGCCTTTTTAGCAGCTTAAATCAGACCCGGGTTGTTTGTTTCCTGTCATCATTTCTTACTTATCTCTTCAGGGGGTGGGGAAATACTAATTACAGCATCTAAAACGATTTTACAGAATAAAACACAAAAGAATGACACGTATTTGCCTGTTCTCTGTGCGTGCTTTTCAGCAAAATCTCCAATATTAATCTAAAGAAGCCAGTTGTGATTGTATCATCCATAAAGATGAATGACGGGCCACAAGGAAAGTTCTGAAGAAACTTAGCAATAAATGGTATTGCTGGGTGCCATGAATGATCTGCCAGAATGGCCAGGAAAAAGTTGAGCTAGTTCAGATACCCTCTGTGTATCAAGCCAATTCACATAGTAAACAGTTTGCAAGTGTGTGCCGCTGCCATTTGAAACCATTACCTATGGGGGGTTTTTTTCACTGACCCACATTAAAGTGAGGCTTGACCCCTGGAAGATTAGGGAATGCCTGCCATGCTGAAGGTGAACATCCAAATAGGTTGCAGCTGAATTTGCCAGGAAAGCTACTTGGAAACTGTGAAAGGACTTAGAGGCCAGATGCCAGCAGAAAAAAACCTATTAACTTCCCTCCAGAGAACAGAGATTGGAAGTCACCCCCTTTGAAGGGTTTGGTGATCCCTCACAAAAACGACAGCTTCAGTGGCCTGATTATATAGACACGGGTAATAAGTCAGAAGCTTGCATACTGCTATGGCCACAGAAGTTGTCCCTGTAAAAGATGGAATCGTACCTATTGCATATCTCTTAGAGTGAATGGATGGAGTAAATGGGGGAGGGGGGCAGGGAGAGACATCTGTACGAAGGAGAAGCACCGATCTCGCAATAAACACCCAACTGGAAGCATTGCAGATTGGGACACCACACAGAGGCACTTGCTCCTTGACCTTCCTGAACAGATAAACCCCCCACCCCACCCCATGCTCAATTGTCCAAAAAAGAAAAGGCATGATAGAGGAGAGTCAAAAAGCATTTGAACTCAAACATGCCGTACATGTGAGCAACATGTGCCTAGGGCTTACGTGATCTCTGATTGGATGAGAAACTATAACTGGGGAAGTAGGAGCAAATAAGAATGGTGTCATAGCAGCAGATATGGGGCAGAAGGCTATTGCAGTCTTTTGTCCTGTCTCCCCTACCCTCATCCTCACTAAATGCCATGTTACGTCCTCAGAATTCACCCCCTTCATAAGCCATTTGATTGAATTTGTAGTTTATTGTTAAAAAATAATACAAAATATGTTGCAAAATTCATCATCAAGGAGTTGGCTGGTAGTGAATGAATTAACCATCTAAATCTCCTTCTTAACTTAGTGGTGCAGGTCAGGATACAAATGGCAATGGAAGTGCATGCAGAAGCTTGGAAAGAAATGAGGCGGTAGCTAGGTAACCAAGAAGGAATGGGTCAATACTCTTATATGAGGTCAGCAGAGCAACTGGTCTGGAGACTGGGAGCTGTGAATGACTTGTTGGACTTTTGCCCTGTTCTGCCTCCCACAGACCCAACCCCTTGGTCTGTCAGGCATCACTCTGTAGCTTCCAGACAGTAACCCCAGAGACTCTCAAGCTCTAAGTCTCAGGAGACTTGGCAACTGAGGTTATAGTCACACCCACACACACACACACACACACCCACACACCAGGTTAGGCTAATATGCATTTGACCACTATTGCCACACTGAGGAACTATGGATCCTGTAACAAAGCTGAGCTCTTGTCTTCTGACTTCTTCCCTTGGTATGGCTAAATCTAAATATCTAAAAGAAGACCATGAATAGGGATGGCCCTGTTGTGCTGAGAATGGTTGATTAATGACGGTGAAAGAGGGCTGATGATCATAATGATTGGTGTTTCATCTACAGAAATCACCAGCAATTCAGAATTTTTAGCATCACTCACCTTTTTCACTGACAACTTGGAGGCCGCGGAGCAGTGAGACAACAGTCATATCTAGCTATTCTTAGCACTGCATTAAGTTGTCAATCACTTTTCAATTCCAGTTCTCAACAGCCTTGTGAATTATAGCTTCAGTATTCATCTCTGACCTTAATAAATATTCACCCAGAAGCAGGGCAAGTTTGTCCCCACCCCAAAGAAAATGCTGGTGTCAAATATCTCAAGGAACTTTGAAATTACAACTACATCAAAGAAGACAATGCTTTATGTTATATTTGTTCTGCAGCAATAGGTTCTGGATAGATAAATAGATAGATACCACAGAGCTGTTGAAGTCTGTGGAATCCATCTTTTTCCAGATTTTGGGAGTCCTCTCACTGTGAATCAGTTCATATCATTTGTTACTCAGACCATCCAGTGTATTTGCCAAATGGTGGCTTCATTGTTCTCATGTGCTAAGACCAAAGACACTGCTGTAGCCTTTGTGCTAGGAATGAAACTCTGCCTATAACCACCCCTTTTTCATGGGACAGCTTCATTTGTGCCATGAAGGTTATAGCAGCATCTTCTGCTTTTGGACCCCGATGCAAATTTATTTTATTTATATCACTCCCGGGGGGGGGGCTGTTTTGGACACAATATGGCTTGAATTCAAGCAGAAATGCAAAGGGAGATTTTTCTGTTGTGAGTGCAGCTCAAGAACATTAGACTTGTAGAAGTCAGTTGGTCTATAACCTGCTATCTGTTGATGGACGGATACTGCTACAGCACATTTCAATCAATGTGACCAGCAGAGTATGCACAGCTCCAGTAGAGTTGTCCAGCAGAACATCAGAGTTTTCCTGCTTTCCGGTATTCAGCTTGTTGCAGAGTTCCCTAGTAAAATTCCTTACCTACTCAGTTAAGTTCAAAATATAGTGTTTATTGTCTCACACGACATACCATCCACATAAACTTTAAGAGATGCTGGTACATCATGAACTAATTTACTATAATACAGTTCTCTGGCCTTAGAAGCAAACCTTGTAAAGATCCAGGTATACAGAGAGATCCACTAGCGCTTTGCCTTGAGAGCTTACCATGCTACACTTTACCCATTTAGCATGTAACCTTAATCAAGAAGATAAAACCTCACACTTGGCAAACACTCCACACTCATGCTAATGCTGCTGAATCCAACCTTGGCTTTATATTCACCATTGCACATTCCTTAGAGAAAGGGAGTGTGGATGAGTCATGCCTTGGGCTGTTTCTAATCATCCAGTGCAGCTGGCGTGCTCATGCTGAACAGAATCCAGATGTGCAGGATGGGATCCTCAAGACGTGGCCCCAAGCACTAAGTGCAATTTCACTCATTTTTTTCTAAATTACACCAACAAAGAAATGAATGCAAGTGAAGACCCTTTGCATTGCTGGCTTGGATTCAAGTTGGCGATGCAAAAGAAATACACTCTTAGTTCTTCCACTGCTGTTTTTAAAATTTGGTGCCTTTTTCTGTGAATTTTCTTAGAATTCCATGCAAGGATGACTCACCAGATGATGGAGAGCCTAGATCTCACAATTGATGTCATCAGCACTGCAGACTATGGTAAACCAATTAAATGTATGTATGTGTTGTTTATTTATTAAAGTCTTGAGTTATGCAGGGTCCAGCTCAAGAAAAGTAATAGTACCACGATTCTGCGTTGGTCAGACCACACCTGGAATACTGTGTCCAGTTCTAGGCACCACGGTTTAAGAAGGATATTGTCAGGCTTCGGGGAATTGGCTTCCTCCCCTGTGGCAGGAAATAAGAAGATCAAACAAAAGGAACGTCTTACCAGTTAGATTTTTTTAATAATCACAGTGAAAGACAAAAGAACACATCTCCCTAGAAATGGCAGTGCTCCCAATTAAAGCTCACACCTCCTACGTCCCTATTAATCTACATCACTCCTACATCTTGTAAACTGAGATTATATCCTCTGTGCTTTCTGTTCTGAGACTTTCTGAGCTATTCTCGACCTTGGGGAGGGCAGTGGAGGAATGCTGCCCAATGACTTGTGAATCTGTTAACACTCTCTCTTCCAGTGTTTCTTCTCCTAGCTGTTCCCCATTTTCCAGCTATGCCCCTCTGCAAACCACTGTTCCAAATCTATGCTGTCTACCTGCTCCTGGGAAGATGCAGAAGCAGGAACAGGGGGAGGGGTGGCACCCACCAGTCCTCCTCAGTGCAGCCCTCCTCAGCATGGTCCCTGACATATATTTACAAGCTGGAATATGTGCAGAGGATGACAACCAACATGATCTAGGATCTGGAAACCAAGTCTTATGAAGAACAGTTGAGGGAGTTGGGTGTGTTTAGACTGGATAAGTTGGGTGTGTTTAGACTGACAAACCTAGACAGCATCTTAAAAAGCAGAGACATCACCTTGCCAACAAAGGTCCATACAGTTAAAGCTATGGTTTTCCATGTAGTGGTGTATGGAAGTGAGAGCTGGACCATAAAGAAGGCTGATCGCCGAAGAATTGATGCTTTTGAATTATGGAGCTGGAGGAGACTCTTGAGAGTCCCATGGACTGCAAGAAGATCAAACCTATCCATTCTGAAGGAAACCAGCCCTGAGTGCTCACTGGAAGGGCAGATCCTGAAGCTGAGGCTCCAATACTTTGGCCAGCTCATGAGAAGAGAAGACTCCCTGGAAAAGACCCTGATGTTGGGAAAGATGGAGGGCACAAGGAGAAGGGGACGACAGAGGACGAGATGGTTGGACAGTGTTCTCGAAGCTACTAACAACAACATGAGTAACAGGATTATGTTTAATTTGCTATGTGATTGTTGTCTGTTGTCCTCTAAAATAGCTCTATTATACCTGCCACAATTGAAGAATTACTGAATGCCTACAAATGGTCTCGGTTTACAGCCTCCTTAAAAATTCTGTGGCCCTTGTTTTATTGCCCACATTCAGGACCGTTTTCATCAAAGTCAAAAGAAAGATGAGGCTTCAACTCAAAGCTTTGACTTTCATAGCTAAAGGGTTGAAAGTCAGGGAATCTAAGAAAACAGCTACAACATTTTATATATTTGAGGGCTTCAGAGCTTTTACATTGTGGTCCCTTGAAAATTCCCTAAAAATCATAAATTTTATCAGCGTACTTAAAATGGCTCATAAAAGCAGAAGGTGAAGCTTCGCTTTAGATTTTTGGGGAGAAGATGTGGATTATTCCTATGTGCATATAAATCACTTTCTGAGAAGCTTTTAAAGTGGCTCCTTGAGAATGGATGCAGTTTTGATGACTTGCCAAGAGAAGGGCATGTAAATCCCACAAGAATTATCATTTGCTGATGACACAAGCTGTAAATGGAATGTCGGTCATGCTACAGAAGTCAAATTGACGCTTTTTTTTTTCATTTTCAGCAAGGCAAAGCTATTGGCAGAGGCTATTGCAACAAGAGGATTTGTGCAGAGATGCAAATAGAATAGTGGGGGGGGGCAGAGAAAATTATAAGAAATCCCTGCTTTTTAGTATTTAGGGAATGGGTGACTTCTTTGACTTCCCAAATGCACTGTTATGAAGTAGCTTCTTTGAACAGCCACAAGATCTTACAGAAACAGAAAATACTGAAATCCCTACATCCAATTACAGGTAAGAAAAGTGGGGTAGAGTTTAATTATTTCCTCAGTACAGTGAATGAGCACCCATTCTACATGAGCGCATAACCTGATGTAGGCTGTAAGGCAGTTGACTACCACAAGATACTGTCCTAGCTACTCAGATGGCTTTTTATTTTTTTTAAAAAGGAATGGTAAAATTCATGGCTTCAGCTTGATCAGTGGGCATTAGCCATAATAACTAATAACCCTTGTTGAGTGATCAAAACTAAGTTTAAATCTAAATTTTTTTTTTATCTCATTCCTTTTTGAGTTATGAGGCTTTGACATTTCAAAAACTTGACAGTTTTGACCTTGCTGGACTACACAAAGGCCTTTAAAGCTCAGCCCAGGATTGAGATCTGTCAAAACTAAAAACACCAATCTCTTCAGACCTTCATGGGCTTTAATATGATATGTCACATGATGGACTTACTTAAAATTTTAAAGTTACAAAATTCAAAATTTCAAAAATTAATATGATTTTAAATTTCCCCAAAAAATCATTGATTATTTAATATTTCTAAGAGCTACCTGCAAAATTTCATCTTGGGATCTCAATGGGGTCACATTTAAAAAAAAATGTTTTGCACATGTCTGCCTTATTGGGTTCTGTTTAGGATAAATGTGTCTTCTTGGAGTCAAATATAACAGAATAAACAAGACTTCAACTATAGGATCAGTTGCTACAGGCATTTCTTTAGCAAGTTATTCGATTAAAAGGGGTCTGAAAGGCTAGCCAGTGTGGTGTAGTGGTTAAGAGTGGTAGACTCGTAATCTGGGGAACCGGGTTCGCTTCCCCGCTCCTCCACATGCAGCTGCTGGGTGACCTTGGGCTAGTCACACTTCTCTGAAGTCTCTCAGCCCCACTCACCTCACAGAGTGTTTGTTGTGGAGGAGGAAGGGACAGGAGATTGTTAGCCACTTTGAGACTCCTTCGGGTAGTGATAAAGCTGGATTAATCAAATCCAATCTCTTCTTCTTCTTCTTCTTCTTCTTCTTCTTCTTCTTCTTCTTCTTCTTCTTCTTCTTTTAAAAATGTGTTCCAGATTGATAGCTTGCTGTTGCATGATAGAATCAACGCTTTGAAAGAATTCTTGTCAGTAGTTCATTTCATGAACATTACAACACACAGACTATCAAATTCTCAGTGTTCCAAGGGCTCATGTGGGGACAGGGAATTTGGGGTGAAGGTCTGTTTGTAACAAACTTCTGTCAGAATGCTACTCGTGATGTGATGGCATCAACAAATTTCCCAAAATAAAGCCACTATCCATCAGACTTGGGTATTTGTTGATCTCACAAATTAAATAAGGGCAGCAGAAATACTAATAACACCGCACCCATCTTACTGGGTTGCCCCAGCAACTCTGGGTGGCTTCCAACAGATATAAAAACATAATAAAACTTCAAACACTATAAATGTCCCTATACAGGTTCAGGGCTGAGAGCCAGTATGGTGTAGTGGTTAAGAGCGGTAGACTCGTAATCTGGGGAACCGGGTTCGTGTCTCCACTCCTCCACATGCAGCTGCTGGGTGACCTTGGGCTAGTCACACTTCTTTGAAGTCTCTCAGCCCCACTCACCTCACAGAGTGTTTGTTGTGGGGGAGGAAGGGAAAGGAGAATGTTAGCCGCTTTGAGACTCCTTCAGGTAGTGATAAAGCGGGATATCAAATCCAAACTCTTCTTCTTCTTCTTCTTCAGATGCCTTCTAAAAGTTGTGTGGTTCTTTATCTCCTTGACAACTGATGGAAGGGCGTTCCACAGTGAGGGTGCCACTGCCGAGAAGGCCATCTGCCTGGTTCCCTGTAACTTCATTTCTCACAGTGAGGGAACTGCCAGAAGGCCATCGGAGCTGGACCTCAGTGTCTGGGCTGAACGATGGGGAAGTCAGAGCAAGCACTTGCAATTTAAACGAATAAGCAAATAGCGCCAAAATATCTCTAAAATTGGAAGACTGTTCTCGTCGCATCATATATTTTCACAAGGAATCAGGGGGCAATTCTGATTTGGTACTTAATCCTGCTTTAAACATGCAAAAGATGGCACGCATTTGCTCTCACTGTTGAGGAGCAAATGTACAAAATGTGCATATTCTTTTTTGGGTGGCTCACATTTCTGTAACTTTTATTGAACATGAAGGGAAGTTCCATGTCTAAGGTGCCTGCCAGGCTCTCAGAATTGGCATAGAAATCCGTTGTGCTGAGTGCCCCTGGCAGAGTAACAAGGAAAGAGATCAGAGAAGCAAAATAGGTCAACTATTTTTAAACTACCTATTGTTTCTCAAAAAGCGCTTTAAATAATAATTTCTAAACCCTATCCATGCAGTGTGAGGTAGATGAAAGCTTACTATTGACCTTATATCAATTTCTATGATGGTGGCACCTGGAGATTAGCAGCTTTCTAATGTCCTTGAGAAATAGACTTTAAAAGTAACTCGAGGTGTTGCAAAACAGACCAGCTGCTAGCTTTGATACATTTATTTATTTATTTAGTCTTTCTGTCCAATAGACCCCCAAAGCAGGTAGCAATAATAAAAATAACGCAAGGAACTGCATCACACTGAGTGACAAAACACCCAGAGACACAACGTAATTCTTAAAATGTATACATAAACGACCAAGAATGCAGGAGGCTGACATTTCCTGAGTACCTGGCAGAATAAGGTTTTACCTTATCTTTAAGAAACAGGAGGGAGCTAGCATAAGAGACATCATATGAGTGAATGTTCCAGAACTGGGGTGCTACTATGAAAAGGGCCCTTGTGGGTGACCATCTCACCTCAACTGGACCATGGGCAAGGCTTTCCCCAAGAGCTCAATGCCGGGAGACGTTAATATGCAAGGAGGCATTAGCTGAGCCTTAGAGTCGAAGGGATCCTGCTCCCCAAGCTGTGTATGGCTTGATTTTTACCCAGAATTAAATTGGCAACCAATGCAATTATCTCAGCACTTTCTGTAGGACCCATGGTTGGTTGGCACTCATCTGTCTTGGGAGACAATGGAAGATTGTGCCTATGCGGGTGAAATCAAACCATTGGAGAGTTACAGCACCAGCTGTATGCAGGAGAGACATGTTTTGTTGAAGCTGGGACAGATAAAGGCATCTGGTTATGCTGATGTAGGCGTACTCCACAACTCCCAAAAGGGAAATATCCCCATGGATGAATACTACTGATAGGTTACTTCTGAGAAAAGAAGCATATTGAGATATCCGTTAATCCCTAACAGATCAAATGAATATCTTGAATTACACCAGTTGATGCGATTCCTGATTATTTACTGCAGTAATCCTTTCCCCTTCTTCAAATTGCTTAAGGGACTTAACAGATCTGATTGAATTTCACATGGAGACTCAACTCCTCTTGACTAGGGATGCTGTAGAAATCTGTTGAAAATGGACTATATGTAAATAGATCTGCACATTGCTTTGCAATGTGCATTATTTACATATCAAGGAGGTAAAATTGTTCCTATCTTGATATTGTGCGTCTATAAGTTGCTCAGTAAGAAAGATATAATGTGCTCTCTCTCTCTTACAATTTAGTCTAGAAAATGCTGAAGAAAAAGGTGTGAATGTTGTACACATATACCCCATCTAAAATTTCACACATGCTCCCAAAACCTGGACTGCAAATGAGTTTATAGAGTTTATAGATTTGAGCCAACACCTTCCAAGTTTTCCACTCCCACACTTAAATATTATATTACCCCAGGCATGTTTTCCATGTGGAAATCTGCCTCTGCAAGTATATAGATTTTGAATGCAGTATCTCATTTTTAATCATGTGCTGGTGGCATACACAAGAATATAAACTTCCCATTAAGGCTATGCACAAAAGTGCATTGGAATAATATTTCTCGTTTTTATTTCAGTTTCAGTAACTAGCTTTTCACAGAATTCTATCATCAAATGTTATCAGGTTGGAAGCTGGTTGGACTTGAACAATGGCACGCATTGGACTATGCAGCAATCAACTCTGTGACATTTTGCTAACTTGGCTATGTAAGTTTCAAAACAGAAATGGACTGGATTGGCCTTCAAGAAAGTTTTATTGGGGGGGGGGGGGTTCCAGTAAGCTTCAGTTTTCATTTCTTCACAATTCAGATGTCATTTTAAATCAATGCATGCCATTGGTGCTAATTCCAGGGAGCCCTGCGGGTCTCGGCACCCATAATTTTTTGTTGTGGGTGCCTTGCCTCTGCCCCCCACCACTGCCACCATGCACCACCAGCTGCTGGCTGCCATCTTATCTCTGGCATTCCGTGATTCTGGGATGCGTCTGTAGCCATAGCGGGCCCCAGCAGAGGCCCCAGGGTAGAGGCGCAGTTGCAACCCCAGTGATTGCGCCACCACCAGATGTCATGATATTGCGGTGTGGTGCCACACTGAGCACCCACAGCCTGGGGCCCAAGTCGGCGCTGCTGGATCGTGCCATGTCTCCCATGATCACCTCTTATTTCACTATAGAAGACGCTCTATATAATTAGATTAAAATTTTCATGTTTGTGCCAACTCACTTGGGGTTCCACTCCCAAGCTGGTTACATGGAAAGTCTTTTTCTGAATAGAGAAGAGTTTCCCCTGCACAGACATTCCAGTTGTTGTTGTTGTTGTTCAGTCGTTCAGGCGTGTCCGACTCTTCATGATCCCATGGACCAGAGCACGCCAGGCACGCCTATCCTTCACTGCCTCTCGCAGTTTGGCCAAACTCATGTTAGTAGCTTCGAGAACACTGTCCAACCATCTCATCCTCTGTCGTCCCCTTCTCCTTGTGCCCTCCATCTTTCCCAACATCAGGGTCTTTTCTAGGGAGTCTTCTCTTCTCATGAGGTGGCCAAAGTACTGGAGCCTCAACTTCAGGATCTGTCCTTCTAGTGAGCACTCAGGGCTGATTTCTTTGAGAATGGATAGGTTTGAGTCCATGGGACTCTCAAGAGTCTCCTCCAGCACCATAGTTCAAAAGCATCAATTCTTCGGCGATCATTCCAGTACTCCCTCCCAGTTGGTAAGAGAGGGAAGAAAGGGGGACAAACCCTGATTACAGCTTCTAGGTGTATCCCCATCCTCTGCCCTGTTGGCAGATCTTTTGATGAGGAGGAACAAGCTTTCCTCCTTTTTCATAGAAGCATGCTGTTGGGGCAGTGAGGACCGAAAGCTCTATTAACCCAAATTGTGTCTTTCCAATTTGCAACGCTTTTCTGTATGACAAGCAGAGCTGCATTCCACCTGATGTATTTCTCTGCTTTGGGATATGAAATTCTCTGTATGTCTGGTCAGCAGCTCACAGCAGGCAGCTGCCCCAAACTTAGAGGTGGTGGCGCTCACATGTTTTGTCCTCATATGACAGACAGCTGACAACAAAAGATCGTGAAAGGGTAGCATCTACATGCATCATAACTTCAGTCAAATGAGGGAGCACAAGCCTGGAATTAACTAAAATCAATGTGTTCCTAGACAACCGCTTTGGAGATAAAGGGTTTGGGGAAAGAACAGGGAGGGTGGTTTGATTGACTGCAGAACAGATAATCCTTCAGCAACATTCATTTGCACCTTACTGTTTTTTGCACCTTTCAAGAAATGTACCAGGTAAGTTTTTCATGTAACACAATTTTCTGTATACAGTATTACTTCACCATAATGAGGTGTTAAATTCAGACAATGCTTTGCATATTTCAGCAATCAGTAGACATGCAGCAATAAGAAAGTAATTTGACTCCCCCATGCCCAGCAAGCCACTTCTGAGTTTACGAGAAAAATGTGACTTGTTACATTTAGGAAAATCTCATTTATACAAGCGCACTATACAAAAGGGCTGAAGGCAGAAAAATAATAATTTTGCTAGTATGGCTAAGGCAGCAGTATGAGACCATCAAATATTTGCTAAGATAACTGTACAGAAGAAATCTTTCATTTGTAATTTAGCACTTAGCAAGAGATAATGTAACTTTAATATTATTAGGGAGATGCCTCAAAAGTCTATTGGTGGCAGTGGTATTTAACATAGACTTGTACACTGGAGAACTACAGAATTACGACATAATTGCTAGCTGAGTTGATTCTGGAAAGTTCACCGCTTAAGAAATGTTTGCATACTGGCAAATCTCATTGTAGCGTTCTGTGTAAATTATCATGCTTCCATGCTGTGTGTTTTCCCTATTCACATTTACTCTGGATGGGTTTACTAGCACTGACCGTACACAGCTGTTTCTAGATCCTGAAGGGCATTTTGAGATTGATTAACCATCTGCTCATTCTTACTCTAACAGCCGACTAACAACAACATAAGGGAATTTGTCTTAAATAATCTACCAAAAATGTGGGCAACACAAACATTCGTTTCCCAGCAGCTGCTACCATTGGTGTTTCCAGTGCCACTTTCTGTTATAGGATTTGGATTCGATCTGAGTTTTGCGAGTTCCTCTGTTACAACATAAGGTTTGAAGTAACAACAACAACAGCAGTGAGATAAGGAACCCATTCCGCAAACCAGTTAAGCAAAAATATTGGATTAAAGTCATTATTGCTTTCCCCCTTTTGCTTGCCCACCTCTTGTTTTTTTATTATTTATCCTTGATGTTATCTACCACTTCTTTGTTTTTTGTTTTGTGTTAGTAGCTTAGTGTATTGTAATGTCTGTATTGGAGATCAAGGCAACTCCTTGAAGCCATGCAAACATTTTAACTAAGTGGTGCAGCAACAAAAACTGCCAGCACAATTGCAAAAGCAAGCAGGATCTGGTTTCTGATTGTGTGGGTGGGTGGGGAAACCATGTGTTGAGATTCCTGCATCATAGGGGGTTGTTTTTACTGCTTTATTTTTTGTTAAATTATTGAATTAAATGCATTCATTTGGAATCTGTTTGCTAGCTTGCATCATGTTGCAATAATTTCTCCTTATGTTGTACCATTTTCCTCCCATCTCCCTCCCTCCCTCCAACACAAAACTTTTCTAGCTTTGAGTATGCCATTTTGGTACCAAGCGTTATCAGCCTAAATCTACGGAAGGCAACATATTACACGTTTGGGGTCCATGGAGTGCCTACAACTTTTCACATAAGTAGCTGAGCTATATATTGGGCTATGAAGAGATGCCCTTAGAAGAGACAGGCTTAACTCTCTGCTGCTCCACATAAATTGGCAATGTGGATGTCAAAGAGGTTAGGGAGCATGTGAAGTCCTGCTGGAATTGGCTGCTAATGTGTGTGGCGTAATGAGAAATGAGACTGATAGTATTGAGGTGGGGCACAGATGCCGCGGCGTATGAGAGATTTTGGAGGGCAGTGGAGAAGACCAGGAAGCAAGCTTAGATGGAAAGACTTTGGGGACTGTAAAGAGTGCTCAGGCATGGGGGACTATGGAGAGATGATTGTGATAGATGCACAGAGGTGGAGGAAGGGGGGGTGCGGTGGGGGTGGGTCGACCTGGGTGTCACCACTGAGGGGGTGACAAAATGCCCAGCGGCACTCACCATGGGGCCTGCAGTGCGCCCAAGCTGTGGCTTGGATGTGTGCAGGGTCCACACTGCTCAGGTGGTCCGCCCGCTGCCTGTAGGGTGGCTGAGTGGGAGGAGGCAGGCAGACTCCGGAGGCCCCGTGGTGCGCCCCGCCCCTATGGGCAGCTCGCCCCGCCCCTGGGCACACCACCCCAGGCGCCCAAGCGGCTTCCTCCGCCGCTGTAGATGCCGTCCTAGGAAAGGAATCTGGGCAGGCAAAATATAGAAGGTTTCTATGGCAAGGAGTATTTTTAGAAACTAGTCACTAGTCCTAACCTTTGGTCTTCTGCTGAAACCCACTCTGAAACCCATTTGAGTTTGAGGTCTCTGGATTAAATTCGAATGTACACAAATATTCAATTCGAGCCATTAAAAGGAAACATCACATGGTGGCGCACACTACAATTTCATTTAATGAAAGGCTTATTTATGGCTGGCCTCAACTTTCAGTCAACCTGACCAATGAACTTCATAAACTTGTGGTTGTCCCGGTATTTGGAGATATTGTCTGGGTTCCAGGTGACGTCCAGCCAGGCCAGGACAATTCTAGGATCCATAACAGCCATAAAAAAGTCAAAGTACCTCCGACAGGCTCGAGTCATCCACTGCCAAATATTTTCTTCATTCTGTACCCTTTCTTGTTCTTCCAGGATACTCTTAATCCAGTCCAGAGTTGACTGGATCTTCTGGATCTTCTTCAGTGTTCGCTTTCTTTTATATTTGGTGTGGTGTTCGATCATCTTCAGGGCCTTGGGTTGAACCTCCTTTAGCAGGGAATTGGTGTCTTCATCATAATCCCATATACAGGCTAATGCAAGGTCTTCAGCAGCTTCTTCCCAGTGACCCAAAAGCATATGCGCTTTCCCTCTCCACTTGTAGGCCTGCGCATCGTTGGGGTTGAGCTCTGACGCTTTGTTGCAGTCTCTAATGGCAGCATTGGGCTTCTGCAATTTGACAAAGACACTGGCGCGGTTGGCATACAGGATTGGTGACAGGGGATTCAGCTTGATAGCCTCTGTAAGCAGATCAATGGCATTCTGCAGTTCTCCTGTCTCCAGGAAAGCATATGCCTCCGCCTCCTTCTCCTCAGCCTTGCTTTTCATATCATTTGTAACCTCCACATTTTCGTCTCCCATTTCCTGGGGTTCATCTTCATCTGGTTTGATAATTCCATCGTCATCCAACTCTAAATCGCTCTCCTCGCTGGTAAGCTGTTCGGGTGGTTTCCCTTCCTCTTTACCAAGTCTCAGAGGAAAGGCTTCAATTCTCTGGAAACCTGAAATGGTGTCCCCCATGCTCTCCAATGAATCTCTTAGGAAGCTCAGTTGTTTTGCTCTCAAGAGCGTTGGATCCTGTTTGTACAGATTGAGCAAAGCTTGAATGTCACCAACATTTTTAGGATCCATGGTGCCCCGTCCAGCTAGAAGCTCGGATGACCAGCTGGATACAGTAAACTGCCTCTCTTAGGGCAAATATATATATTTTTTTAAAAAAGTACGGCAGACGGTGGCTGAATTAGAAAATCACTTCTATTATGGAGGAGAAAATGGCCTCCTCTCTCATGTGTCCCTCCATGTGGTCCCGCCGCTGTACTTTATCTAAAGCCGCAGAACTTTGAAAGTATCACTCGCTATGGCAGTTTGGTTTATGTCAAGTTCTGCTGATGTCATACATTATGACATCACTGCAGTGTTGAAGTTGACTTTCCAGGTATTGACAACTCAATAGTGTTGTTGTTGTTGTTGTTGTTGTTGTTTAAAAAAGAAAATGCATTAAAATGTGTATCTATGCACATTATCAATTAGTACTGAAATAAATGCAACAGAAGAGGTGGTTGCCAAGCTTTGGTTATCCGTTCGAAGCATGGCTGCTGCAAGTTTTAATCAGTTCAGTTAGTCAGGTCATTCAACTGAGGCTTTCATATTTTCACAGTTCACTGGCTTTCATACTTTCCGGGAAGTTTATTAAGAATTCATCAGTGAGAAAAACAGCAATTCCAGTCAAGTTTCCTGAATTGTCTACCATTATCAACATTCCACTGAAGTGCAGAACTGGAGAGCAATGCTTTGAGAGTTCTGGGATATACATCCAGTTAACTGTGTGGCCCTGTGCTTAAAAAAAAACAAAAAACAAAAAAACCATAACTCATCAAAACAACTAATAAAAAAATGCCCAGTAATCCCAATGAAAGGATCACTTAACACGTTGCATTTTTTATGAGTGTAAGATTTTTTGAGACTTGAAACTCTGAAGTGTGAATGTGCACAGACGTAGGAAGGTCAGGTGGTACCCGGTGCAGAAAATTTCTTGTCACCCCCCCCCTTTTTTTGCCTGCAAAAATTGTTTTACATTATTTCATGTTTTCTGTCCAGGGGAGTTTTTAATGTGTGATATTTTCATGTATTTTAATCTATGTTGGAAGCCGCCCAGAGTGGCTGCCAGATGGGCAGGGTACAAATAATAAATAATAAATTATTATTATTATTATTATTATTATTATTATTATTATTATTATTATTAAGGAATGTGGAATCTGGACCTCTGATAACAAGTAGGCAACTATGGACAGATACTTAAATCTACAGGATGGATTGTGTTTTGGCTTGTGTTACTTTATTTATATTTATTGTTTATTTATTTAATAAAATTTATTTTTAAAAACCTGCAAAGTGGTTTACCAAAAAGAAAAGGAAAAAGCACCACAGCAGTAAAATCAAGGCAAAGGCAAGGCAAGGCCTAATCTACTCAGTCTAGTCTCATTTTCTTCACATAGGCCAACTTTCCAGGACCTGGGAAGCCCAGCAGAGGGTAGGGCAGTAGGGTGGTTCATAAAAAAAAAACTGTTTTTTTTTTTTAAAAAATGCCTGCTCCAAATGTCTTATCTTACTACACTAGGGATTATATAGCTATATCTGAAATTTCATGCATATCAGTTAATATCTTGACCCTACTCCACTGAATTGAAATTTCAGCCTTCACGACATAGGAAAACGGCCAAGTAAACAGCTATTTTCGTGGAGGAGGGACAAGATATTAACTGATATGCATGGAATTTCATATATAGCTATATAATACCTAGTGTAGTCAGATAAGACCTTCGGAGCAGGCAGACATTTTTTTTAAAAAAAGTTTTTCATGAACCGCCCTAGTAGGGCAATAATTGTTCCTTGATAAGTTGTCACCCCTCTCCATGATGGCACGTGGGGCGGACCTCCCCCTGCCCCCCCTTTCCTACACCCCTGTGAATGTGACAAGTGCTTGCTTGCAAATATGTTTCGGGGTGCTGTGGTGTCTGCAGCTGCCCATTGAGCACACCGTGGCAAACTCAGGTCTGCCTGCATATAGGCTCTATATATGTCTGCCTGCCTGCAATGGAACCTGATTGCAAGGCTGAGGTTGGTGTGAGCTACCTAAGATGGATGTCTAAACATGAAATACCAGGTGCAAAGGCCACATACAAGCATATCTCTACAGTAATTTTAAAAAACCCATCCCTAACTAGTGATGCTGACAAAGTTCACTAACAACAGGCTTTTGGGTACTCATTGTTATTGAGGAACAGGTACCTTTATCTGAAAACTCTTGCTCTGTTTGGAACTATGGTTATACCCCCCACAGTGAATTCAAAATAGAAGGGAAGAAAGGAGGGGGAGCGAAAAAAATAAAATAAATGAAAAATCCTAGCTGCCCCCACTCCAAAGAAGCAAGGCCTCTATCTGGACAATGTTGAAAAAGTCTCAAGGACATATGAGATAAGAAAGGAGCAGAAGCCAGTTTCCCAGGATTGTGGGGTTTTGGAATTTGAAAGGGTGGGCTTGGGTTGAAAAATGAATGTGTTTATGGAAATTCTCTTTGTGTCATGGTATAGACATATGGATTGGTAATGGATAATGGTTAATGAATAAGAATTCAGTTTTAGGGTGTATAGGAGGGAAGGGGGGGGAAGAGTTAAATAAAATTAATTTTAATTGGATTGTTGTAATGAAATCTGGAATTAGGCAATGGAGGTTCAGGAATATAGTGAATGCAGAGGATAGGTTAAAATGATAAGTAAGATGCGTAAGATGAATAATTATTTAGTAAAAGAATTTAATTAAGGAAAATGTGAGAAGGAGGAAAATAATATGGGGATTAATTGGCAATAACTGTGAATTAGGGTTAATCTGGAAATCAATGGGGGGGGGATCGGGGAAGTCTGTAAAGGTAAAGATGATATGTGCAGAGTAAGTGGTTAAATTAGGAAAGAATTGTTGATCACCCCAGTGAGAGGGGGGTTTGTTCTGTATGCTCCCCTTGGTGAGAGAAAGGGGAGGTTGGAAAAATTTAATCATGTATTGTAATTTGGATTTAATTGGAAAAACTTTTAATAAATATTATTTATAAAAAAAAACAAAGAAGCAAGGCCTCTAACAAGCGCTAGAAAATAAAACTCTGCTAAGGTGTTGACAAGGTGGTTTATGCAATAAGAGTTATGTGAATCATTATAAGAGGGACGCGGGATAAGATTGCACATGGTTCCATCATCCCTCAAAAAGACAATATACTGAAATGTGTTGGGCATCATTCCCCTGGCAAACCTCTATAAAGCATTTAAATCTTGCTGTGGTTGCCTGGGTCCTCTGCTCCCTCCATTTCCTAAGATCATCTAGCCCCAGAGCCAACGGGTGGAAGTCAGTGGCAAGCAAACTCTCTTAGGTCACGCTCTGAAACACTTTTGATCAAAAATAATGGGAGATGCTCCAAAATAACGGCATCGGTCTAGAGCTGGGCTAAAATACTTGGCTGATAACTCCCACCCCCCCAAAAATTGGGTTTATTATTTTTTCATGCACGTGTGTGACTCTCGAGGGGGAAATCTGATTTGGGAGCACCTGAAACCTATTAATTTCCCGGTGGGGTGTAATCAATTAATTGTCAGGATGTGCTATTATTTAGAAGATGATGCAGAAGGGTTTCTCCTTCCCCCTTTGACTCCAAGGTGCAATGGAACTGCAGTCAGCAGTCTTAACAGTGTTGCGGCAATTGCAGAAGTGTGAAATCAGCTGGAAAGCTACATTCCTATCAGCAGATTGATCCAAGATTCTCGTAGGCAGGTTCCTACCAGAATCCGTAAAGATCAAATTGCTCAAACTAACTCCAACTGAAGCTGAGCATAACTGTGTACAATTGAAAGCAATGTGATTCAAAGTAGCAGTGACTGTTCCATTTGTTTTAATGGAAACAATAACTTAATGTAGATTTGAGTCCATCTATTTAGGATGAGTGTTCAAATTACCGTAGGGAGGCACAAATTAGCCTTGAATTAAGTTTCACTACACCCTGAAAGTGCTTATATAAAACCATTTATTCACTTCAACATTTGCTGTTAGCATTTTAATTCCTGACTGCAGAACCCCCAAATACTTACATATCCCCTTTTTTACATTGTTTTGTTTATTTGCACTACATATGGAACTATCGCATTAAAACAAAATAAAAAATCAAAAAAATCCTTCCAGTAGCACCTTAGAGACCAACTAAGTTTGTTCTTGGTATGAGCTTTTGTGTGCATGCACACTTCTTCAGATACACTGAAACAGAAGTCACCAGACCCTTATATATACCGTAGTGAGAGAGTGAGGAGGGGTTTGGTAATATATAGAGAGCTGAAGGGCACTGTTGGCATTTGATGGCATACACAATGTTAGAAGATGAGCAATTAAATAGTCCTGAGATGGTATGTTTGATGTTGTTGGGGCCAGTAATGGTGTTGTCCGGGTTTATGTGGCAGCAAAGTTGGCATCTGGGTTTATTGCAGGCTCTGGTACCAGTGTCCATGTTGAGTCCTGTTGTTGTATTATTGTGGGTGAGGAGTTGTTTAAGACTGGGTGGCTGTCTGTAGGCGATGAAAGGTCTTCCTCCCAGAGCTTGAGAAAGAGAACTGTCATTGTTTAGGAGAGGTTGTAGATCTCATTACCAAACTCAAAACCATGGAGAGACCTGGTCTGAACAAAGACATTGGATTCTTATCTCATTATACATGACAAAGCTATCTTTAGCCATCTCACCCCTTGCTTTTTCCTTTAGGACTAATTGCAGTCGTTAACAGTCACCAACAGGTTTTCCACACCCATCAGCCAATCACCCATTCCCACCACCCTTCTGAGTAATACCCCTCCTCACTCTCTCACTATATATAAGGGTCTGGTGACTTCTATTTCAATGTATCTGAAGAAGTGTGCATGCACACGAAAGCTCATACCAAGAACAAACTTAGTTGGTCTCTAAGGTGCTACTGGAAGGATTTATTTTTTATTTTTTATTTTGTTTTGACTATGGCAGACCAACACAGCTACCTACCTGTAACTGGAACTATCGCATTAAAGTTATTCATAATTTCATAACTAGTTTTGCAAAACAGAGAGAAAGAAAATAATGAGAGAGATATTTACATTTCTTTCTATGTGTGAGTTTATTTAGTTATGAGGCCACATATAGTTGACCTTCAAATTAATGTTTGCGAGTGAACTTAGTTATCACATTTTTCTTTCGGTATTTGTAGATGTTTTCAGGATTCCAGACCACATCCAGGAATGCCATCATTACCCGGGGATCTAAAAGGGTAAGGAAAGATTTGAGATGTTTCCGACCTGCTCTGGCCATTTCATCCCATGGATTCTCTTCTCTCGGGACTCTCTCCTGCTCTTCCAGGGACAATCTGACTCTTTCTAACCTTTGGTGGATTTCCTTTAACTCTCGCTTTTGCTCGCGTTTGTGATGATACTCCTTGAGTCTCTGAAGTTTCAGTTGCACCACCTGAAGCAAAGCATGAGTTTCCTCATCACGGTCAAGTTTGCAAGCCGTGGTGAAGTCTTCAGCAGCTTTCTCCCAATACCCTAGCAGCATATGAGCCTTCCCTTGCCACTTATATGGCTGTGCAGATTTCCGGTTCAGTTCAGCGGCCTTCTTACAGTCTCTGATGGCGGCATTAGGTTTCTTTAGTTTCACAAAGGTGCTTGCTCGGTTCACATATGTGACACTGGACTGGGGGTTCAACTTGATGGCGTCGGTAAACAATTCAATAGCTCTTTGGAGATTGCCTTTATCAACTGCGTCAAAAGCCTCTTCCCTCTTTTCATCAGCCTGATCCATCATCTCACTGGTTAGTCTCACATTTTCATCTCCCATTTCTTGGAGAATATCTTGGTCTGGTTCAACAATCTCATTGTCCTCATCCGTTTCAACATCGCTTTCATCGCAGTTTGTGACCTCAAATATCTCTTCCTCCTCAAGTACCTTTCTCCCAGAGGCACCTATGTGAGTTTGTAATATATTATCCACGTGGGTCCGCAATACAGCAAGCTGCCTGTCACCCACAAGCCCAGGATCTTGGCTGTATAAATTGACCAAGGCCTGAAGTTTCTTCACTCTCTTGAGGTCCATGGGAACCAGACAGGAAAATACCAAGAGCCAGCTCTTCAAAAGGATGAAGCTAGTAACACATCATAAGGCTTGCAAATGAAACCAGTCCTCCAACCTGTACTAGCTAACAAAAAGGGGATAAAAATTCCATCTCACAGCTTATTGTTGTCACAATCCATGTGCATTCTGATGATGTCATTGTCAGGATTGACATGGCATGTCTTCAATCGTCATAAAAACGTCAGTTTCTTTTTTCATGGTAGTTTCAACTACAGTGGTACCTCAGGTTACATACACTTCAGGTTACATACTCCGCTAACCCAGAAATAACGTTTCAGGTTAAGAACTTTGCTTCAGGATAAGAACAGAAATCGTGATCTGGTGGTGCAGCTGCAGTGGGAGGCCCCATTAGCTAAAGTGGTGCTTCAGGTTAAGAACAGTTTCAGGTTAAGAACGGAACTCCGGAACGAATTAAGTACTTAACCAGAGGTACCACTGTATATACAAGGAGGATCTATGCATGGAGCTGTTGTGAATGCGGATCTATCTAAATATCCATCTATCCTCCACAATGGACCAATCTATGAATATATGTACCTGGTAACAGGGCTAAAGAGACAATTTTCGGCTGCTATTGGTATGGTTGCACTGGCTCCCTTGGCTGAGGTGGCCTCAAGTGTGAGGTTGGACAACTCCAGGGCCTTGATCCTGGGTAACTTCAGCATCCATGCTGAGGCCTGCCACATAGGGCCAGCTTGGAACTTTATTGTTTCCATGACAACTACGGGGCTGTCTCAGTTTTCATTGATCCAACATATAGGACAGGTCACACATTCAATCTAGTCTTCAACTCAGGGTTGCAGGATGGTAGTCTGTGTGCCAGGGCCAGGGGTGGTGCATCCCGTTTCACCGCTTGTGGTGCTGCCCTGCCCAACCCTCTGCCATGACTCTGCCAGGTATAGGTGGTATTTGTTACCTGTCTTATCCCAGTCCTCCTTGAATTCCTATAATTATTTGATTATTGTGAACTACATTTGGAAATTAATATAACACTGTCACCACCACTTCATGCATTGACCTTGTGGAAATGCTTAGATACAGTGTCTACTCCAGATGCTATGGTTGAAGAGACTAGTTTCACAACTAACCCATATGGGCCAGTGACTTCACCTAATGGTGCGGAAATCTTGAGTATCAAAGTGTGTGTAATCATTTTCCAAAGCAGAACGAGACTTGCATTTATACATATGATGCCTATTTTAATATAATTGAAATAAGGAAGGTAGAGCTATATAGCATGGCAGACACACAACCATCAAAGATATCTGTTTATTTATTTACTTTCCACACAGGTATCCAATATATCTAACAACATGGTGAAATTAAAATGATACAATAACATTATACAATTTCAAACAGATATAAGCCAAAACAGAAGTATACTCAAGATAAAAACAAGAACAGCAGGTATCTCTGGATACACCAGGGAAAAAAATCTGTTAAAAATGATATGCCTTCATCATATATGATAGACATGTCCCTTTGCAGGGGAAAGTATTGAAGGAGAATAAACACTTTAATGGAAAAAATCCTTGGTTTATAAGTCTTGATCCATTATTTTTTAAAGTGAACACTGAGAACATGTTAACAGCTGCTAGATTGATATATCCTAGGTACTAGAAACCATCTAAAGTACCAAATTGAAAAGGAAGGATCATAAAAATGTGGGATCTTGCAGCCATGACCAAAATGAGAAAATAAAATAATGAAAAATGGGACTACTTTTTTGACAGATGGACAGCATTTATCAGATTTTGTACACTATAACTGCATAGTTTATATCTTTATTTTAAAGGTCTGTAATGAATTATTTAAATACAGTTGGATTATTAGCTTTTATTTAATTATTTTTTAAATATGTAGACCAGCACACACATACCCCAACAGATACTGGAACCACCATGAGACTAAATCTAACTTGTGGTAATCTCTTCTGACATAGGGAACATATCAGAGTTTCCCCAGTCACAATAAACTTCCCCATGCCCAGCTCAACATCAACACATGGGGGGGGGGGAAAGAGTCCAGTCTTTGATCTGCCAGATGTGTTGGACCAAATATAACCTGACACAGGCCCATGGTAGTTCTGTAGGCCAGCAAATTCTGAGGTGCACCAGACAAGTAAGCTCAGGCTTTTGGGACTTCATCTCCCATCATCCCTAGCTAACAGGACCAGTGGTCAGGGATGATGGGAATTGTAGTCTCAAAACATCTGGAGGGCCGAGGTTGCCTATGTCTGAGTAAGCTTCAGCATGGACCTTGAAATCCTTCAGGATAATAAGAATGGAGGTTTCCAACACTACAGTCAATATCACATCTGTCAGCTCATGAAGGTAGGAAGCAGTGTAGGTTAGGCATTAACAGAATCCCTATCCTGCCTTGTGAGGCCAGAACTAAGCATTTACACTTGGAAGAGTGGTGGACCTAATGCTTGGAAAAGACACCCATTTACTCTGTGCTGCCGTTGCTTGAGGTTCCCTCCATTCACATTGATATGGGACAGCTTGTTATGTTCATTCCATGTCGTTACATGGATAGAGATCTCTTGCAGGTCATCTCTCAGGACTCAGGAACCATACTGATTCATGTCTTTAAAAAAAAATAATGTACACCTTAGTTATATGCTTCATTGAAGATTTGCAAAAAAAATAAATAAATACACAAATATCTCACTCTGAGGCCAAAAATGGCTATACATAAAATGCATAGAGATCAAGAAATATTGCTATTCATATTGAAACTCTTTTGGTACTATGAAATTCCTCCAACGTCTTGCCCGAAAAAACCCCCTTCTAATTAACTTCATGATTCAATTTACGTGACATTTACTGAAATCCTATAGACCTGCAGAGGCTAGATTGTACTGAACTACTTGTGGCTTCACTTGAAGATCCTCCGGTGCTTCACTGGAGGAGAAACTACATTTGGTTCAGCTTTCACTTCAGGTTAAATGTTGATGGTGATTCTACTGTATAAGCAAACTCACGACACCAGAGGGAGACTTCAGGATGACGTACTTTAGCTGGGTAAGAAGTGTAGACTGCATATTTTCTATCAGAAAGTGTTGCTTGCATGACAGCGTGGGAATGTTTGGGAGAAATTAATAAGAGGCACATGACTGTTACCTGACCCTCCCGCCCCCCGGCCCCTGGACATGGTTGCCTCGCTGGACCTACCACTATTGTCTGGGACAGCTGACCATGCCCCGCTCGGCCCCAGGTGAGTTTCTGGTCTTCCCACCCAGTGTCCTCTGAGCTGGGCACCCCTGGGGCCAGAACAGGAGGTTCCTTGGCCATGTTCCTCTTTGCTTACAAATTAAATAAAGTCAGACCGCTCAGACATGAAGTCATCCTTTTTTCTTTGGCCCCTAAGGACTCTCAGCTATTTGTTAGTTTTTCCATCAGGCAATACATTAGTGTGTCAAGTAGTAAGACTGGCCCCATCTATTTCCCGCCCCCCCCCCCAAAAAAAAATTGTGAAATGGTCATTCTAGCTGCTCTAAGCAGATGCACTATCAAGTCTTTATTATTGTCATAGATAAAAGTGCTAACTGAGAAGCTGGGATCAGGGTGGCAGTTTAAGATCTTATCAACTTGTCTGAATACCATTGCCCCAAATTCTTGCCCTCTAGTACAACCAAACCCTAGGTGGAGGTATGATCGCTTTCTGAACGTTCCACCCAGCACCTTGGGAATGCAGATGAATTTATATTCAAGACTTCTAGGATTCACATACCACTCACAAACAGTGCCAGATTTACATATAAGCTAAACTAGCTATAGCTTAGGGCTCCACTCTCTTGGGAGCCCCCCAAAAATTAAAGGGAAAAAACTGGATGTACATTTCCAAAACATAAGACCAAAAAAAAAAACCTGCATACAGCAACAGTGTTTTGTGTTGTGTAGGCTCCTATGATGTAAGTAATGGGCCCCGCCTGCTAGCCTGCTCCCTAAAATATCACTGGTTTGCTCATTTCTATATACAGTGGAACCTTGGTTCTCAAACTTATTATTTCATGTTATAGCAAGTTTCTAGAGACTAGATTATGAGTCTTTGTAAATTGTGTTTCTAAAGGAACTTTTGTTATTGCCAAATGCCAATGTGTTTGCATTATTAAGTTTATTATGAATAAAAATCATTTTAAGTTAGAGCTTAATTGTTATTTCACTGTTAGTATACTTCTTCTTAATTGTATTTCACTATTAATATACTTCTTAATTGTATTTCAGTTCAACAATAACTTTGATAAAATACATATTTTGTTATGTGCAAGTGGCTTTAGATACCTATTAGGTCCATAAATTACCATATAGCATATATTCAACACAAAAAACAGCAACAATTTGTTGTTGACAAAGGACAGCTCGACACATAAAGGGCCCCATTATTTTCAGTAGCTTAGGGTCTCATCAAACCTAAATCTGGCCCTGAATCAGCTTTAATAGCAGTTCCTTGTATTTAGCAGATATAGTATAAAAAGGAGGGCTCCCCACATTGCTAGCCAAGTTGAGAAGATTGTGAAGCACAGAGCTAGAATGAAACCACTCCAATGCAATGTCGCATCCCAGATAAGCTTTTCAGAAGTATTTAATGGTCAATGGTATCAAAGGTCAGTGATATGAGAATTAGTGGAGTCTTTCTCCCAGCTAAGGGCAACCAATGTTCTTTCAATGGAAACCATATTGATTTGGAACAAGAGGAGAACTATCAGATTGTCTGGAGTTGAATAGGAACCTCCTGCTCAACCATCTTACTCAGAAAGAGAAGATTTCTGATCAGCTGATCATTTGGAATTGTCTTTAAAACCCCAAAATTCCTTTGATGTCAGATGCAAGGAGACTGTGTCTTGGTTCCAGTTCATCTTAAGAACTCAGCATTCTCCCCCCCCCCCAAAAAAAACCCCAATAAAATCTATGGCAGCTTTCACAACACAAGAATTATCTCCAGTTCTTGAAGTGAGAAATTGGTGTTACTGGGTGGGATCGTCATAAGAAGCTTTTTTACAAACATGCATGATAAACCAATTGTAAGCTTTAGAATGGAAAGATATTGAAAGTTCTATAGAGCTGATTGATCAGAAGACTGAAGAATTAGCACCATCTTTTTAAGGGGAAACCAGGGCACAGATCAGAAAGCACACTTCCCCCCGCAAAGATTCATTATAACCGAATAATGGCTATAACAGCAAATTTACTGGAGCAAAAACACCACATTATTGTAGAAATAATTAGTTAGTATTATGTGGGCAGTAGAGCACTTACAAATTGGGAAAAGGCTATTTAGAATGAACAACCTTTATTATATATATAAAAAACCCTCAACCACAACATTTTGCTAGTCATTTTGATGGCACATCGTTGCACGGCCAGGCGAAGTCCCCCATACCCTGGGGCAGCCCCTGAGGGAAATAACGACTCATGACAACATTGTATGGGATTAAATTGGCCACAACTTTATTAATATTCAGATGTAGGAAGACCTTGGCTCAGGCATTGGGCGTTTATCCTTCCCAGGCCCCCAGCCAGGGTTCTGGGTAACTTCAGGGTTATCCAGCATGATTGGGAAGTGGGCTAGTCTGGAGAACATATGTTCAAGCAGATAGCCCGCCCCCCCCATGTTTGCCACCGCTGGAGGGGGAGGGCAGTGACGACCCTGGGTGTATGGTCAATGCCTCCCCCTGAGACCCCTTTAACGGGAACCCTGTTATTGATGCCGCAATGGGGCAGGGGGGTCACCGCCCCACACACCCCAATCCTGTAAATGACTAAAGGATTCCACCCAAGGCCTGCAACTGCCAAAGTTGTGATGAATTGCTACGGGAAAGGCAAAACCTGCCAATGCAGGGAAATTCCTTTCCGGCCCTTTAACAGCGACCTTGTCATAGCAGTGCCTGCGTGCCTGTGTGGCTGTGGAAAAAGGTGGTTAAACTTGCAAAGTAAGCATCAATTGAGGGAGCGGAGGGTGGGGAAGCTCTGAATCCAATGGCCGCTTCCCAGATATGACTCAAGTTCTATTGTGTGTACTGTATAATCCCTCCTTCTACCTGGCCAATCCCCTTGGCAACACCTCCCCAGCCGGGATTGGGCGGCTGCTAGAGTAGGTGGAGTCCACAGGTATCCCAACCTGGGAAGGCGAAGCCAGAACAACTGCCAGGAGCTGCCACCGTGATCCTATGGGTCTACCCACGACCTCGCAACATGCACACCCCATTTGATGTGGGGAACGCTCATTCCAGAGGTTTCACTGATTTTTGACCATGATACATCCCTGATATCTTCATGAGAAGAAAAGGTGAAGGAGTAAGCCCTACACAACTCTGACGTGGGGTCATAGAATTATGGAGTTGGAAGGGATCCCAAGGGTCATCTAGTCCAACCCCCTACAATGCAGGAATCTCAGCTAAAGCATCCGTGTCAGGTGACCATCCAACCTCTGTTTAAAAACCTCCAAGGAAGGAGAGTCCACCACCTCTCGTGGGAGTCTGTTCCACTGCCAAACAGCTCTTACTGTCAGAAAGTTCTTCCTGATGTTTAGTCGGAATCTCCTTTCTTGCAACTTGAAGCCATTGGCTCGAATCCTACCCCCCAGAGCAGGAGAAATCAAGCATGCTCCCTCCTCCATCTGACACCCCTTAAGATATTTGAAGGTGGTTATCATATCTCCTCGCAGTCTCCTCTTTTCCAGGCTAATCATACTCTGCTCCTTCAAGCGCTCCTCATAAGGCTTAGTTTCCAGACCCTTGAACATCTTGGTTGCCTTCCTCTGCACACATTCCAGCTTGTCTACATCCTTCTTAAATTGTGGTGCCCATATTCCAAGTGTGGTCTGACTAAGGCAGAATAAAGTGGTAGTATTACTTCCCTTGATCTGGACACTATACTTATGTCGATGCAGTCTAGAATAGCATTCGCTTTTTTTTGCTTACTTCTCGGTTTTCGGCATTTGGGAGCCAAAACGTCTGAGTACCAAGGCGTTCGAGAACCAAGGTACGAATGGTAATTGATAGACATAACTTCCATTACTCCTTTTATGCTAGTGCTCACAGCCTATGGTTCCAGAAACCCACCACAGCAACCTGCCGGTATAAAAGACTTGTAGCAGTCTTGAAGGACTGGCTCATACTAAACAAGTATTCACAATTCTGAACAGACAAAACAGCATGGGCGGGAATGATCGTACACCCGCAGTGTAGAGGAAAAGTTGTAGCTTTTCTTTTTCAAGAGGGGAGCAGAAGGAGTGGGGTGGCCTTTGATACGTAGAATTTGCTTACTGACCTTCAAGTTCTTTTCAATGTGATCATTATGACATTAATAGAGGTCTGCTAGCATTTTATGTGAATGGATATTAAAGGCTCAAGTAAAATGGTTCGATGAATGTTTCATTTTCTAGTGCCTTGGTTCAATGAGCAAGATGAACCTTTGCAACACTTTGCAGGGGATACCTTGGATGAAATCCCAATATCACTGAAGTGAATGGGGTTCTTGCCTGTGATTTTATTGATACCGAGATCAAAATAACCTTTCAGAGTGTTATGGTGTTATTTAACTACTGGAATAATGTGCTCATGGACATTTCATTAAAGATCATGTTTTCCATCACGAACGCAGTTCCTTTCCTTGTATTTACAAGTTGCAAAATAACCAGTTTTATTTTTCTTCTTCGGGCATTTTAAAACTCAGCTTCAAAGACAGGCATGAGATTCCTATCAATCTGGATGCTTTGAGTATATTTGTTTTTTGAAACGTCAGAATCTTGCTGAGCGTTGGCATTGGCTGTGCATTATTAGTGTTCTGGGGCAATGGAAAAGTCAGAAAATTCAAATTAGCACCTCTGGGAAAAGATCAAATTTCATCCTAACTGCCATCAATGAATGCTTAAATTTACCAGTTGCAAATATAATTTGAGTTGGGGGGCCATACTGAACATGTCTATGACAAACACTGCCTTAAGAATTTCCTCCAATGAAAATTGTATTCTCACACACTTTAGGTAAAGCTGGGCGATGACTCTTGAATAAATTGTTAGCTAGGGTTGGCTGTTGGTAGCCAATAATAACAAACAGTTTACAGTTATACCCAACTTAAAATAACCACCAACCTCAACTATACATTTAACCAACCCCAACCCAACAAAAACAAAACAGGAACCAAAATTAGAACCATTTAAAACATTGTAAAACATTTTAGCCAGTTGCTCCCACTGGCAGAGGAAGGGGGTGTGGTGGGTGCAGCTCACCCCATGTATCATCCCTGAGGGGGGGGTGACATTGCCACCCCGCCCCCTGGATGCTTGCCGCTTGCTGTGGGTGGCTAGCTCCACCCCCAGGTGCACAGCATGTGCACCACTCCAGGTGCTGGAGCAGCTATGTGGTGTGGTGGAGTGGTTAAGAGTGGTAGACTCATAATCTGGTGAACCGGGTTTGCGTCTCTGCTCCTCCAAATGCAGCTGCTGGTGACCTTGAAGTCTTTCAGCCCCACTCACCTCACAGAGTGTTTTTTTGTGGGGGATGAAGGGAAAGGAGAATGTTAGCCGCTTTGAGACTCCTTTGGGTAGTGATAAAGTGGGATATCAAATCCAACCTCTTCTTCTTCTTCTTCTTCTTCTTCTTCTTCTTCTTCTTCTTCTTCTTCTTCTTCTTCTTCTCCTTCTCCTTCTCCTTCTCCTTCTCCTTCTCCTTCCTCCTCCTCTGATTGCTCCAACCCAAGAGTTGTTCCAGCAATGTACCAGTGACCTCCCAGGAGCCTTTAAGCTGTTCAGGGTGAGTCTGGGTCCTGCTCCCTAGGCCAGGTGGAAATTGACCTTGCAACAGGGAGTGATCTTCCCTCCAGCACTCACAGCAGCAGCAATGTCCCTGTGGTTTCTCAGGAGCCTGTCATAAGTGTACACCTGGTACTTAAATATAATACTTTTCAACTTTCTTACCTCATTCACAGATGATAGCAATACACGCTCAAACAACTTAATAAACGAAAGCAGTGGTTCTGATGTGGAAATATGTGCCTTGCATTGCCTCTGTGCTATTGTCCTGCCCATGTGCACTCAATCATAAAAAGTGTCGCGAAATGTGCTCCAGCAAAACTTGCATTCTGAGAGTTCCACTGATGTTGATTTCCATTGATCTCCTCTCAGGCATAGCCCTGTTGACTTTCACATGCCTAGTGGCTGAGATGCTTTCTGGCAAAGTTTTTAAGAATCAGCATCTGATTTTGAAGCCAGTTCTTCAGAATATCGCTTTGCTCCAGATGTTCGTTATTGTGTTATTCTTGATTCCAACATCTTGGGGGGGGGACCACTAACCTATGCTGGGAGCCTAATGCTATCATCTGCGCTCCATCTAAGGAACACCTCTTGATGCTGCTGAGTTCGCAGTTATTTGTTGAAATAGATGAGAGGACTGTAACAACATGTAGCACGACCCATCAGGAAATTAATTTATGTATTTATTATAGACATTTGTACCCTGGTTTTCTAATATATAGGTATTACGCTAGGTGGCTTACATAAGTACTCTACCAGATCAAACAAAAGCCCATCTAAACGTTCATCCACACCTCCATTCGCCCCACCACTTTCCCCTAGGAAAACCAATGATTTATTGCTGAATCGGACCAAACGGCAATCAGGTTTTCTGCGGACTATCGCTTGTTCTGATTCAGTGGTAAAGAGTGTGTTTTCCAGGGGCAAATGCAAAGCCACTCGGACATGTGCCTGGAAAACATGAGGCAAGCAGAAACCTGGAAATTTAAGGGCCTGCAGAAGTAAAAATGGGAGGCTATCAGAGGAAGCAATACAAGCCCAATGGGGCAAGTCATGAATGGACAGATCAGACTAAGTATGTCTCATATCAGTTTTAATTTTATAAATAGGGGGTGATGTTTTATGTTGTAAATTTACTGCTTAGTTTGTTACTTTAAAGTCCTTTCGAAGTTCTAAGTAGAAAGGCTAAGTATACATATGTTGTATGTCATATGTTGTTTGAAAAATCGTGTGTGATGGGCCAATGGCTGTAATAAGTATCTATCTATCATGCTGAATTGATGGGAGGGCCATTGAACAGGTTTACAGATTTCAATATTTGGGAGTCTGGTTGCAACACAATCTGGGGTAGAAGGCCCATGTAGCTTATGTTACAAACAGAGCCAAAGCTACTTCCTGGGCAATTTTGCGATTCTTTTTCACTGAGGGGGCCCTTCACATTCCATCAGCGCTGAAAGTGTTCAAGGCCAAGGTGATCCCGACAATTGCTTATGCCATCTCAATTTGGGGGACTTTCGTTAACCTATCCCACCTAGAGGTTATTCAAAATCAATTTTTAAGAAGGTTACTGAAATTACCCAACTGTGTGAGTAATGCTGCGATACGCATGGAACTTAACACCATATCCCTAGAAAATGCCCTGTGGAAGTTTATTCTTTGCCACTGGTTATCACTATGGCACAATCTCCCAAACCTGTACTTGATACAATGTATGTGGAGGGATGATTTCCAGAGCCCGTGGGTAAAAACATTACAACTGAAAATCATGGCAATGGGAATCTCCCCTTTTAAACTACTGGAGCAGGATATAGTTCCTGCTAAAAGAACAGAAATGGGTAGATTAGAGGAGATGGACTTGCAGCAGAAAATGGTGTTGGGTGATGGTACCTGTTCACCTCTAAACCTTGGTTTACTACCCCCCCTAAAACTCCCAAATTATTTGAATTCCTTAACTTCCTCAGCTCATAGATATGCCTTTATAAAGGCAAGATTTAACACCTTCCCATCCAACGTGTTGGGAAATAGATTCTCCAATGGACAAATATCGCTCTTATGTGACTGTAATTGCAGAGCACCAGAATGGTTGTTTCACATAATCTTTGATTGTGCTCTTCACTCATCGGCCAGGAGTAAGTTTCTTGCTCCATATTTAAAGGGAATTGCCGATGACTCGAACGAAGCCAAACTGAGATACCTACTGAATGATGAAGACCCTCCAAGATCACTTACGGTTGCCAGATTTCTGATCACCGTCCTATCCCAAAAGAAGAAAAACGGACTTCTGGGCAGATTGGATATTCCTTTTAAATCATGACTCAGGATGTAATTATGTGTTACCTTAATTGATGTTTTTATAATTTTTATAGTTTTTATAGTTCTTATAGTTTTTATAGTTTTTATAATTCTATAATTTTATAAATAGGGGGTGATGTTTTATGTTGTAAATTTACTGCTTAGTTTGTTACTTTAAAGTCCTTTCGAAGTTCTAAGTAGAAAGGCTAAGTATACATATGTTGTATGTCATATGTTGTTTGAAAAATCATGTGTGATGGGCCAATGGCTGTAATAAATATCTATCTATCATGCTATCAGTTTTGCTGGTGCTCAATCAGAGGTCCATTCTGCTCTCTGACATAGCACAGGGAAATCTACATGTAAATTTCATTAAATCCCCCCTCTAAAAAAAAAGCCCCACCATTGATCACAAAATGATAAAAGGGTAGAGAATTCAAAGAGCATGGGTATCAAAAATTTATTATACAAAATGAATGAGCCTGGATGGTTCACTTGGACACACAAAAGCACATAAGCAAAAAAAGAAATGAAGAAAACAGCATATAAAATTTCCTGACTAGTAATTTACTACTCACATCTTTACTGATGTGGAAGGGAGGGAACAAAAACCAATAATAAACCAAGGAGGAAGCACTCATGGTATGTGCAATAAAGCTATAATTTTATAATCCCCATAAATCAAACTTCTTATGAAAATTTAATGAAGTCCAACTTAATGCTAATAATAGTCTTTTGTTTTCCTGACAGCAAACTTGTTCCCCTCTATCTCAGTAAATAAAGCAAATAGGTCTGTTTTTTTAAGAAACACTCTCATGCCCATTTCAGCCACCAGGACACCCTGCAGAATCCTCTCCAGAAAGTTGTTGTTGTTCAGTTGTTCACTCGTGTCCGACTCTTCGTGACCCCATGGACCAGAGCACGCCAGGCACGCCTGTCCTTCACTGCCTCTCGCAGTTTGGCCAAACTCATGTTAGTAGCTTCGAGAACACTGTCCAACCATCTCATCCTCTGTCATCCCCTTCTCCTTGTGCCCTCCATCTTTCCCAACATCAGGGTCTTTTCCAGGGAGTCTTCTCTTCTCATGAGGTGGCCAAAGTAAAGTAGTGGAGGGGAACTCTTCTAAACCATATAGGATGGGGTATGGTGGAAAGCAGAGGACATGAAACTTTCATTTTGTGAAATTCTTTAAGTTAACTTATCTTTGCATACCAATCGGATCTGAGGCCATTTCCTCCTTGCCATGTTGTGCATCCAAGTAACAGTAAACACAATGCACAGTACAGAATAGTACTTAGCCATTATCATTAGTAACACTTTAAGTGTTCACATACTTCATCTCAAAAAATTAGATAGATCAGAAGTATTATCTCCATTTTGCAGACGGTGGTGAGGAATTGAGGTCGAGAGATGATAGTGGTTTGTCTGAGACCAACTAGTAAGATGAAATTGTAACCAGGAACTTCACAGTTTAAACCTCACACAATTAACCACTGCAAAGCAGAAAGCAGGAATTACCTGTATACTCGAGTATAAGCCGACCTGAATATAAGCCAAGGCACCTAATTCTACCACAAAAACCTGAGAAAACTTATTGACTCGAGTATAAGCCTAGGGTGGGAAATGCAGCAGCTACTGGTAAATTTCAAAAATAAAAATAGATACTGTAAGGCTGCTATGGTGCCTCCTTGGGAGTAAAGAGTCTGATGCCGCTGGATACTTTTATAGCAGTTTATTTACATGCTATTTACAAGCAGAGCCTCAGAGTTCATGACCGCTCGAGTCCGTACCAGAATCCGGGAGTGGCCTCTGCCGGTTCCTCCCCCAACATAAAAGTTTTGGTATTCCGAATCTCCTCCTAGAATCCTTACGTTTCATCCCTCTACGCACCTGGGGCGACGGAAGTGCAACTGGGCTTTGCTCCTCCGCTCTTCCGGGTGCGTGTCGGGGCTCTGTAGCATCCCCGTGCCCTGTTCCCACCAAACTATCTGTTTGCTGCTCCTCCCCACTAAGGCACATCCTGCTTTCCTCGCTGGACTCAAGGCTGCTGCCAGAGTGGCGCTGAGGCTCTCTGTCCCTCGAAAGCCCCTGCACCTCCTCCCTGCCCATCGGCCGTTCCCTGACAGATACCAATAAAATTACATTAATTGAGGCATCAGTAGGTTAAATGTTTTTGGGTGTGTGCGTGTGCAAGTGCATACGGCAGAGGGGGCTTCTCTCTCCCCCCCAGCCCCTTCCGTCCCCTTGTCTACCTAGGGTGCTGCCAAGAGGCAGAGGCTGGTGGCAGCAGCAGTGGAGGAAGAATAAGCAGCCGTAAGGGCTGCTTTCGGGCTTTTCGTTCCTCCTCCTCTGCCAACAACAGCCTCTGCAGCTTGCAAGGGCAGGCACAGGAGCCGCGCTTGGCAGAGCAGCAGCAGCACGAGCAACGGCAGCAAACCCTCACTCGAGTATAAGCTGAGTATGTGCTGAAAAAGTTGTCTTATACACAAGTACCATATACAGTACAGGTGAAACTCGAAAAATTAGAATATCATGGAAAAGTCCATTTATGTAAGCAATTGTTTTCATTAGCTACTGGATTTCAATATATGAGATAGACTCATGACATGCAAAGCGAGATATGTCAAGCCTTTGCTTGTTATAATTGTGATGATTATGGCGTACAGCTGATGAAAACCCCAAAGTTGAGATTGTGAATTTGGGGTTCATCAGTGGTGTAGTGGTTAAGAGCGGTAGACTCGTAATCTGGGGAACCGGGTTCGTGTCTCCGCTCCTCCACATGCAGCTGCTGGGTGACCTTGGGCTAGTCACACTACTTTGAAGTCTCTCAGCCCCACAGAGTGTTTGTTGTGGGGGAGGAAGGGAAAGAAGAATGTTAGCCGCTTTGAGACTCCTTCAGGTAGTGAAAAGCGGGATATCAAATCCAAACTCTTCTTCTTCTTCATCAGCTGTACACCATAATCATCACAATTATAACAAATAAAGGCTTGACATATCTCGCTTTGCATGTCATGAGTCTATCTCCTATATTAGCTTCACCTTTTAAGTTGAATTACTGAAAGAAATGAACCTTTCCACAATATTCTAATTTTTCGAGTTTCACCTGTATATTATTTACTAGGAGTGTTTAGAGACTGCAAGATTCGCCTTATGCCAGAGACCCACATTCAGCAGAAAGACAGTGGGCATCTGGCGGGGGGGGGGGGGAATCTGGCAACCCCATTAAACTATATGTGTTCTGACTATACATGACTCTGGTTTTACATGCTACCCCCAGAACGTAACCCCTACGTAACCCCTACGTAAGGTCTGCTGTATCTGCAGTGTTTGGAAGCATAACTGCTCTGTATCATTCCAGCTTCATTAATTCTTCTGATCCAAATCTGATCTGTTAAATCCAAAGCTCCATTGACTATAATGGGGCAAACTAAGCATTGCTTTCACTTGAAGTGGATGGAATATGCAGGCTAAGGAGTCCCTCCAGAGTGAGTTATGCCTGCTAAGTTTTGTTCACCCCTTTATCCCTGGCTTTTGAGACTTGAGATGTACATTTTTAGGACCTACCTTATTTTTATAGCTGTAAGTCATTTAAAATTGTTTTCAAAAATGGTTTCCAATGATGTAGCCCACCCTAGGATCTTAGGGTGAAGGATGGGCAATCGGTGGTGGTGGTGGTGATGATGATGATTTTAGGATGAATGATGGGCAATCTATGATGATGGTTGTGGTGGTGGTGACACATCAAGATGGTGTCAGTTTGCATTTCTTATTACAGAAAGTATTGATCTGATGTGTAGAGATCTTTCCTGTTCTGCTTAGTTCAAGAGGGTTCTGGAAGCTTTCTTCTCTGTGTGAAAGGAGGCTCTTGTTTGGGTTATTCCTTCTGAGAAGCTGAATACAGCTGGTTTCAACTGGTTCTCTTATCTCTTTCTGTCAAGGTCATGCTGACTATAATAGACAGTCTTTGTTCTGGTGTGTTGTTCTGTTTCGTATATACTGTTAAGCTTTTAGTCTTATTATAAGTAATTGTTAAGTTTACGTTCTTATGGACAGTGCCAATCCTGAATGTATTGGATTTGTGACCATTATGCTCATTTGCCTTCAGTATCAGTAAAGCTCTGCAGGATGAAGTATTAATTGCCTCTGGTCTATTTTTTAGGAACTCCACAATGTGTTTTAAGTTTTTCCTCGACACGCGCAACAGATGGCAGACCAAAACATCACTTAGCTGAGACCTTGTTCATTGTATCAGGAGTACATAAGAGTAGCCAGCTAAATCAGGCCAAGGGCCCATCTACTCCAGTGGCCAACCAGATGCCTATGGGAAAGCCGGAAGCAGAACATAGCACAAGAACAACTCTCCTCTCATGTGGTTTCCAGCAGCTGGCATTCAGAAGCATTCCTACATACCGCTGTGGAGGTACAGCTTGGGAGTACAGTGGTACCTCCGGTTACATACTTCAGGTTACATCAGGGGCGTAGCAAGGTAAATTGGTACCCAGGGGCAAAAAAAAATTGTGTCCCCCCCAGGCATGAAAAGGTCAGGTGGTACCCGGTGCAGAAAATTTCTTGTTAACCCCCACATTGATCACCCCCCCCCCCACAAAAATGGTTTTACATTATTTCATATTTTCTTACAAAGGAATAATAACAAGTAATAATAAAAAACATTTTATTTATGTCCCGCCCTCCCCGGCCAAAGTCGGGCTCAGGGTGGCTAACATCAGATACATAACATTGGTATAAAATCGAACAATAATTAAATTACCTCCTAAAAACATCTCAAAATCAAATTAAAGTCTAATTAGATGGCTTTCCACAGGGTTAGGGTTGGGAACAGTAAGTGTTCTCTGAACTGAAATTTCAGCCTTCATGACATAACAGCCAAGTGAACAGCTATTTTGGTGGAGGAGGGTCAAGATATTAACCGATATGCATGAAATTTCCTATATAACTATATAATCCCTAGTAAAGTAAGATAAGACCTTCGGAGCAGGCCGTTTTTTGGGGGAAAAAATTAAAAAAAAAATTGTTCCTTGATAATTTGTCATCCCCTCCATTATAGAACCCGGGGCGGCCTGCCCCTGCCCCCTTGCTACGCCCCTGGGTTACATACTCCACTAACCCAGAAATAACGCTCCAGGATAAGAACAGAAATCATGCTCTGGTGGAGCAGCAGCAGCGGCAGGTCCCATTAGCTAAAGTAGTGCTTCAGGTTAAGATCAGTTTCAGGTTAAGAACGGACCTCCGGAACGAATTAAGTTCTTAACCTGAGGTACCACTGTACAGGAGAGAGGTTGATTCCAGGCCCAGTCTGTTGGTCTCTCCCTGCACCAACCCCACATCCTACTTGCCAGGGTTTCCCCCCACCCCAGGGAGTTGGTGGCAACAGAGAAGGTCCATTGGAAGCCAACCTGCCACCCCTTCCCTGTGGAATCCAAATAGAAGTTGATCAAGTGCCGGATGAAAATTTCTCATTCCCCCCCCCCCAAACAGGAATATGCTTTTTCAGCAACAGTGGAAAGAAATATACTTACCTTAAGATCCTTTGTATAACTTGAATCCTTAGAGAGTCCTTGGAGCTGGTGCTAAGTTACTTCCAGTATATCAATAACCCATTCTTTTGTTCAGCAACCCTTATCTTCAGATTCGCTCTTAATCCATTAAGCTCTTAACAATGGTTGCTGGGGCTCTTGAAGTGCCTCTCCCTATGGAGACTCAACACATTACAATAAGTAAAGTGTAAGGTTTTCTTTATTCTTTAATGCTACTATTAAACATCCATATTGCATAAGACCTTGTCACTTAATTGCAGGAGAGGTTGCCAGGAGAATGGATCACTGTCTCAAAAGTGGTGGTCCTGCCCCCTTGGGTTGTTGTTGTTCAGTCATTCAGTCGTGTCTGACTCTTCATAACCCCATGGATCAGAGCACGCCAGGCACGCCTATCCTTCACTGCCTCCCACAGTTTGGCCAAACTCATGTTGGTAGCTTCAAGAACACTGTCCAACCATCTCATCCTCTGCCGTCCCCTTCTCCTTGTGCCCTCCATCTTTCCCAACATCATGAGGTGGCCAAAGTACTGGAGCCTCAACTTCAGGACCTGTCCTTCTAGTGAGCACTCAGGGCCGATTTCCTTGAGAATGGATAGGTTTGATCTTCTTGCAGTCCATGGGACTCTCAAGAGTCTCCTCCAGCACCATAATTCAAAAGCATCAATTCTTCGGCGATCAGCCTTCTTGATGGTCCAGCTCTCACTTCCGTACATCACTACTGGGAAAACCATAGCTTTAACTATACGGACCTTTGTTGGCAAGGTGACAGTACCCCTTGGGTACTGGCTTTTGAATATAGGTGTCTAGGAAAATGTCAGGCATTATACAACAAAAGGCTAGGTTGCTCGTCTGTAGATCCTGAGAATCATCATCTGCATATTTTTTGTTATAAGCTGCTAGGTTGGAAACAATAAAAAACCACAAGCAGCTGTACAATCCAGAGTATATTTGCAGTAGCAGAGAAGCTCACACTTCTCCAAATAGCAACGAACAATTATTTTCAAATTATTATTTTTAAAAACATGTTTTCCATACGTTAATGGTGGTACATTGCAAATCGTACCTTCCACAATACATATATTGTTTTGGAGCTATAGACTTGAAAATTGGAGGGCACAGCCTGTCGTAACCAGCCAATATATTTTTTTTTCTTTGTATCTGTAAATGAAAAAGACAACCTCATTTGTTAATGGGTGTTACTGTTTCGTGTTTGCTGTTTTGTTGTTGTCATCCTCTTCTATTTTATACATTAAAAACAAAAATGAAAGCATCCATATGACGTTTTTAGAGAGTTCTATGATGCAGCTTTGACAGAAACTTTGATGGAAGCAGAATGACTATCATTTGGAGCAGCCTCCTATGGGTATATCAAGTCTTTTTTTCCTCCTTTAGCCAGTAAAGCAATAAAAAGGTACCCTATCAACAGCTTCACAGCATTGTCAAACAGTTTAAAAATGTCTGTTAGATGTGTATCCAGGCCAGCATTTCCTAGCTTCAGAGATTCTTACACAAACAGACATATCTACCATGTCACAAAGAATGGTGGAATATGGAAGAGAGCAAGTGTTTCAGATTGTCATACTGGAGGAACACCCCAATCTGTGCAGAAAGTAATTAGAGGGATTTGAGATCATGTTGCCAAATGCCCTCTGGATTAGAGTCCTAGTGCAGTACGCCAGTGCAAGACCCCACAATTAACACACACCCCTTTGGTCTGCGCAACACGCCTACACACTGCAGCCAAACACACTAACGTGTCACTACACACAGTTTGGAAAGCTCTGGTCTAGAGCCAAACAGAGGCATTGCATTACCACCTAATAAAGGCACCCCTGTTACATTTTCAATGCTAAGCTAAGGCATTATTATTATTGTTATTATTATTATTATTATTATTATTTTGCATTTGCCCCAGTAATTTTAAATAGTTATGCTGCCTCAATTTGCAACCCAATAGTTTTATAGCTGTTGGCTGCCTCCAAGCCTGCTTTTTAGTATCAATTATAGTAATCAATAGGGATGTGGGTGGTGCTGTGGTCTAAACCACAGAGCCTAGGGCTTGCCAATCAGAAAGTCGACGGTTTGAATCCCCACAACGGGGTGAGCTCCCATTGTTCGGTCCCTGCTCCTGCCAACCTAGCAGTTCGAAAGCACGTCAAAGTGCAAGTAGATAAATAGGTACCGCTCCGGCGGGAAGGTAAACGGCATTTCCGTGCGCTGCTCTGGTTCATCAGAAGTGGCTTAGTCATGCTGGCCAAATGACCTGGAAGCTGTCTGCGGACAAACACCGGCTCCCTCGGCCAATAGTGAGAGATGAGCGTGCAACCCCAGAGTCGTCCGCGACTGGACCAAACAGTCAGGGGTACCTTTACTTTTATAGTAATCAATGTCTGTTGTTTTTGTCCATGGAGTTCTCTTGGCAGGGATACTGGAGTGGCTTTCCGGTTCCTGCTCCAGGTTTGACTAACATGAGTCTGACCAAACTGCGGAAGGCAGTGGAAGACAGGAGTGCCTGGCGTGCTCTGGTCCATGGGGTCATGAAGAGTCAGACACAACTAAACAACTAAACAACAACATAGTAATCAATATTGCATTGCATGCATTGAGGTATGAGGTATTGAGCCAGTTTGGTGTAGTGGTTAAGAGCGGTAGACTCATAATCTGGTGAACCGGGTTCGTGTCTCCACTCCTCCACATGCAGCTGCTGGGTGACCTTGGGCTAGTCACACTTCTTTGAAGTCTCTCAGCCCCACTCACCTCACAGAGTGTTTGTTGTGGGGGAGGAAGTCTACCGCTCTTAACCACTACACCACACTGGCTCTGGGCTTACTATTTTCCCCAAAGAGCAGGCAGGAGCATAAGGGACTTTCTTATAGGATCCTTCCAGGACCGGTGAGGGCAGAGTCGAGCTTCTGGCGAGTGTAAAAACCCTTCTTGCATTTTTGGATATGAGAAAGAGGAGATATGCTGCCGCTTTAATGAGTACCACCACCACAACACTATAGCAGCTCCATCAGTCCTCCCCACCATCATCATGATGGAGAATGGCAACTAGTGTATGATTAAGCTCATGAAGAGGAGTGCAGGGTCCAGCCTCTGGGTTGGGTAGACACCAGAAATCCATTGTCTGAACCCTTGCAGATGCAGCAGCATCATGAGTGAATCTTGTTATCTAGCTGATACCAGGTTGTATAAACTTTTAAAGCAAAGGAAACTTAAAACTGTAATGATTTGTATGTGGCTTCAAAACAATGGAACATGAAGAACAATTTTGCTCCATGAGACAAGCATTGTGTGTTCAGACCCAGAGACCTCCCCCCTAAATAAACACACATTTGACTCAAATTTTAGTTTTGGTTTTTGGCAGAATTTAGGCCACAACTTTATTGATTACAGAAAAGTGAGTGGTTGCATAGGCTCTGGTTCGACTAGCTCCCTGCACCATTGCAGGTAGCGCTGACCCAGAGCTCTATCATAGGTCAGCCAAGGGTGAACACCTGAGGTAGGTGAAAAGCTCAGGAACAGACTCTGTTCACTCCCCAGATGCTCCCCTGGACTCAGGAACTAGCACAACTCCCTCTCGAGGGTTGACCAAACCAAGTTGAGTCCCTGGATTCCTTTAACGGAATACCCTTCACATAGGGATGGCGAGACCGTTCTCCCATCCCTATCACCTGAACCAGTGCCTATCCACAACCTTACAAGTTGTGATGAATTGTTACGCGGCAGGCGAAACCCAAATGGCAACAGCCAATCAGCCAAGTGGGGAAAATTCCTGCCATGATCTGTCCCAATGACAGACGACACACGACGGCATAGCAAGGTCAATCGCAAACGCCCTAAAAGTAGGGAGAGGTGGGCGGGTGTTCCGATGCTCGAGCCAAAGAAGAAGGCCTGGGTCATATGCATAGGTCTATATAGGTCCCTTGATCCATTTAGACTGCACCCCATTGGCCAGATTAAACCCAGCAACGAGGGACCTACCAATCGGGTATTGTGGCTAACCAATGGACCCACCCACAACCAGGAGGTCAGCCTCCAGGTCTCACCGCAACACGTGCCCTCTTTTTGTGAGGACACAATCTATGTAAAGCGTGGGATTCAACTAAGTTGTTGCAGACAGGCAGCACACAGTGGGGGGTGGGGGAGTCCCATTGCATGACTAGACCTCATTCCTGACCCACACGCCCTATTTAGTGCTATCTTGAATTCCACCCATACATATCTCACATGGCTAAATGTAGAATTTGAATGTGGAAGTAATCTTTCTGCTAAATAACTATCAGTACACTCAATATACATCTCTCTAAAACTTGCAAAAAGAGATCATATTTTAATTGTACATTGATTTAGATTTAGCAGACACGGATAATGAAGTGAGCTGCCTTCCTTTTGTGGACTAACGGATTTGTTTTATCCCCCCATGGTTTGTGTTGAAATCAATATTTATTGCATGTCTATGAGTCCAAAGGAAAACAACTTCCTTTTAAAATTCAATTAAAAATACAATAGGGTACCATAAGGAGATAACCATTGACTTTAATAATTGACTTCGGGATAAGTGTTGTACAAGAACTGTAAAGCAGGGATAATACCATTTTTCGCAGAAAGAATTTAGCCTTTAATTTGTTCTGTGAAATGGTGGATGAATTCCTCTGTGGTTACGCTACCTTTTAAAATGCATTTATTGCAAAGGCATGTTAGAGCATTCATTGGTATTGTATCCAATGACAACGTGCGATTGGGCTTCCACCATATTATAGAATTCCAATAATTATGGGCCTGTTCAGCCCCATGGCTCTGCATGTCACACAGGAGGTTTCAGAAGCCCCTCATATGTAGCTCAGTTGGCTAGAGCATGGTGCTGATAATGCCAAGGTCACAGGTTTGATCCCTGCATGGGACATCTGCGTATTCCTGCATTGCAGGGGGTTGGACTAAATGACCCATTTTCCTCATTGTACTACAACCATTCTTAGTGCAATAATAGAGCTGCAGTGGCAGGGGGCTCTGTGCTTCAACAGAGTGTGCAAATCTAGGAATAGGAATAGGAATAATAGGAATAATTTATTATTGGCCAAGTACATTTTCCAAAATACTTGGAATTTGTTTCGGCTACATTGCAATGTAAACATACAGAAACTGTTCCTCTCACAATACAAAGAAGCAAAGAAACCCCACCCATAATTTACCTCCCCTTAAGCTATACAACTATGAATTTAACAATTTAATGGCACAAGGGAAAAAACTATTCTTGTGCCTGGCCGATTTTGTATATGAAGTCCTGTAGCGACGTCCAGATGGAAGTAAATCAAGCAGATGATGACCGGGATGCAAAGGATCTGCTACAATTCTCTCTGCTCTCTTCCTAACTCGGGTAGCATAAATTGTCTCTATTGAAGGCAAGCTAACACCAATTACCCTTTCTGCAATTCTTACAGAATTCTAGACAATCTCTTCCTCATAGGTTGCTCTGACAAAGGGCCCAACCCGACCAATGATGTGCCAGCAAATCAGCGGCGGAGCAAGCTGATTGGGCACCTGGGGCGGGGCTCAGGGGTGGGGCCAGCCGGGGCTGGACACTCCGTGGGCCTCCAAGGAGTCTGCCAGCCTCCTCCCACTCAGCCGCCCTACAGCTGAGTAGTGGCACCCAAGCCACCACGTCACTGCCATGAGAGACACGTGGCTAGGGCATGCTGCAGACCCTGCGGTGAGTGCCACCAAGCATTTTGTCACCCCCTCAGTGGTGACACCCAGGGTGGACCGCTCCCACCACACACACCCTTCCTCCACCCCTTCAGCCAATATCTGGATGGGGTTAGTGTCCTCTAGCAAAACACGCTCAGTGATTTGCCTTGAATTTTTGGAGCTCACCTTTCCTACCCTGAGTATTATCTCAATGCATTTTTGGGAGACAGGGTCCCAGAAGAAGCTGACATTTGGTTCTTGTGTTTCTCTGTGTTGCATTTTGGAAAAGAAAGGGATGGAGTATGGTGGACACATGCACCACATCCCGAAACAGGAAATTCATCACCAAAAAAAGAGGACCAAGGATTTGCATCGCATTTCCATGTGCTAATTTATAGAAATGCAATACCTTTTACAGTATTGGAGAAGGCAACGAATGACCTATGTGCTTGCTTATTCTGCTGTAAAAGTGATAACTGTTGAAGAGCAACTTCAAGGTCTCTGCTCTTCCTTCTTAGGATTCTTTCTCTTTGACTAGACAGCACCTGCAAACAGACAACTGCCCTTTCCAAAGACAGAATATATAAGCCTGAAAAGAGGCATAGAAGTAATTTGAATAAATAAGGTTCTGACTTTGAAAAAATGAAATAATGTTTGTTTTCAACTGACACAGGGAGAAGGTGAATTGAAGTACTAGGCCATCTGTTTTGCTGAAAATCTCCACAGAGGAGATGAAATTTCATTTCAGGCATTGCTTTTAATTGCCTTGCTTTCATGGGATTATTTATGTTAATCTTCTAAAAGACATGCCCAGCTCCCACCAGTGTACATGGAAGCAATGTACGTATTAAGGGAGAAAGAGAGTAATGATAAACTGGTGCTTTAACATAGATACTCCATAAAAATATTACTTGTAGCATGCACTGCAACAATGATCCTTGCATTCCCAAAGTGACTGCTTTGAAGTTTTATCATTGGAAATCCATATGGCCAAGTCTGAGTTTGTTTCACCCTTTCCAAGTGTTATTTTGGAAATTCAAAGAACTAGTTCATACATGGCTCTGACAATCACAGCCTCCACGCAGCTATGGGGAATGAGACAATGAGATTTAGCATCTGCCTGCCTCAGCCACATGTAGAAGGTTTAGCGAGAACTGAGGCCTATGTGCTTATATATCTGTGCAAGCAGACACCACAGCTTCTGCGAGGAGACTGAATGTCGATTTTTCTAAGAGGAGAACTTTGAAGACTATGATTTTCAAGCGTTCTTAATGCACACGGAGTCTGTGTAAGTATTGGAGGCTGCTTGCTGGAGACAACTCTTGCCCTCCAACTCTTGAACAGCCAGAAGGATGATAGGAGGAGGAGATAACATGCTCATTCCCATGGCTCCTCTCTTGTGTTTAATGAGTACCACTACATAATGCCTGAAAAGTGATGCATGCAAATGCAAATTGTCCCCCAAGCCGCAGAGAAGTTAGGAAATCCCATGTTAAAATAAATGGAAATTTGAATGGCTTCTTGCACAAAATTCCCTCTACCTATATGGTGAAATTTGGCAGGATTCATGCCTTAAAAGTAGCTACTGTGACTGCAAATTTCATCCACTTCTGTAAAAAAAACAACAGTTATAGCTGTTAGCTGATTTCATCATTATAAGTCAATGGGGAGATACCCAAAACTTCAGAAAACCCAAGCAAGGATCTGCTTTGGATCCGATCCAAAGTGATATGTTAGTCCTGAGTGAATTCTGAAGTGGATTTGTGTACGTGCACGCTTTTTGGTATACAATATTTTAAGCAAGTAGGCCTCTCTCTCTCTCTCTCTCTCTCTCTCTCTCTCTCTCTCTCTCTCCCTCTCTCTCACACACACACACACACACACACACACCTCTTCAGAAAGTTAGCCTTATGGCTGCAGTATCTCTTACCACTTTAATATGTGGTACACTCTCACTTCAAAAGCTGCATATTAAATCGATTTTGGGAACGGCCAGGTGGCCTGGCAGTTTATTTTGCCTACTTACAAATCGCACAGGTATTGCATTACTTCAATATGCGGTGCAGGATAATAGAATTAGTACGTATAATTAGTGTTGTGATATTTACAGAAGCGCATACTTATGGTGAGTGCACAGTGGTGCTTTCAAATATATTATTATCTGAATTCTCAGGCGCTCCGTTTGACTCCTACTGACTGGCAAGCATGTCTGCTCAAGAGGACCGAGCAAAACATTCTGATATAAATATCATTCCAAGCTTTTTGTATATAAAAGAAATAGAAATCCCCCCTAATTAAATCTGTGCTATTCATAAATAGTGATATGTTTATTTAGAAAACCAACACTACACTCCTCTGGGGAATTTACAGCTCATGCTAAACTTTCTGCCACACTCCTTTTCCTTCCTCCATGGCCAAAGGGTAGAAGAGTGCAGAAACAGAGATTGCACAGACAGCGGCGGAGGAAGCCACTTGGGTGCCTGGGGCAGCATACCCAGGGGTGGGGTGTGCCGCCCATAAGGGCAGGGCAAGGACAGGGCGCACTGTGAGGCTTCCGGAGTCTGCCTGCCTCCTCCCACTCAGCCGCCCTACAGCTGGGGGGGGGAGGCATTGTCCTAACACTGCTGTTCGTATGGCCATTTTTAAACACTGATCTAATGATTAATCATTTGCTGGCACAGCAAGTTTCAGGATTTGGCTATAAAGCTATATATATATAATGCTTTTGTAAGCAGCAGTTTGTATTATGATAGCTGGTGCCTCCATGTTTACAGTAAACAACTGCTAGTATACTTTAAGTTCATTGTCAGGAGACAATTTAGCTTTTCAAAATAAAATTCAAACAGCTGTCTTTTTATAGGGCACTTGCATTAGAGAAGGTGGGTTAAAATGTGCATGTATCTAAGTCCCTATTTCATGTTCCTCCAGACAAAATACTTGTGTACTCTATCCAAATTGTTATTGTCTCTTATTTGATTTCAAAACTGCATCTAATATATAACTTGGGTGACCTCTCAATACTAGTTGCTCAGGAAAGTAGTCATGTCCAACTGGCCAGTGTGGTGTAGTGGTTAAGAGTGGTAGACTCGTAATCTGGGGAACCGGGTTCATGTCTCCGCTCCTCCACATGCAGCTGCTGGGTGACCTTGGGCTAGTCACACTTCTCTGAAGTCTCTCAGCCCCACTCACCTCACAGAGTGTTTGTTGTGGGGGAGGAAGGGAAAGGAGAATGTGAGCCGCTTGGAGACTCCTTCGGGTAGTGAAAAGCGGGATATCAAATCCAAACTCTTCTTCTTCTTCTTCTTGAGGTGCATTAACAACAAGTTTTTCTAGAAACTGGGGCTACCCAGTTCAACCTGAATGTTAGAAGACTCTGGACCAGGCATAGGCAAATTCTGGCCCTCCAGATGTTTGGGACTACAATTCCCATCATCGCTGACCACTAGTCCTGTTAGCTAGGGGTGATGGGAATTGTAGTCCCAAACATCTGGAGGGCCGGAGTTTGCCTATGCCCACTCTGGACAGGTGAAAGAAAGTACTTCTTCACATAGATAAAACTCAGGGGTTTGCTACCACAAGTTGTAGTGATGGCCACCAACTCTGATACCTCTAGAAGAGGTTTAGACAATTGCAGAGGGAATAAGGCTATCAGCTTGCTACAAGCCACGATAGCTGAGCGAACAAGCTCCTGTACTAGATGCAATATGTCTCTGGATACCAATTTGCATGTCGAGGTTACCGTCCCAGCTCCCCCCAGTAATTCAGACGTGACACATTATTTTTGGTTTGGGTTTTTGGCATAATTTTGGCCACAACTTTATTTAAATACAGCCAATGTGAGTGGTTGCTTAGGCATTGGTCCCGACTACTGTCCCCCCAGCCATGGGACAGCTGACATTCGCTTTTGAGGGCGAAGTCAGAAAGGGTGAACACCTAAGGCAGAAGCGGAGTCGGGCAACGACCCAGGCTTCTCCCCCAAATGCTCCCTAGGACTCCGCTTGGCCCGAGCCACCCACCACTGGGTATGGACAAAAGCAGAAAGAGTCCCTGGATTCTTTTAACAGAATACCCTTATTTTCAGGGGTAGGCCCAACCAATTTCCTACCCCTGCCCCGCGCATTCAGAGGTAGGCCCAGCCTATCCATACCTCTGAAGCAGCGTTACTAGGGGCAGGCCCAGCCTATCCTGACCCCTAGTGCAAGCAAATTTATACCAATGCCTAACCGCCAACCTTACAAGTTGTGACGATTTGCTACGCAGTAGGCAAAACCAGTGACAAAAGCCAATCAGCCACCGGAAAAATTCCTACCAGGCTCCCGCTTCAAAGCAGACAACCCCATGACAGGCATAGCAAGGTCAAGCAGCAAAAACGCCGTTCCCAAATTAGGGAGGGCGGGCGGGAGGTCCGTTGCACACCGCAAAAGTGAAACCAAAGTTTCACAAACTTAGGTTTTAAAGGCAAGAACTGTCAATCAAGCAATTAGCTACATGCTAAACTCCCCAGCAACTTGCCTCAACCAATCCTAGCTGTGGCCAGCCCAAAACACCCTCCCATGACTTGGAGCTGCTCCTTTAACCCTTCTGCAACCCGTGCTCTCTTCGATGGGAGAACACGCTTTGCATGTCGAGGTTACCGTCCCAGCTCCCCCCAGTAATTCAGACGTGACACATTATTTTTGGTTTGGGTTTTTGGCATAATTTTGGCCACAACTTTATTTAAATACAGCCAATGTGAGTGGTTGCTTAGGCATTGGTCCCGACTACTGTCCCCCCAGCCATGGGACAGCTGACATTCGCTTTTGAGGGCGAAGTCAGAAAGGGTGAACACCTAAGGCAGAAGCGGAGTCGGGCAACGACCCAGGCTTCTCCCCCAAATGCTCCCTAGGACTCCGCTTGGCCCGAGCCACCCACCACTGGGTATGGACAAAAGCAGAAAGAGTCCCTGGATTCTTTTAACAGAATACCCTTATTTTCAGGGGTAGGCCCAACCAATTTCCTACCCCTGCCCCGCGCATTCAGAGGTAGGCCCAGCCTATCCATACCTCTGAAGCAGCGTTACTAGGGGCAGGCCCAGCCTATCCTGACCCCTAGTGCAAGCAAATTTATACCAATGCCTAACCGCCACACGAGCTAACCCAAGCTCGCCGCCAACCGCTCACAGTCCCAATCCAACCTTTAGTCCCTCCGCAATATCCTCCAACCAGATATCGCTCCCCCGGGGAGAAAGGTGGACTCCATCAGCCCGATAGAGCTGACCTGCCCAAGCATAAATCCTGGGGTGCCTAATAGCGACCCCCCCCAATTCCAGGACCCTAGCAGAAGCTACTGCGTTGACACGCTTCCTGGCCTTCTCTGTACCCCGCGGGCAGAAGCTGCCCCGCCATACCTGCCTCTGGAGCCAATGAGACCAAAACAGCTTACAATCAGGCACCAGCGACCTCAAAACCCCCAGATCCCTTTGGATTGTGGAACGTAGAGTAAGGCAGTCCAAAGTTGGCAAATCGTTTTCCCCCAAGTGCACCACGATGGCGTCAGGGCGGGCCTCCCCATTCAAACGGTGCTGGATTAAAGGTAACAGTTCACACCAGCGCATGCCCCGCCTGGCCATCCAAGAAACCTGCACATGTGGAGGGAAGCCAAGGCCTGCTCCGAGGCCAGATTCCTCTGCACGAACTCCAGCCCAATGGACAATGCTGTGCCCCACAATCCAAATCCGGGTGGCCGCTACACCTGGAGGGGTCAAAGGAAAAAATGTAAGTTCCGGAATTAACGCCGCCTCCTCACGTAGCCTCTGTAAGCCTCCGACTTCCAGCGACCCATGTTCTTAATCCGCGCTACAGACAAACCCCAATGTGCGGCCGTGGTCGCGGCCCCAATGCGGAAGGAATGGGGGGCAAATCCGACTGCCGAAACGCCGCAGGCAGAGATTGCTTTGCGCATTACCCTAGAAAACTACTGGCGCGTCAAGGGCTGCCCGTCAGCATGGATCAGCAAGGGACCCTCGCCCGAGGGCCTGACTGCCAAATATCTGGCCAAATCCTTCACAGGACATGGCCCGCCCCGCCCTGTGGCTGGCAATGCCATGACCGTACCCCTTCCCAACTGGTCAGTTTTTGAGCTACGAATTGTCAATGTCACCTCAGCGTCAGATAGGCTGGCGTCCTGATAGAGCAAGCCCCTGTTAAGCCCGGTTGCGAATGTTTCCAAGAGCACTTCTCCAATCCGCAACGCACCAAAAAAGGTCAAGGAGAAGGCTGCAGCAAAAAGCCGGGCCTCATATTTTGACCAGCAAATAGAACGCAAAGCGGAACGCATGCTGGTAAGCAGCTCAATTGAAATGGGCCGCCTCGCGGCCACCTGGGGAGTGCGAAGCCTGCCCCAGCCTTCTAACGCTCTGCGGACCGTAAATTTAGCGCAGGGGTCCGAATCAAAAAGGGCCTTAGAGAAGAAGGAAATAGCGGCTGCCTGCAATTTTAAAGTCCTAGCCGCTCTCCCCTGTTGGAAAAGGTGCGCCAGATACTGCAGCACCTGGGAAGATGATGGGCGCAACTCCACCCCCACAGCCACCGACTCTCGGTGAAATGCCAGGAAGTCCTTCCAGGCCTTGTCGTATGACCGAAGGGTGGAAGGGGAAACAGATGCCGCTACTCCCTGCCAAACTACGTGCTGCCAATGGTCCACAGGTATGCCGGGAAGGGTTCCGGGAGAAGCTGCGCGTCCGGGGCGAGCGACCTGAAGCGTTCCATCTGGAAACGGGACAGGGCGTCAGCTATCTCGTTAGTGACCCCAGGCACAAACCGTGCCGAAAATACAATATTGAACCTGAGACAGTGAAGCACGAAAGCCCTGAGGAGGGCCGATACCCTGGGCGAGCGCGAGGACTGCTTTGCGAGAATGGTCACAACCGCCTGGTTGTCCGACCAGAAGCAGACACGCCGGTCCCTGAAGTCCTCGACCCAAATATGCACGGCAACGGCTATGGGGAAAAACTCCAAAAAGGTTAGGTCACGCGTGACTGCCTCCCCTAGCCAGGTTGTAGGCCATGCCTGCGCGCACCACCGCCCATTCCAGTAAAGGCCGAAGCCCAGGGACCCTGCTGCATCCGAATGCACCTGGAAGTCGGTGTGGAGGTTCCACACGTCCTGCCATAGTGACACTCCGTTGAATTCCTCCAGGAATTGCAACCATACCTTCAAATCAGCCTTCTCTTCCTTAGGCAGTCTACGCCTATGGTGCGGGCTGCGCATTCCCGCTGTCAGCCTATACAAGCGGGAGCAGAACGGTCGGCCGGGAGCCACCACCCTACATGCGAAATTAAGGTGCCCCAACAGTGACTGCAGCTGCCGAAGGGTCACCTTCCTCAAGGGAAGGAGGTCAAGAATAATCCCTCGTAACGCCGCCAATTTCTCCTCGGGTAAGCGGGACGTTTGGGACACTGTATCCAATTGGATACCCAAATAGGTAAGCTGAGTTGCGGGGCCCTCCGTTTTGCCAGCGGCGAGAGGCACTCCCAATTCCTCTGTCAGGGCCTGAAAGGCCCTCATGAGTGTCAAACAGTCTCCTGACTCCCCCGATGACACCAGCAAAAAGTCATCGAGATAATGGGTCACCCCTGATAACCCTGTTTTGTAGCGAAGGGCCCAGTCCAAAAAAGTGCTGAAGCACTCAAAGGCCGCGCATGCGACCGAGCAACCCATCGGCATAGCCTTGTCAAAATAGTAAGCCCCTTCAAAACGAAACCCCAGGAGCCAGAAGTCCTGCGGGTGAATGGGTAACAGCCGAAATGCAGACTCAATGTCGCATTTAGCAAGCAAGGCCCTGGGGCCGAATTTTCTGATTAATTTAATAGCAAAGTCCAGTGAAGCATATTTCACCGAGCACAGCTCCTGGGGAATTACGTCATTTACTGACGTGCCTCTGGGATGAGATAGGTTATGTATGAGGCGAAACTCCCCAGGGGCTTTCTTGGGCACAATCCCTAAAGGGGAAAGGTGCAAATTCTGAAACGGGGGGGCCTCAAAAGGGCCGCCCATGCGACTCAGCGCCAATTCCTTAGCAATCTTTTTTCTGGCTACTTCATGCATTTCACGCACCGACTTTTGGTTAGGGGGGTTCCGTGCCACGGGTAACGCAGCCACCGGAACCCTAAATCCCTGGACAAACCCATCCCGCAAATAGGCCGCTGCAACCGCATTGGGGTAAATGTCCAGCCAATGCAGGAGCGCCGGTCTCTTAATTGGGGAGAAAGCCAGGGAGGAGAGGACGCTACTTGCTGCCCCCGGCGACTGCGGGGGAGGGGGCAGGCTTGGCTGCCTGTGAGGCCCCCCTCTCCCGCCTCGAAAGGGCCGCTTCCCACCAAAGCAGTTGGAGGCGGGGTGATTCCCCCCGCACTTGGAACACCCGTGCAAGTACTTGCATGACTGCCTTTGGCAAGACCCTTTATTAAAGTCCCAACAGGATAGCCGGCGGGTCGCCTTCGACGCTCCCGCCTTTTGCTTAGGTTGTTCCGCCGGTGACTTTTCAATGGACGGGCCCACATGCGTGGTCCACAGGTCCAGATCCCTGCGGTCCCAACGAGCAGTATGTATCCGGTGGGCCCTGCACCTAAACTTCTCATCGTAAGTGATTGCCGCTGCCTCGCCCGCCATGGAGTAGGCCGAGCGAACAATGGACTGGTAAACTAGCAGGTGCAGAGCCCTCCGTGGATAAGCAGCTGCTACCACGCCCGCGTATTCCTGAAAACAGTCCAGCCAGCGTTCGAACGTCCGCTCGACCCTGGCCGAGCCGGTGCGCTTTCTGGATGCAGAATCCGACCTGGCTTGACCTGCCTTCTCATCGGCCGGGGGGGCCAGTTTGAAAATATCGACGTAGCGGCCATCTAGAATCCTGGCACGCATCTTAGAAGACAGGTGGCACCCCGGGACTATGTCCCTCGCCTTTTTTGTGGACACGGTCACCTCCGGGAGCAGGACCCCATTGCGGCAATCCTGAATGGCACCATAACGCGCCCTGTGCGAGTTAGCCCTACGCTGCCAAGCCCATCTTGGCAAACCCGGCACTGATTCCCCAAAGCCCCAATAAAGGCCCAAAGGGGAATCGGATTCGTCACCGGAGCTGTCCGAAGACGTACCTGTCGAAGAAGACGAAGTGTCCCCTTTGCGCCGCTTAGCACGCTTCCTGGCACGCCTGCCTCGCCGACGCTTTCCACCCGAGGAAATTTTGGAAGGCACCGGCAGGCTGTCCTCGGCCGAGGATTCAGAAGACGGGTCCTGCACCAATGCGTCTGCGATAGACTGAGAAGAGGCAATAGGTGAAATAACCGCACCGGAAGCGGGCGCCGAGACAACTCGCGCCGCCCGGCCTGCACGGGGTGTGGTGGACCTCCCCCGCCTTCCCTTCCCCTTTCTGGCGGTCGGCGATGGCGAAGCACGTGCCGCCGCGCGGGTCGCAGGGCGGGACGCAACCAGCTCCTGTTGTGACGTGGTGCCCTCGCCCTCCTCACTGGACCCGGCCGAAGTGGGGGGGGAGGCCACCGCCTGTCGAGAGGATGCCGCCCGGCCCCGTCCGCGGTGGGCCGGGCGTTGCAGCAGGCCATCCAGACCAGACGCCAGGCGGGCCAGAGCCTCAGGGTCGCCCGCCAAGCTAGCGACGAAGGACTCGACCCTTCTCGCCGTCCGGCTGGGGGCCTGCGACCGCAGCGATTGGGATGGACCCCTGATCAGCCTCTTCGTTGGAGTAGAGGTTGCCGGGCGAGCCGCCTTCTTCTTTGGAGCCATCCCTGCTGAAAAACCAAATTCACAAGTGAAAGAAACAGGCCACCAATTCCCGGCCTTGCTCCTGCCAGCCAAGGCCCTGAAATTAACAGCTAGTGGGGGGGTGCCAGATCCAGCCACCTAAAATGGCCGCCAGGCACAAAATGGCCGCCCGATGAGTCGGGCCTCCTTCACCTACCTCCCTTGGCCCTTAGGCCTCAGGCCCAGGCTGGGGGAGCGGGCCGGAGGGCGAAGGCCACAGCCCTTGGGCCGATGAGGCCGCGCTTATCGCCCAGTATCACCGGAGACCGTCCCAGGGGAGCTCCCAATTACCAGGCCCTGCGCTGAGGGCTGCTAGGCCCCAAACACGCTGGGCCTACTAGGCCCCCGAGTCCCCAGGGGCCGCCGCCGAATTCAAGACGCAAGCGGGGCGGGGAGAGAGGCCGACGGCCCGGATGCCTCTCTGCGGGGAATAAACCACACCCCGCCGGAGGATGCGCCACCCGCGAGGGGAGCGCGCCCACGATTACAGCGGCCCAGGCGTCGCCCCCCCCACCTCCGCAAACGGCCGCTAGCGGTGGACGCCGAATCAGGGCCGAACGGGCAGCTGCACCCAGTAAGGGCGGGAGGCGCCGACCACGCGCCCCGCTCCTGGCCCACGTCGCTAGGTCGTGCCGGGGCAGAAAAAACAACGCGCGATACTGCGGCGCCCGCCCGCCGCCACCGGGGCGCGCGCCGGAGCACCAACGGCGGCCCGCGTCCGACGCAGGCCCCACACGCAGCGGCGGGCTCCGACGGCCGGTGGAAGGCACCGGGCCGAAAGGGGCGACTGCAACCGCGGCGTCAAGCCGCCGGCCAAGGCTCGCAAGCCTGACTAGGGGGGAGGCAGGGCGCGAGGCTACCGTCCCCGACGCCAACCGCCCCCGGCCGCGCCACTCAAGGTCGAGGCGGCAACGGCAGCCGCGGCTCGAGGCAAAGGCCCCGTGCAGCCGGAACACCTCGCGGGATCGCGGGAGGCCGGGCCGAACGGCGCCAAGCTGCGCCGGCGAGGCCCGCGGCTCGGTCCAAAAACAGGGGAAGGGGGGGGCAATCGGCCACCCAGAGCCCGCC